>NC_134267.1:119464644-119810894 GCF_031893055.1 Leptodactylus fuscus | reverse complement strand
TCTATTAGGGGGAGTTCACACTACTGTTACTAAAGTCTTCCGTCATAGGATGACAGCAATAGACTTCAGCTATCACAGAAAATGGTCACAGACTGATTCTGTGTCCATTCCCATTGACACTAATATAAACAACATGACAGAAGCTAGCTTCCATCAGGGGCGTAACTACCAGGGTTGCAGCGGTAGCAGCTGCCACAGGGCCCGCGACATTAGGGGGCCCGGTGACAGCCGCTACCACTGTTTGTTTTTTCTTTTTTAAATAGGCCATTAATGGCTGGAGTTACTAGAGTTGGTAACAAGTCCTATTTACATACCGATTCTGGTTCCTGCTCATGGCCGCCTGCATCTCTTCTTTTACAGAGGTCAATGTGAGCAGAAGCGGGGGAATCGGTAAGTAAGGCCACAGGCCTCACAATCATTAGTATTATACTCGGGGGTCTATTCACTGATCTGAGGCTCAGGGGAGGTAAAAGAACATTAAAATCATTGTTACTTACCTCTTCATGCGGGCTTCAGGCCTACTTCAGTGACGTCCCTGACGTCACATAGCCAGAACCTGCATCCTTATGCGTCGCGGCGCAGGCCTGGGTCACATGACATCCCATACGTCATTGAAGATGGCTGACATCATCAGGGATCGCATCGGAGCCATGGATAGGTAAGTAACAGTGTTTTTTATATTTGTATCCTCCCTTTGGTCTCCGATTATTATACTCTGGAGTCTGAAAAGACCCCAGAGTATAATAATTGTACATGGGTGTCCACAATGGGGCAATAATAGTGTGTGCAGAGGCCAATATGGGGCATAATAGTGCGTGCAGAAATGCGAGGGGGGGCGCAGTCAGTCGGGGTCTTAGGCATCAGTCGTTGGGGGGGGGGGGGGGAGGCCTTGACAAAAGTTCATCACGGGCCCCCGCCATTCATAGTTAGGCCACTAGTTTCCATCATGTTGGTTTAATTTTATAAAAGATGATAAAGTCCTGCATGCACCACTATATAACATGAATGGGCCTAGTCAGGAAGGAGTGTCTTCAGGCAGATGTCGCGAGGCGAATTCGCCTGAAAGAATGAGCATGTCGCTTCTTTTTTCCGGCTCCCGAAAAAAAGACCTGACCGTCTCCCATTGATTTCAATGGGAGCCGTCACTTTGGTCAGGATTTTGAGGCAGATACAGCCTTGACCAAAAAATCCTGTGTGAACTTACCCTTATCCTACTCAGTGATTGATAGCCTCTAGAGATGAGCGAGTACTATTTGAAACGGCAGTTTCGAATAGCACACACCCATAGCAATGAATGGAGCCGGCCGGCACGCAGACGGGGCCAGCGTCCTGCCGCTTAACCCCCTGCGTGCCGACTGCGTCCATTCATTCCTATGGGTGCATGCTATTTGAAACTGCCATTTTAAATAGTACTCGCTCATCTGTAACAGCCTCCCCTGTGTGATGGTGCATACATATACTAATATGGTCTATCACTGAGTAGTAGTTAGAACGGGGTAGGGTTTCTCATCTATAACATGCAGCTTGCAGATTGTACTGCTTTTTTGAATGTTATTGATTCCCTCCTATTTTTTTTTTACAATTATATCGCCTAATAATGGTTTGTTTTGTTTTAGGATGAGTTATATTTTCAGTGCTATTTTGGAGTACAATAATATATATATATATATATATATATATATATATATATATATATATACTTTTACTTTTTTACTTTTTGAGGGAAAAACAGTAGTTCACAAACTCATTCTCTGGTTTGATAGAATTGCAGCATATATATATATATATATATATATATATATATATATTTGTATATATGCGACCACCCCGGGAGAACCGTGCAGGAGGCTGGACTGTCACGGTGACCTTATAGGCACCAGAACTCCCAGGAGAGGTGCACAGGGAAATAGGCAGAGTCAGTTAGATGTGACGCCAGTTGGAGTATTAAGACACCCGCTGGTCCCTGGGCTGGAGATGGTGATGTGGGTGCCAGTGCTCTACTCCAACAAAGAGCATTAGCCCAGGGCTTAGCTGTAAGGAAGGCAATGTCCAGGCCAGGATCAGTAGAAGTGCTCACTGCGTTATTGTAACAGGCATCTGCTGGTCACTTGTCCTGTAACAGTGAGCTGTGGCACAGGGGCTTGTAGCTGGCTGACACCTTCCCATGTATTAGCAGAGAGTCTAAGATGTCTGCAGATCCGGCTTCTGGTCTACTGCAGGGGCTCATTTACCTTGTAGAGGTCGGTGCAGGCTGCCAGGGTTATAGCTCTGCTCAGCCTGATATAATCCTGTCCTCTTACTGATAGTGATGGGGGCGCTGTTACAGCTTCTCTGCCCTGCTACTGCGGTGGCAATCCTCACAACACAGTGTCTGAAACACAAGATGGCGGCTACTGCCACACTTCTTCTTCCCTTGCTCTTACAGAATACTACTTCCTCTCTCTGCTATGACTATTTCCTGTTCCAGCTACAGATCCACTCACCATAGTGTGTGTTGCTATGGAGACCACAGCTCACTAGGACAAGTGATACCAGAGAACAACAGCTTAACAATATTACACAAATGAATACAGAATAAACATGACAACATATACAAACTATCATAACATGTAAGGCACTTCTATGGTCAAATAACCATTAGTAACTCCTGTGAGGGGGTTACATCCCTCCCTTCTTGAATGTAGCACGTCCTCAGGCTACCAATAACACAGAAAACAGTCAATGACTTAAATATTCCATAGTACAAAGTAAATGGAATAAACGTTAAATGGGTTAGAACCAAATAATAAACATAGAGGTAGAACTTTGGGCAGTCCAAGCATGGTGTCGCCACTATGGCACCAGGTATATGGCTTATTTGTTGAAGTGAAGATAAACAACAGTCTCCAAGGCAGATGATCAGCTGAAATGCACAGTCTACTATGGCTGATCTTGGCATGCTCCTTTAAGGGCTGTAGCGAACTGAGGGTTTACCCTTGTTTACCCTTTGGGATCTCCTTTGAGAAATTGTTTCAGGCTCTGAGGCCTCCTCTCTCTCAACAGGGAGTACCTGAGTATCCGGAGTCTCTGATACAAAGTCCTCTAAGGAAATGGAGTCACTTGTTTCCCTTGACACAGAAGGAGTCTCTCTTTGCAACGGTGTAACCGTAGGTCTCACAAAGAAATATAAGTTAGGGGAAGCCAGAGCAAGTACTAATTCTGTACCATGTTGGCCAGGAATGGGTATACAGGGTAATGTCCGTCTTGGTTGTGACAGAGCGTGTGGAGTAGCCGGTAACCGACGGGTCACTCTAGTACTTGTATAAGAGGAGGGACAGACTTTGAGATCATCTCGAGACACTAACTGGGATGGACCTTCTCCATCCTCTGGAACAATTTTACACACTTTAGGGTTATCATGTGGTGCCTCTTGGACAACATAGGCTTTGTCTTCCCAACGATCCTCTAACTTATGATGCCTAACATGTCGTTTTTTTAGGACCTTATCTCCAGGTTGCAAGGGTTGAGCATTTGCTCCTTTGTCATACTGGAGAGCCTGTTTGTGTCTAGCCTGGTCCAGAGATTTACACACAAGTTCCTGAAGTTCTCTATTAACCCTTAGTCTTTCTGCTACCCAAGTGTCATTTGGTAAAGGTGGGGACCTAACCTCTGTAATCACTCCCATTTGGTGATCAGCGGGGAGCTGTCCTAACTGTCCTCTAAGGAGGTATGCAGGAGTGTACCCTGTGGAATCCTGTCTGGTGTTATTATAGATCTCAGTGATCTCTGGCAATAGCTCTGGCCACTCAGATCGTTTTTCACGGGCAACTGTTCTCAGCATGTTGATAATGATTTGATTGGCTTTTTCACAAAGCCCATTACCCTGGGGATGGTAGGCTGTAGTGCGGATCTTTTGACACCCATAGAGGTTGCAGAACTATATATGCCCCCACCAGGGTCCCCCTACCACGACCCCGACACTTACGAGGTCCTACAAAGGGAAGCTGTCCACTTCCAACCCAAAGGCAGAGTACTAATATGCGGAGACCTGAATGCAAGGACAGGCACAGAGTTAGACTACCTGCCTCCTGACGACAACCCACATACGCACGGTAGTGAGATCCACCACCCAGAACCCACACAGACAAGAAGAAACAGCCAAGACAGAATTGTCAACAAGAGTGGGAGACAACTGCTGAACATGTGCCGAAGCCTAGGACTGTACATAATAAACGGACGTACCACAGGCGATCCCAGAGGACGCTTCACACTAAACTCTCAAGTGGGCAACAGCGTGGTGGACTATGCCATTACAGACGCAGACCTGTCAGACATTGAAGACTTCACAATCGCACCTGACTCCCATCTATCAGACCACAACCAGATCCTACTATACATGAGAACCAGGAACAAAACACCCATACATGAGCCCCAACAGTCCGGCCTCTACAACCTACCAAGACATTTCAAATGGGCCAACCAACAGGCCATAGAATATAGCAACGCAACCAACCGACCCGAAATCAAGACACTGCTCACAAACTTCCATACAAACACCTATCAGCCAGACCAACAGGGAGTCACCAGAGCTGTGAAGGATCTCAAGTACATCCTACAGACCACAGCAGAACTAGCAGGCCTGAAACGAACCAAACCCATAAGACAAACCAACAAACAGTCCCACAAATGGTTCGACAGCGACTGCAAAGCACTACGCCATACCCTAAGAACAGCCTCCAACCAAAAACACAGGGACTCCAACAACAAGGAGGTGAGGGAAGCCTACAGCAATCTATGCAAGCAATACAAGGGCACCCTCAGAGAGAAGAAACAGAGATACCTCTCCCACAAAATTGAACAACTAGAGGACTCCCTCCAGGACAGCTCATTCTGGGAGACCTGGCACCACATGGGCACAAAGCCCAAGAAAAACTCTCTCCACATCCAAAATGGCAATATCTGGCTCAACTACTTCAGAGGTCTCTACAAAAACATCCCAGAAGAAGACCTAACTCCAGAACAGCAACAGATATTCACCAAACTGAGGGACATGGAGAAAGTCATCAAAGACTTCCAGAACCCTCTGGACTCGCCAATCACCATAAAAGATATACAGGAAAGAATTGCCGTGCTGAAAGGCAAAAAGGCCAGTGGCCCTGACGGCATCCTACCAGAGATGATCAAATACAGCCCTCCAGCAATACACGCGGCACTGGCAAAGCTATTCACCCTCGTGCTCAATGCTGGACACTTCCCCCAAGACTGGAACAAAGGGCTCATAACCCCCATCTACAAGAATGGGGACCAATACGACCCCAACAACTACAGAGGGATCTGCGTCAGCAGCACGCTAGGGAAACTGTTCAACAGCATCATCAATAACAGAATCCTCACCTTCCTCACACAACACGGGGTCCTCAGCAAGAGCCAAGCAGGGTTCATGCCAAACCACCGCACCACAGACCATATCTACACCCTGCACAGCCTCATCAAGACGCACGTCCACAACACCAGAAGAGGCAAGATATTCGCCTGCTTCGTGGACTTTAAGAAGGCGTTTGATTCAGTATGGCACCCAGGACTACTCCTAAAACTCCTAGAGAGTGGAATAGGAGGAAGAACGTACGACGTCATCAAGAGCTCCTACACCGGAAACCAGTGCAGTGTGAAGGTGAATGGGAAAAGGACAGCATACTTCCAACAGGCCCGAGGGGTCAGACAAGGCTGTAGCCTGAGCCCAACGCTCTTCAACATCTATATCAATGAACTGGCTACAGCCCTGGAGGCCTCACCAACCCCAGGCCTCACCCTGAACGACCAGGAGGTGAAGTTCCTGCTATAAGCCGATGACCTCCTACTCCTGGCCCCCACCGAGAAAGACCTCCAAGAAAGCCTGTCAGTGCTGGAAAAATTCAGCACCACATGGGCCCTACCCATCAACCAGAAGAAGACCAAAATCATGGTATTCCAGAAGAAGGGCCACAATAAAGCCTCCACCACCTCACAATTCACACTGAACGGCTCCACACTGGAGAAAACCAACAGCTACACCTACCTGGGGCTGGAGCTCAGCCAATCAGGAAGCTTCAAAGCAGCAATAGAAACCCTGAAAGCAAAAGCCTGCAGAACCTTCTACGCCATCAGAAGACAACTGTACCACCTCAAACCACCGGTGAGGGTCTGGATGAAGATATTTGACGCTGTCATCTCCCCGATCCTTCTCTATGGCAGTGAGGTTTGGGGCCCAGCCACCTACCCAGACCAGTCAAGGTGGGATTCCAGCCCAACAGAGAACTTCCACCTGGAGTTCTGCAAATACCTGCTCCATGTCCATCGCAACACCACCAACATAGCCTGCAGGGCAGAGCTAGGCAGACTCCCCCTATGGCTCACCATAAAGAAGAGGGCGCTAGCTTTCCAGGCACACATCCAGGTGAGCAAGTCCGACTCCTACCACCACCAAGCCTGGCTAAGCCACCTGAGCAAACCAGACATTCACCAACCAAACAGCAGCCAACAACCAAACCAAAAACACCAACAGATGATAACCAAGGCCGAAATAAAGGCGACCACAGAGGCAAATAGAGAGCGGTACATTGAAGAATGGAGAAACGAAATAAATAACTCCAAGAAACTCACCGTGTACCAATCCCTACAAAGGGACTACACCATGGCCACCTACCTGGAGAGAATACGCCACCCCAAGCACAGACAGACCCTGAGCCGATACAGACTGAGCGCCCACAACCTAGAGATAGAGACGGGGCGATACAGGCAGACGTACAAGCCACGGGAGAAGAGACTGTGCCAGCACTGTGACCAGGGGGCCCTAGAAGACGAGACCCACTTCCTGCTACACTGCACCAAATACTCAGCTGTGAGGGCCGTCTACTACCAAAGACTCTCTGCCCACATCCCAGACTTCATATCTGCAGACGAGAAGAGGAAACTCTACATCCTACTGGGAGAAGAAGAGGCCACTGTGGAGATCGCTGCCCAATACGTGTCCAGCTGTCACCAAATAAGAGGAAGATGAGACTCCACGGACTGTTATATTTATCCCAAAACACCCGCCCCACCCACCCCCACCCCCACCTCCCCATACAGCAGCCACCAACGAAGAGGAAGATGAGACTCCATGGACTGTTATATTTATCCCAAAACACCCGCCCCACCCACCCCCACCCCCACCTCCCCATATAGCAGTCACCAACGAAGAGGAAGATGAGACTCCATGGACTGTTATAACCGAACCCCCCCCCCATACCCACCACCCACCCAACCCCCCCCCCCCCCCCCCCACCCACTTTACTAGCTTTGGCAATGCCAAATACCTATTCGGACGTGCCAATAAAGCATTTTTTGATTTGATTTGAAAAAGCTCTGACTCAAATGCAGGACCTTGATCAGTAAGGATCTTTTCAGGATAACCGTAGGGTCGCCCAAAATGTCTTTGGAATTCCCGAGCTGCTGTTTTACCAGTGAGATCTTTTACTGGGACTACAACCATGAATTTTGAAAAATGATCAATCATTGTTAGTGCATAAGTGTAACCTGACCGACTTGGAGTCAACTTGACGTGGTCAAGTGCTACCAACTCTAGTGGTCTGACTGTGACAATGCCCTGTAGAGGGGCCCGTTGGTTAGATCCTCTCCGCAAAGCACATTGTGCACAATCCCGGCACCACTGTTCAATTTGAGGGCGCATTCCCACCCAGTAGAAACGATCCTTAATGGTTCGTTCTGTCTTTTGGGCATTGAAATGTCCTGACTGATTATGATACGCATCCAAGATCAAAGGAGCGTCTTGTCTTGGTATCACAATCTGAAACACTCGCTCATGGGTACGAGGATTTACATAACGGCGGACCAGTTTTTCCTGCAGATAGGTTAAACGACCGCGCTCTCGCCAAAGATTTTGAAGTTCAGGGCTTGCATTCTTATCTGGACCTATTGAATTAGAATCTTTTAAAAGGTCTTTTAATCTTTGCAATGTTGGATCTTGTTTTTGGACTTGTTCCCAATCCATATGATGGAGGGACTCAACTCGCACGGTCTGAAGGGTACAATATTTGGTCCGGACATTTTGATTAACACGTTGAGTGACTTTATCATAGAAGTCAGGGAGTTCAATTTCTTCCCATATGTCAGGGTCATCTAGGTCATTAGTTGACTCTTGGGGTAACCGAGATAAAATGTCAGCATTAACATTCTCTCTCCCTGCACGGAATTTTAAGGTAAACTGATAATTGGCAAGACGTGAAGCCCAACGCTGCTCAATTGCTCCCAATTTGGCAGTGCTAAGATGGGTCAGAGGATTATTATCTGTATATGCAACAAAAGGAGTGGCGGTGAGATAATGATGGAATTTTTCGGTAACCGCCCAAACCAAGGCCAGAAACTCCAACTTAAAGGAGCTATAGTTAGAGTCATTACGTTCAGTTGCCCGAAGCGAACGACTGGAAAATGCAATGGGTCTAATCAAACCTTCTTGTTTCTGGGAAAGGACAGCACCAAGTCCAGTTTTACTTGCGTCTGTTTGCAGAATGAACGGTTTACTGTAATCAGGGTAAGCAAGGACATTTGGACCGACTAAGGCCGCTTTTAACTCCTCAAATGCTTTTTGCATTTCAGGGGTCCATTGGATAGTTGGACTCTTACCAGATCGGGTGGTAGACTGACCTACCAGTACAGCCTGTAAGGGTGCAGCAATCCGGGCAAAGTTTTTTACAAATCGTCGGTAATAACCAGCGAACCCAAGGAATCTATGGGTGGTAGACTGACCTACCAGTACAGCCTGTAAGGGTGCAGCAATCCGGGCAAAGTTTTTTACAAATCGTCGGTAATAACCAGCGAACCCAAGGAATCTACGGATGTCTTTTACCGTTTCAGGGGTTGGCCAGTCGCGTATCCGTTCAGTGTACTGAGGATCTGGCGACACCCCATCAGCGCTCACAATGTGTCCCAGGTATTGGATTTCAGATTTTAGGAGATGGCATTTGGAAGGCTTGAGTTTCAGACCATAGCGATCCAAAGACTCAAACACTCTCGCAAGGTGATCCAAATGCTCTGCATATGTCCTGGAGTAAACAATTATATCATCCAGATATAACAGGACAGACTCAAAGTTTAGATGACCTAAACAGAACTCCATGAGCCGTTGGAATGTGGCAGGCGCATTGCACAACCCAAATGGCATCCGGTCAAATTCAAACAGACCCATTGGTGTTGTGAAGGCAGTTTTTTCAGCATCAGCTGGGGACATAGGGACCTGCCAGTATCCACTGGTAAGGTCCAGGACAGAGAAGTAGGCTGCAGACTGAAGAGCTGCAAGGGATTCCTCTATCCGGGGCAGCGGATACGCATCCTTGTGGGTGATATCATTCAATTTCCGGTAATCCACGCAAAGGCGAATAGTACCGTCCTTCTTTTTGACGAGTACTAAGGGAGCAGCCCAAGGGCTTCGGCTGTCCCTTATGACACCGGAATCCTTCATGTTTTGGAGTAAGCCTTTTACTTGTTGGTATTGTGCTGGGGGAATGGGCCTATGTCTTTCCTTGATGGGAGGATGATCACCAGTTTGAATTGTGTGTTCTACTGCAGTGACATGCCCAAAGTCCATAGGGGACTTGCTGAAAATGTGTTCGAATTCGTGAACTACCCGCAATACCCCTTCCAGCTGAGATGAAGGCGTCTCAGGGGTTCCAAGGTGAATCTCTTGCCACCATTCTTTTTGCTCCCCAGAGGGGTTACATGTGGGTTGTGAATTGGTGGTCTGAGCTTCACAATGGACTCTGTGGAGGCAATCAGCATCCTGAACTCTGGATAATTTGGCAACCACTGTATACCGAGGTAGTGTAACTTCAGAATCCCCAAAATTCAACAATTGTATAGGGACTCGTCCATGGGTCACCTTAGCCAAACTACGGGCAGCAATAACTGTACGATCCGTAGGCATTGACTCGATGAGCACGGAGTAATCCCTGTCTTTGACACCAAACCTGGCCCGGCACCAGACCATCATCACATGACCAGGTGGTAAGATGATGGGTCTAGCGTCAGTCACCGTAGCTTTTCCGATCTCACCTTGGGAAAGTTGGACCTGTTGTTGTTGGACCAAAACCTTAATGGCCTTATGGTAGATGTGTCTCTCTTTTGGAGCGGCTATTTGAAGAGTGTCAGACAAGGCAGCAATGGCTTCATCAAAACAATTAACTAGAACATTGGTCCCAATGATGATGGAGGGAGTGTCTCTGTCTTTGGCAACGTCCACAATGACAATCCCTTGATCCTTCAGTTCGGTTTTGCCAATCTTAAGGGTGGCTAGGAAGTATCCTACCTGTTTAAGTTCTTGTCCATTGCTGACAATTAGAGTCACCTGCTCATGAGGATTGCATGGTTGTAGCTGATCTCGAGACCAATATTTTTCAAACTGGGCAAGGAGCATGGTAGTCATCTGTGATCCCGTATCCAAGAGAGCAGTCAGTGGGATGTTGTTCATATTGATGGAAAGGATAGGACGGTCTCCAATGAAGCGTCGGCCCCATTCAGGTGATAGTGGACCATTGTGGTGGTTGTCTTCTGGGGGTAGGTCCTCTGCCCCAGGACGGCCTAGTTTAAAGGCTGGCATTCTCGTTCAACGTGTCCTGGTAAATGACAACTTCGACAGATGGGCCTTCCAGATGAATCAAACTGGTCCGTGACCCTGTGACCGGGTCGATATAATGGTCTGCGTGAATACTGATGTGGCGAAGGTCGCGGCCAGTGCCGGGATGAGGGAGACCTTGGTGGTGTCAGCTAAAGGTCATCTACTTTTTTGCAAAGCTTAATTAGATTCTTTGAAAGTTCAGCGATTTGTCCTTGGAGTTCAATGTTGGAGTCAGAAGGTTGGATCTGTGCGCACTGAGCAATGGGTTGTTGGATTACACAGGGCGGAGGTGCTGTAGAAGCTGAGGGCACATTATGCTGCTCCACTGGCATTGTGTCCACTTTAAGGATTTGGATGGCTGTCTCTTTAAATAGGTTGAAGGGTCGGTCAGGGTCTTGAGAGTTAAGCATACGTAGTTGCATTTTAACTGCATCAGGTGTAGCACCCTCAATGAATTGCTCCTTCAGTGTGCAATCATAATTGTGAAGCTCGTGAGGATCTAGTTGCGCAACCTGGCGGAGAGCTTCATCCAAGCTCAGAGCATAGTCTCTAAGACTTTCACCTGCGTTTTGCTTGCGGCTAAAGAACCGAGCTTTTAGTTCTGACAGAGTCTTAGTTTCAAATATGGCACGCAGTTTATCAAATATTTGCTTAACAGTTTGTTTCTCCTTAACATCCCAGGACTTAACTTCACGGAGGGCTGCTCCTCCCATCTGACCCATTAACATAGCAACCTTCTGCTCAGCAGTGAGGGGATAAACTTTGAAAGTTGCTTGCATCTTTTCTTTAAAGTCCTTTAGGGTATTTGGCTCGCCTACATAGAGTGGCAGCCATGGCACGCCTGGGTAATAAGGCATTGTGATTGGCATCACTGCAGCTGTGGGGGTTGAAACACTACACCCCTCTTCCTCACTACTGAACCCTTGGTGTTTAAAACTGACAAAATCCTTTTTTTCTTTGTTCCTAAACATACTGGAGGTACTTGGCTCACCTGCTTTTGCCGGTGCTGTAGATTCAGGTATGGCATGCGATGCAGGGCCAAGATGGCGATATTGCACAGTGTCGCAGTCACAGATCCTTTTTTTCCTGCCGGCAGCTCAAGTGCCTCCCTTCTTTTTCAATGGCACAGCAATCCTGTTCGTGACGCCAACTGCGACCACCCCGGGAGAACCGTGCAGGAGGCTGGACTGTCACGGTGACCTTATAGGCACCAGAACTCCCAGGAGAGGTGCACAGGGTAATAGGCAGAGTCAGTTAGATGTGACGCCAGTTGGAGTATTAAGACACCCGCTGGTCCCTGGGCTGGAGATGGTGATGTGGGTGCCAGTGCTCTACTCCAACAAAGAGCTTTAGCCCAGGGCTTAGCTGTAAGGAAGGCAATGTCCAGGCCAGGATCAGTAGAAGTGCTCACTGCTTTATTGTAACAGGCATCTGCTGGTCACTTGTCCTGTAACAGTGAGCTGTGGCACAGTGGCTTGTAGCTAGCTGACACCTTCCCATGTATTAGCAGAGAGTCTAAGATGTCTGCAGATCCAGCTTCTGGTCTACTGCAGGGGCTCAGTTACCTAGTAGAGGTCGGTGCAGGCTGCCAGGGTTATAGCTCTGCTCAGCCTGATGTAATCCTGTCCTCTTACTGATAGTGATGGGGGCGCTGTCACAGCTTCTCTGCCCTGCTACTGCGGTGGCAATCCTCACAACACAGTGTCTGAAACACAAGATGGCGGCTACTGCCACACTTCTTCTTCCCTTGCTCTTACAGAATACTACTTCCTCTCTCTGCTATGACTATTTCCTGTTCCAGCTACAGATCCACTCACCATAGTGTGTGTTGCTATGGAGACCACAGCTCACTAGGACAAGTGATACCAGAGAACAACAGCTTAACAACATTACACAAATGAATACAGAATAAACATGGCAACATATACAATCCATCATAACATGTAAGGCACTTCTATGGCCAAATAACCATTAGTAACTCCAGTGAGGGGGTTACATATATATATATATTTAACTACTATTACACAATAAATAGCACTTTTGTTAAAAGTAATTGTTTCCACATTCCAAGATCCATAATGTTTTAAATTCATGTTCTATGTACTGACTGGATTAAAGTTTTAATTTTTGTGAGCAGGACATTTTTGCAATAGGACTTTTCTCTCTGCATTTTTCCACCCTTTTCGGGCACAAACTGGGTGCAAGCACAGCTGGCCCTATTATAGTCTATGGGGTCTGTGGGTTTCCGTGGGTAACTGCTTTTTTAAGCGGAATAGGTTTTACCCTTGAAGAACCCACGAACGGAAACCTGAACGCAGGTGTGAACCTAGCGTAATGTTGCTCCTTCCCTGCACTGCAGTTTAGTTTTACTACTATGTACCCAAACATTTTGTCTTGCCATTTTACCATTGCAGTATTAATGCTCTAATGTCTTATTGTTAATATTATATTACAATAACCATACAATAGGCTACTATGTCTGGAACAGTGTGCCTGCCAATGTTATGAAGCACTATTATTATGCTGTAAAGTGTTGCTCTTAGAATGTTTATGTAGTATCTTTGTACCCCCAACACCCCCCTACTGTGGCTGACATCATACTATACAGCAGTGATGGCGAACCTTTTAGAGACCGAGTGCCCAAACTGCAACCCAAAACCCACAAAATTTTCGCGGAGTGCCAACACGACAATATAGACTTAATACTATGCGGATCCACAATTGCGGACAGTTACTGACCAAAAATTACAGTCATGTGGGGCTTTACAGAGCTTTCAATAATACAAACAACGTTGTACTGAAATGTAAAGGTCTCGGCATTTGGTACTTTGAACAATTAATTTTCACTATTTACATCGCACAGGATCTGTTTTATAGTTACCGTGTAATATTCTTACATCCTGTACTAATATCACGTCTGCTATAAAACAGATACTGTGTGATATAAATAGTGAGGGGACCCCAGACAGTATTATATGCTCTGCAGTGGGCCCACCACACAATATTATATTCTCCACAGTACCACAGTAGCCCCCCAGTGTTATATGCTCCGCAGTAGGTGTCCCCCCCCCCACAGGATTATATGCTCCACAGTGGCATCCACACACAGTATTGTGTGCTTATAAATAGGCCCCCCCCAGTATTATATGCTCTTTAGTACACCCCCCAGTATTATAAGCCACCCCAGTATTATAAGCCCCCCCAGTATTATACACTCCCCCCAGTATTATAAGCCCCCTCAGTATTATACACTCCCCCCAGTATTATACACTCCCCCCAGTATTATACACCCCACCCAGTATTATAAGCCCCCCCAGTATTATACACTCCCCCCAGTATTATAAGCCCCCTCAGTATTATACACTCCCCCCAGTATTATACACTCCCCCCAGTATTATACACCCCACCCAGTATTATAAGCCCCCCAAGTATTATACACTCCCCCCCAGTATCATACACCCCACCAAGTATTATAAGCGCTCCCCCCAACATCATATACACAGTGAGCCACTCTCATACTCACCCCTGAAGAGCCGCCGGCATCCACCTTCTTGTCACTGGCGGCGCTGATGACGTCATCGCGCCCGCGTCGGGGCAGAGGTCAAACTCTGCAGCCAGTGTAGGCCGCGGTCGCGCGATCTGCGGCCTACCCTGACAGCTTTCAGCTGTATGTGCATTTGCACATACAACTGAAGGCAGTGATCGCTCATCAACGGGGAATCCTGTACCGGATTCCCTGTTGGTGAGCGATCCGGGCGACCGCACGCGTGCCAGCATGGAGGGCTCTGCGTGCCCTCTCTGGCACGCGTGCCATAGGTTCGCCATCACTGCTATACAGTATATGAACTATGGCTACTATCTAAGGAATACCACGGTGAATACAGCATAGATGGCGTACCTTATATATTATAATAGCCTCCTATAAGAAGATTTCGATTGTTATAGGATTCCCTCTGGTATTTGGTGTCTAGGGCCCACCAGTGGAATTGTTTTTAGGGGCCCACCACCAGGACCCCTGTAGATGAACAGTACCGAGACAGGGTGGCTAAAGGTAATAACATATCAGGAGCCCCGCTGCTCACCTGCCATACGATGTGTACCTAAACCCACTGCTACATCCTGTATGGCAAGAGAGCAGCGTGGCTCCTAGAATTGTCACCATTACTTGTAGCCACACTGTCCTGGAAAAGGTGATCTACAGAGGTCCTGGCTGTCAGACTCCCACAGATGTAATATTGATGGCCTATCCTAACATTGATAAATTCTTTAAAGATGATGTCCAGGAATTGGAGCAACCCATATGGCGAGCCGGAGGTTTAAAATAAAAAAGCATACTCCTCTGTCCCCGTCACACTGTTGTCCACCGCCAGTGTCCATTCACTCTCTTGCTGGCACCTTCATGCTGGGAGTCCTGCACTTCATGTGACCGCTAAAACGAATTGGGTACAGGATTTCCAGAAATGAGGTTTCGCCATGAGACCAAACAGACAGAGGTGGAGGACAACAGGGTGCTGGGGACAGCGTCCTGCACTTATTGTTTTCAATGGGAATCAGAATGAGGGAAGAATCAGCTGTTTGAGTGAACCGAGGTACCTGTGTAAGCTCCGTGACCCCTTCTCTGTTTACATAGTGTCATACATGTCATAGCAGCCATGTCATGTAACTACAGACTCATCCTATACATGTCTATGTGACAAAGCTTGAATTACATCACACAGTCACTATAGACAGACACCATGGGCCCCTCATACAGCTGATTAGCGGGGGGGGGGGGGCACTGATCTCTTATTGATGATTTATTCTGAGGATAGATCATCAATATAAATGAGCCGGAAAACTCCTTAAGCCGAGGCCCCACGTGGCATCCTGCAGCAAAAAAGCGCTGTGGCAAAAACCGTGGCCATGACACATCACGTTTCTTCCTGCAGCCCTTTGGACAGAAAGTTTGGAGAGCTTTCCACTGCATATTTTCTGCTTCAATTATATCTAAACTGGCAGAATTTCCATAGGTATGTTGCCATTTCCATAACCGAGACTGTTTTGGAAATTACAGAGTGTATCTTATTTTACCGCAAAGTGGGGATTGGGCTTCACGTGGCGAAAACACCACAGGAAAACACTACATTTTACTGTTCCTGCAAAGTGAATGGGATTCTAGCAAATTCCATCCACACATTGTGGAAAAATATGTGCAGTGGACATGCTGCGATTTTCAAAACCATTGGGGTTTTGGAAATCGTAGCATATCAATTATACCTACATATTCTTGATAGTGGTGGATGCAGGCGCTAAAGCAATATCTCAAATGCTTGAAAGTGATAAAGCTTTTTAGTACCCAGAACTGCAGTTATCAATAATATGCTTGAGCGAGCAGCGCAGCGCCCCGCATGTAAGCAATACTGGGACAGTATAACGTGCTCCACAGTAGCCCCCAAACAGTATTTCATGACCCACAGTGACCCCCAAACAGTATTACATTCTCCATAGTGACCCCCAAACAGTATTATGTGCACCACAGTGGTCCCCAAAAAGTGTTATGTGCTTACCAGTGACCCCACACACAGTATTATATGCTCACAGTGCCCATCTCCGAGAGCCTGAATCCCCATTCCCCCCTCTTACTCACACATGCTGTCTCTTCTCTCCTTCCATCAGACTGTTCCCGTCAGATTTATCTTCCTGTGTAACATCACACTGTTCTGTACGATCCCGTGTAGCTCCGCCCACAAAGTCAACACCTGGCAACCCAGTGGGTCCCCTCAGGAGGTTGGGGCCCCAGCACTTGCCGGGTGCTGACACCGGCCCTAGGTAGAGACCTTACCGAACCTCCACTACCTATTTAAAAAAAGGCAGTGGAGGTCTGGTAGGGCCCCATAAAGGCCCTCATAATGAGGACTAATAGTCAAGGCTCGGGGCCCACCAGGGGATTCCCCGGTCTCCCGGTAGGCTAATCCGACCCTGGTTGTAGTCTATTGTGCATGCTCTAATACAAAACCATTAAAACTTAATTAAAAGAATGATCGACAAGGCAAATAGTAATAACAGATCCACCGACAGAAATTAAATGGGCGAAGATGGATAAAACCTATATACCAATTGTGAACCTTATTACTGGACATTCCTACACTCCAAATGGTTCTGGATAACATGGACTTCATATGGCTTCTTGTACAACTTATACATTTTGTTAAGACACACAATGGTTATGACTTTATCACCTTATGTGCCTTCTCTGTGATACCATTTTATTGCTATTTCCATGTTTTTCTTGCTGTAAAATGAAAAAATTCCAATAAAAAAGTTTTGAATTAAAAAACAAACAAACAAACAAAAAAAAACCTATATACCAATTGTACTAGTGGGAATAAAAAAGTGTAATAATCATAAGATGCAAATAAGATCATGTAATATTAAAGTGTAAAAATGTAGATAATTCATCATATAGTGTGTATGAAGGATCAATACAAATCGAGCCTAATATAAAAAATATATATACAATAAATCAATGATATAGATAAATAAATTAAATAGTGCAAAAAAGTGCAAATGTGCCCAAGTGCGCAGTCAGTGGCGTAACTACTGCGGAGGCAGCTGCCACAGGGCCCGGGACATTAGGGGGCCCGGTGACAGCTGCTACCGCTGCAGTTTTTTCTTGTTTCTTAATAGGCCGTTACCGGCTGGAGTCCAGCCTGTAACGGGCCCTATTTACTTACCGATCCTGGCTGGGCCGGGATTGGTAAGTGATATCACGGGCCCCGCAAAGACTATTATTATACTCGGGGGTCTTTGCAGAACCCCAAGTATAATGATCAGAGGCCCGGGAGAGGTAAGAAACATAAAAAACTGTGTTACTTAACTCTCCAGGCTCCGGGCAGGCTTTGGCCTAGTTGTCTGAGGTCTCTGACGTCCCATGACCCCGGCCTGCGTCCCGGGTCATGTGACGTCCGACGTCATTGAAGAATGCCGACAGCAGAGGCTGACAGTGTAGGAGTCGGGGGACAGGTAAATAACAGCAATTTTTTATGCTTTTATTCCCCCGGGTCTCCGATTATTATACTTTGGGGTCTGAAAAGACCCCAGAGTATAATAATTATTATGGGTGTCCACAGTGGAGCATAATACTGAGTGCAGGGGCCACTAAGGGACATAATAGTGTGTGCAGGGGCCACTAAGGGACATAATACTGTGTGCAGGGGCCACTAAAGGACATAATACTGTGTGCAGAGGCCACTAAGGGACATAATACTGTGTGCAGGGGCCACTAAGGAACATAATACTGTGTGCAGGGGCCACTAAGGAACATAATACTGTGTGCAGGGGCCACTAAGGGACATAATACTGTGTGCAGGGGCCGGTAAGGGACATAATAGTGTGTGCAGGGGCCAGTGGCGGATCCAGAGTTTGCGGGGCCCTGGGCAATTGACTTTGGCAGGGCCCTACTTACTGGGGGGTCTTGCACTTCTAACCTGTACTTCCCAACTGTTGAAGACTAGAAAGAGGGAATAAAACGTGCGGCGCGCGCAGCAAATTAGGCCCCGCCCACTTTTATGTCGACTCCGCCCATTCTCATTCATTTTTCATGTGATTCCACACAGTATAATCCTCCTACAGTCACCCGTAAATTATATGTCCCCCCTCCATCTCTCCCCCATTTTCATATACACCCTTCATCTACCCCTAGTTTCATGTCCCCCCCTCTATCTCTGTCCCCAGTTTCATGCCATTCTCCCCCTTCATCTGCCCACAGTTTCATGTCCCCCCCGTCTCTGCCCCAGTGTCATGCCGTTCTCCCCCTTCATCTGCCCCAGTGTCATGCCATTCTCCCCCCTTCATCTGCCCCAGTGTCATGCTGTTCTCCCCCCTTCATATGCCCCAGTGTGATGCCATTCTCCCCCCTTCATCTGCCCCAGTGTCATGCCGTTCTCCCCCCCTTCATCTGCCCCAGTGTCATGCCGTTCTCCCCCCTCCATCTGCCCCAGTGTCATGCTGTTCTCCCCCCTTCATCTGCCCCAGTGTCATGCCGTTCTCCCCCCTTCATCTGCCCCAGTGTCATGCCGTTCTCCCCCTCCATCTGCCCCAGTATCATGCCATTCTCCCCCCTTCATCTGCCCCAGTGTCATGCCATTCTCCCCCCCCTTCATCTGCCCCAGTGTCATGCCATTCTCTCCCCCTTCATTTGCCCCAGTGTCATGCCACCCCCCCTTCATTTGCCCCAGTGCCATGCTGTTCTCTCCCCCCTTCATCTGCCCCAGTGTCATGCTGTTCTTCCCCCCTCCATCTGCCCCAGTGTCATGCCGTTCTCCCCCCTCCATCTGCCCCAGTGTCATGCTATTCTCCCCCCTCCATCTGCCCCAGTGTAATGCTGTTCTCTCCCCCTCTGTCTGCCCCAGTGTCATGCCGTTCTCCTTCTGTTCATCTTCCCCAGCCTCATACTGTTCTCTCACACACACACTCACCTTTCCTCGTTCCCCCGCAGCTCTCTCTCTCAGACACATATTGTAGGCGCGATGTGACGTCATCACATCGCGGCTACAAATGCCGGAGCTCAGCGTTAAAGCAGGAGCTGAGCTGTGACAGCTCCTGCTTTAAACGCCTATGTTTTTAGCTCATCGGCCCTGGATCCGCCCCTGGCAGGGGCCACTAAGGGACATAATACTGTGCGCAGGGGCCACTAAAGGACATAATGCTGTGTGCAGAGGCCACTGAGGGACATAATACTGTGTGCAGGGGCCACTGAGGGACATAATACTGTGTGCAGGGGCCACTGAGGGACATAATACTGTGTGCAGGGGCCACTAAGGAACATAATACTGTGTGCAGGGGGCACTAAGGCACATAATACTGTGTTCAGGGGCCACTAAGGGACATAATACTGTGTGCAGGGGCCACTATGGGACATAATACTGTGTGCAGGGGCCACTCCTTATTTTCTCCTTATTTACGGCTGTGTTTTAGTGTTCACTGTTTTTAGAATAGTGTAATTTTAATTTTGCTAACAATTTGAATGTAGGCCCCTCTTGATCTTCAGACCCTAGGCTAAAGCCTAGTTAGCCTAATGGTAAATCCGGCCCTGGATGTACCATATTTGTTTCTCTCTCTCATTTATTTATATCTCTCTCACAAACAATAGGGAAACATATAAACTCCATGTAGATGTTGTCCTTAGTCGGATTCAAACCTAAAACTCCAGATCCAAGCTAAGCACTCTGAGCAACCATCCTACACAAACATGTATAGACCAATAGAGGTGAATACAGCACTTGGAGAGTGTGGAGCAGGATACATTACATAAGAAATAGAGATGAGCGAACACTAAAATGTTCGAGGTTCGAAATTCGATTCGAACAGCCGCTCACTGTTCGAGTGTTCGAACGGGTTTCGAACCCCATTATAGTCTATGGGGAACATATACTCGTTAAGGGGGAAACCCAAATCTGTGTCTGGAGGGTCACCAAGTCCACTATGACACCCCAGGAAATGATACCAACACCCTGGAATGACACTGGGACAGCAGGGGAAGCATGTCTGGGGGCATAAAAGTCACTTTATTTCATGGAAATCCCTGTCAGCTTGCGATTTTCGTAAGCTAACTTTTCCCCATAGGAATGCATTGGCCAGCGCTGATTGGCCAGAGTACGGAATTCGACCAATCAGCGCTGGCTCTGCTGGAGGAGGCGGAGTCTAAGATCGCTCCACACCAGTCTCCATTCAGGTCCGACCTTAGACTCCGCCTCCTCCAGCAGAGCCAGCGCTGATTGGCCGAAGGCTGGCCAATGCATTCCTATTGGTAGCAGTGCTGAGCCAGTTCTGCTCAACTACACCGTGTGCCGGTCAGCCCATCTGATATAGCAGAGCCGAGTGTGCACACTCGGCTCTGCTACATCAGATGTAGCAGAGCCGAGTGTGCATAAGGGTTCTAGTGCACTCTCGGCTCTGCTACATCTGATGTAGCAGAGCCGAGTGTGCACACTCGGCTCTGCTATATCAGATGGGCTGACCGGCACATCTGATGTAGCAGAGACGAGTGTGCACACTCGGCTCTGCTATATCAGATGGGCTGACCGTCACATCAGATGTAGAAGAGCCGAGGGTGCACTAGAACCCTTATGCACACTCGGCTCTGCTACATCTGATGTAGCAGAGCCGAGTGTGCACACTCGGCTCTGCTATATCAGATGGGCTGACCAGCACACGGTGTAGTTGAGCAGAACTGGCTCAGCACTGCTACCAATAGGAATGCATTGGCCAGCCTTCGGCCAATCAGCGCTGGCTCTGCCGGAGGAGGCGGAGTCTAAGGTCGGACCTGAATGGAGACTGGTGTGGAGTGATCTTAGACTCCACCTCCTCCAGCAGAGCCAGCGCTGATTGGTCGAATTCCGTACTCTGGCCAATCAGCGCTGTCCAATGCATTCCTATGGGAAAAAGTTTATGTCACAAAAATCACAATTACACACCCGATAGAGCCCCAAAAAGTTATTTTTAATAACATTCCTACCTAAATAAAGGCTATCCCTGCCTGTACAGCTATCCCTGTCTCTTAGTCACAAAGTTCACATTCTCATAAGACCCGGATTTGAAATCCACTATTCGTCTAAAATGGAGGTCACCTGATTTCGGCAGCCAATGACTTTTTCCGATTTTTTTCGATGCCTCCGGTGTCGTAGTTCCTGTCCCACCTCCCCTGCGCTGTTATTGGTGCAAAAAAAGCGCCAGGGAAGGTGGGAGGGGAATCAAATTTTTTGGGAGTTTGCCACGTGATGTTCGATTCAAATCGAACACATCGAACAGCCTGATATCCGATCGAACATGTGTTCGATAGAACACTGTTCGCTCATCTCTAATAAGAAACAACAATTCAGCCTCATAAAATATAATTATCATAAAGCATATTCCTTACCACTAATGATGTATGAAGAAAAAAAAAAAGCAAAATGGCACAACGGGAAAACTCTGCCATCTGCTGGTGATATAGAAAACTGAACACTGAATGTAACAAAAAATAACTGAGATTGGCTGCAACAATCTATCACAAACAGACCTGTAAACTACCTCCTCTGGAACAGCCCTTCAATAAAAACTATTTCATGTAACCTGATTTGATTCCATACTTATAATGTATCATACCGGGCATATATCTAAGTGCTTGTGTGTCTCATAGAGGAACCTTTTCTCTACCCCCACAGAATCCATCAGCAGGAACTTAGAGCATCAGATGTAACGGTGGAACACTTTCATTAACACTTTCACTTTCACTGAACACTTTCTCTCTTGCAATTGTTAGATGCAGCACTTTAAGAGTTAATGAAAATTCAACAGAATAACAGGTCTTTCTAATGTCTGAACAGGTTATATCTACTTGTATGGAATGGACTGTATTACAGTCCACTCCAGTGGGTCTGACACAGGAAAAAAAACGCCCAATTTCAGTTGGTGGAGCGCATGAGTTGCTCCAAAAGGGGCCCACTGAGGTTTTGTCGCCCAAAGGCCCACAGAAGCCTGGATTACGGCAATACCCAATTTAGGGAGTCTTCACATGGAGTAAACACTCCGCTCATTCTGAACGTAAACTCATTCAGAATGAGCGGCGTTAAAACAGATCCTATTGATTTCTATGGGTGTGCGCTAAATATTGAAATCAATGGGAGGCTTTTTTAGCTATTGCTTTCAATGTGATATGTTCGTATGCCGGCACCCATAGAAATCAATACGATCTCTTTTAACGCCGCTAATTCTGAATGAGTTTACATTCAGAATTAGCGGAGTGTAAACTCTGTGTGAAGGCTCCCTTATATTGTTTTTTCATGTGTTACTAATTTTGCAGAATCTTTTATTTGCAGAATAAATACATTTTTTTTTCTTTGCCTCTGTAGCTTCTGAAAGCCAGAACATTTTTATTTTTGTTGATGGAGATAGTTGAGGGCCTATCATTTGTGGGACAAGCTTTGTGTTTTATTGGTACCACTATAGGTTACATTATGGCTATCAAAAATAGTAAAAACCCTTTAAGAACCAGCCTAATTTGTAACTTAAAAATGTTTTCTGATAAAGCCTATTTATTCCCTGTTCACAGGCAAGAAAGGAATAGAGCAGTAGGGCACATGTATGACCCCCTCTCCATTCACATGAGGGTACAGATGACCTCCATTCATGTAACCCTTAGCAACTTATTATCTATCCTGTGGATAGGGGGGAACTTATCTTTGCTGGAAAAGTCCTTTAAAGTGTAAGTAAATGTATTTATTTTCATAACACAATAATGCAGGTGAAGGGAACACATTTTGCAATATACTTAAAGGGATTCTATCATTAGAAAACCCTCTTTTAACTAAATACACAAAGGAATATCTTTAAGAAAGGCTATTCTTCTCTTACCTTTATTATTTTGATCCGCAATGCCGTTCCTGAGAAACAGCGGCAGCATGAAGTCAAGAAGATAGAGGTGTTCCTAGAGAGTTTTCAGACAGTACAGGGGAATGCCCCAAGAGATGTCTGGAAACTCATTTACATAAGGAAGAAAGAAGATATTTCTCAGGAATGACGGTGCAGATCAGGATAATAAAGGTAAGAAAAGAATAGCCTTTCTTAAAGGGATCCTATCATTCAGACGACATATTTTCTAAGTACCACGTCGGAATAGCCTTAAGAAAGGCTATTCATCTCCTACCTTTCGTTGTCTTCTCCGTGCCGCCATTCGCCTACAATCCACATCTAATACTGTGTAAGCGGCCATTTTTTTTTGTGGCCGCGAGCATGTGCAGTCGGCTTGCCCTAGAAGTTACAAGCCACCACTGGAAGAAGACGCAGTGAAGACCTTGTTGCAGAAGCAGATATTGGCGGCGCTGCAGAGTTCTCTGGCAGCATTGGGGACGCCCCCAGTGCTGTTTGAGCGCTGGGACCCGCTCCCAGTGCTGCAAAAGAACTCATTTACAGTGGGGCAAAAAAGTATTTAGTCAGTCACCAATAGTGCAAGTTCCACCACTTAAAAAGATGAGAGGCGTCTGTAATTTACATCATAGGTAGTCCTCAACTATGAGAGACAAAATGAGAAAACAAATCCAGAAAATCACATTGTCTGATTTTGTAAGAATTTTTTTGCAAATTATGGTGGAAAATAAGTATTTGGTCAGTAACAAAATTTCATCTCAATACTTTGTTATATATCCTTTGTTGGCAATGACAGAGGTCAAACGTTTTCTGTAAGTCTTCACAAGGTTGGCACACACTGTTGTTGGTATGTTGGCCCATTCCTCCATGCAGATCTCCTCTAGAGCAGTGATGTTTTGGGGCTGTCACTGGGCAACATGGACTTTCAACTCCCTCCAAAGGAGGGAGAATAGCCTAGGAGACGAATAGCCTTTCTTAAGGCTATTCCGACATGGTACATAGAAAATATGTCGTCTGAATGATATGATCCCTTTAAGGCTATTCCTACGTGTATTTAGTTAAAAAAAGGGTATTCTAATGATATAATCCCTTTAACTAAGAATTACTCCTGTCTTCATTTAGTGATTTCAGTCCTACTGTACTCAGTATACAAAGTAGATATGTTTATAATGAAGCCT
This sequence comes from Leptodactylus fuscus, assembly GCF_031893055.1. Lineage (NCBI taxonomy): Eukaryota > Metazoa > Chordata > Amphibia > Anura > Leptodactylidae > Leptodactylus > Leptodactylus fuscus. The sequence goes on along the minus strand of NC_134267.1, from coordinate 119,786,705 downwards.
ACAGAGAGGGGAGCAGGGAGGTGGAGAAGGAAAGCGATAGAGATATGATGCTGTAGATAGCTTTGTATCTCTACAGCATAAAATGAATAATTTCTGTCAAGTGAAGGCTGGATACCAATTCCTGCTGTGTCAAGAAGGAAAACAGTCTCTCCATAGTGAGGATGTCTCGCTGTTTTGAGGAGCTCTTCAATCCCTATCCCCTTCCCTCTCTATAGAGGGCTATCATACAGATTTGATCAGTGACAGCAGGAGACAACTACATGAAGAAATAAGCCATTTTCTTAAAATAAACTATATTGCAAAGTTCGTTATCTTTTCCTGCACTTTGGATTTATGAAAATATAAATAAAATTATACTTACACTTTAAAGGGGTATTCCCACGTCGCATACTCACCAGTCTTCGATGCTGTAAATTCTTCTTTCTTCCAGCTTTGTTGCGTCATTGGTGGGCGGGGTTACATATGCAAAGCCAGTGGCGAGAAGTTGTCGCTTCTATGCCGCTGGCCCTGCGTGTGCGCTGCCGATGGAGCTAGGCATACAGCCTTCACAATGCAATACAGACCCGGTATCCGCTGTAATAGAGAGGCGGATGCCGGGGAGTGTAAACGCCGGCACAGGTGCCTGCAACATCGCTACGCTCCTGCCCTGCATGAAGCCAACAGCGGCAGGAGCGATGCTGCTATTCCGCTCCTCCGCCCCCTCCCCTCCGGAATAGCAGCATCGCTCGTGCCGCTGTTGGCTTCATGCAGGGCAGGAGCGTAGCGATGTTGCAGGCACCTGTGCTGGCGTCTACACTCCCCGGCATCCGTCTCTCTATTACAGTGGATGCCGGGTCTGTATTGGTGGCCCCTTACACCCCCCAAAGTATAAACTACCTCCCCTCCAGGCTCGCTCCTGTGCACTTAGCCCCTCCTCCCTCCCCCCTGAGAGCAGAAGATACATCACTTGACTTTTGACCAGATAAGTCAAGGGATGTGTCAACATAGAAATGAATAAAGTAAGATAGTGGACAAACAAAGCAGTTATGCTGAAACAGTGAATTTAGGAAAAGTCTTACATTCACATTAACAAGCAGTATAGATAGGAACCTTGCGATGGGACAACCCCTTTAAGGAGCAAACAATTTCTTCATGTTGTAATCGTCTCCTTCCTAGAGCTATAACTAATATATTATTCCATTGATGCGTGAGGTTTGTTTTATTATGGGGCATGTTCTAATTGTTGTAATAGTTGTCATTAAAGTTGATCAAAAGCCATGTGCAAAGGCTAATGAGATTCTGTAAGTATGTAAATTTAGTAAATAATACAGCTTGCCAGAAGATTTTGGTTTTGTTACTTACATGAAATATTGATAATCAGAATGTAAGAAATATTGCAATGAATGCAAAAGTACAACATCTCAAAAGGTATACAGTTGTATCTGCAACTTCTCTTTATTGGTATGGTTGTGTGACAATTACTTGTCTACTTCTCCACTGTTTCTTGCAGAGTATATAACAAATGTCAAAATATTTAAGGCTTCAATTTAATGGCATGTCATAACATGGACATGTCTCAAAAAAATGATTACATAGCCACTTAAAGTCAGCAAAAATAGCCTGGTAAATATGCTGGCCCATCAAATAGTTCAAGGAGGACACACATGTAAAGTGCTGTTTACTCTAGGGAGCCCCCACATAAACCCAGATAGATAATAATAGGAACATTTCATTACATACAAATAGGAAAGATGTTATGTTATGATTTAATAACAATCCTATTTAGAAAAATTAGACCCATTTAAACTCCTCTCTATCAAAATAAAAGGCATGTTCGTCTTTTTTCAGTCTGAACAATATTCCACATGTAATGGATATAGTTGTCCACATCCACCCTTGCAGCTATCCTTGTCAATATCAGTTATAAAATTTGGAAAGACATACAATTTTTAAACACGCAATATATTGTTTGAATACCGCACCCTAGGTCATATATACAAGAAATTCTTAAAAAATAACTGGAAAAACACAGTAATGGAAATTATGCTATGTTCACCCCTAGGTTCAGGCTGTCATCCTCTTGGCACACTTTTTGACCATAGCAGCAGTGAGTAATGGGGCTCAGTGCAGGCACATGCACCCGATATTGGGTGGTGTATATGGAGCACAGCAGCACAGATCTTACTCCATCAATTTCTTTTTTATAACGTAGATTGTGAACCCCGCATAGAGCTCACAATGTATATTTTTCCCTATCAGTATGTCTTTGGAGTATGGGATGGAAATCCACGCAAACACGGGGAGAACACACAAACTCCGTTTGTAGTGCTAACCACTGAGCCACCGTGTGGCCCCTTTACTCCCTCAATTTCTGTGAACACCCCCAGAAGCTCAATTTCCTACAATTAATGCAATTTTATTGTCCAGAAGATGTGGATTTTTCTTTGAACTTTTGTAAGGGATTTCTATCTATCTCTCTATCTATCTCTCTATCTATCTATCTATCTATCTATCTATCTATCTATCTATCTATCTATCCTACTAATATTATAAATGTGAAAGTTTGTATGTTTGGATGTTTGTGTGTTTGTTCCTCAATCACAGAGATAGATTGTAACCTCTATTAAAATATAGGCTTCTTTTTATTCCAGTAAATGACATGGCTTCATGACTGTTATGAATTTAAGTTCACATACTATATTAAACAGCTCTTAGCAGCACCTTATCTCAGCCAGGGCTGTTATCACTCTGTATAAAAATATGGTAACCCTCAGTGTGTATACACATTTGCATATTATCTGATCTGCTCCAGTGCTGACAAAAGGACATGGGCAAACACCTTTAATCCAAATTGGCAGTTTGCCAATTTTAAACATGCCTGGAAAATCTAATTTGTCGTGAACAACAACAGCTATGAAGGTAGCCAGAAGTCACAAAGTTCTCCTCAAGCGCAGCTGAGGTGGATCATCGACTCCAACAACACACTCATGATGACATGCTGGAATAATCACGGGCACAGCGCGAGGAACGAGTTTAGCAGCAGGCCAGCTTGACAGTTGCCAAAATGCCGGAGCAGGTGGATCATCAACACCAACAACATGCTCATTATATGATGTTCCAGCGAGGTGCTGAGATGCCGGAACAATCACAGGCACAGGCAAGAAAAAAGTTCTGCGGCAGGCCAGCTTGAGAGCTGCTGAAACGCCGGAGCATGTAGAGCATCAGCGCCAACAACACGCTCATTATATGGCTTCCCAGCGAGCTGCTGAGATGTCGGAACAATGACAGGCACGTTGTGAGGAACAAGTTCAACAGCAGGATAGTTTGAGAGCTGCCGAAATGCCGAAGCAGGCAAACCATCGACGGCAGAAATTTGCTGAATATAGGCGGATCATCGATGCCAACAACCCGCAGACGAAGTCGTGGGCAGAGACTAGTATGTGTGTATATACACTCACCGGCCACTTTATTAGGTACACCATGCTAGTAACGGGTTGGACCCCCTTTTGCCTTCAGAACTGCCTCAATTCTTCGTGGCATAGATTCAACAAGGTGCTGGAAGCATTCCTCAGAGATTTTGGTCCATATTGACATGATGGCATCACACAGTTGCCGCAGATTTGTCGGCTGCACATCCATGATGCGAATCTCCCGTTCCACCACATCCCAAAGATGCTCTATTGGATTGAGATCTGGTGACTGTGGAGGCCATTGGAGTACAGTGAACTCATTGTCATGTTCAAGAAACCAGTCTGAGATGATTCCAGCTTTATGACATGGCGCATTATCCTGCTGAAAGTAGCCATCAGATGTTGGGTACATTGTGGTCATAAAGGGATGGACATGGTCAGCAACAATACTCAGGTAGGCTTTGGCGTTGCAACGATGCTCAATTGGTACCAAGGGGCCCAAAGAGTGCCAAGAAAATATTCCCCACACCATGACACCACCACCACCAGCCTGAACCGTTGATACAAGGCAGGATGGATCCATGCTTTCATGTTGTTGACGCCAAATTCTGACCCTACCATCCAAATGTCGCAGCAGAAATCGAGACTCATCAGACCAGGCAACGTTTTTCCAATCTTCAATTGTCCAATTTCGATGAGCTTGTGCAAATTGTAGCCTCAGTTTCCTGTTCTTAGCTGAAAGGAGTGGCACCCGGTGTGGTCTTCTGCTGCTGTAGCCCATCTGCCTCAAAGTTCTACGTACTGTGCGTTCAGAGATGCTCTTCTGGCTACCTTGGTTGTAACGGGTGGCTATTTGAGTCACTGTTGCCTTTCTATCAGCTCGAACCAGTCTGGCCATTCTCCTCTGACCTCTGGCATCAACAACACATTTCTGCCCACAGAACTGCCGCTCACTGGATGTTTTTTCTTTTACGGACCATTCTCTGTAAACCCTAGAGATGGTTGTGCGTGAAAATCCCAGTAGATCAGCAGTTTCTGAAATAGTCAGACCAGCCCTTCTGGCACCAACAACCATGCCACGTTCAAAGGCACTCAAATCACCTTTCTTCCCCATACTGCTCGGTTTGAACTGCAGGAGATTGTCTTGACCATGTCTACATGCCTAAATGCACTGAGTTGCCGCCATGTGATTGGCTGATTAGAAATTAAGTGTTAACGAGCAGTTGGACAGGTGTACCTAATAAAATGGCCGGTGAGTGTGTATATATATATATATATATATATATATATATATATATATATATACACACACACACACAATGTTAGGATGGGGTCCCGCAGGCTTCCCGTCCAGCGCACAGCGCGGGCAGGTCAGTCCAGCCAGCCTTCGCTCTCAGCATCTTGCAGTGAGGTGTCTGGAGTCAGTCCAGCTTTTGGCCGACTGAGCGTGCTCAGACCTTTTGGAAGCGTTCAGAGGCTAAATCCCATTCTGCCCGCACTGAGCATGTCCAGTGAGCTTATGCTGCTGCCCCTGTGGTCGGGGACTTGCCTTTATATAGTGTGAGCTGACGCCCGCCGGGTGCTCACACTTTGACTGAAATCTTTTGAGACGGGAGGTCAGGGCTAGGTTCCTGTGAAAGGCAGGTTGTCAGAGCAGGCACCTTAGTTAGGATTCCTTAGCACTGCCGGTCGAGACCTGAATATCCTTTCAACTGTCCATTAACAATATAGCTTCAAGCTGTTCTGGAGCCCTTTGTATTACTGACCAGGGGTGACGTTTAACCCCTGGCAGCCTTCCCTGTGTAGCAGGGTGAATCATGTGCTAGCGTCTAGCTCTCTGCTGATAGTTCGCAGATCACTATTGCAAGGCCTCAATTGGCTTCACCCAGCAGTTATACACAGGTGCACTCTCCCAGTGAAGTTAACTGGTGAGAGTTTGTTGCAGTCTGTTCGCACCAGAACCGCACAGACACCACTGCCACTGCAGTTAACTGGTAGTTCGATTTGCAGACAGACGGCTGCCCTCCTGGGGCTTGTGGACCTCACTGCAGTGTCTTGCAGTCTAGCGGTTCTGTCCACGTTTACAAATATCATTTTCATATATATATATATATATATATATATATATATATATATATATATATATAGACAGAACCGTAACACACACACACATATATACATATATTGTGAGAGGGTGACAGGCAGAGTGCTGGAATCTCGCTATATCTCCCCCAGGTTTTTAACTTATGTGTGGTCCAGGGCGGGTCTTGAGTAGGCCTCAACCCAGGTGTAGAGCCTTGGCTCAGAAAAGAGCTGGGCCAGAAAAAGGCTGCAGATCCTGCATTCCAGTGCAGATCCATGGAGTGAAAGGAGGTGTATGGTTCTGTCCTGCAACCCTGAGTCCGGTGAGACAATATTGCTCTTGTTTTGTTCGTGTGGCTGTTAGTAAGCCACATGACTAGTTAGGCTATCAATTCTGTTTAGTTAGTTGCTCAGACAAGCAGGATTTTTTTATTTTGTTTTTGCCTGAAGTTAAAGCTGTATTTTGTTTTGCTCATTTTGTGCCTGAAGTAAAGGTTTATTTTTCTAAAAAAAAACCGTTTGCTGCATATTTTGTATCCCTGTCTTGACTGTCTGGGTCCGCCCCACTGCTTCTACTGAGCTACCTTCCCCCACAAAATACACACACGGGATGTCACTTGTGAGCTAAGATATTGTTTTTTCTTTTGCTTATCTATTTTATTATTTCTGTCCTCTTCACATAGTGCACTACTGTGTTTGTCTTCTTTTATCTAAAGGTATGTTCACACAACGAAGTGTAGAGAGGAATCTGAAATGTTCTTCCACCTCAAGATTCTTTGCAAAAACCAGCCCTTCTTCTGCAAAATCTTATGTTTCCAGTTTGCTCAAAAAAGAGGCATCTGCCCCCCTTTGATATCAACATGAGGCAGATTCTGGTTTGTTTTTTTGAGAGAGGAATTTTAGGGAAAATATGACCTCAAATATTTCTCCAAATTTAGCTGTATAAACATATCTGACATGATGTGATTACTGAGACAAAGAAAAAGTCTCCTCTGTGATATAAAGCATGATATATGTAAAAAAAAAACACTCTTCTCTTGTGTCAACCTTGTGCACAAAGATGGCATAGAAATTGTATAGTATTTACAAAAAAAAAAAAAAAAGACTGTTTATGGGTTTTGATGCATTTTTGACAAAATGGGGAGTCTATAAGAGTAAACTAGCTTTGAGCCTGCTGTAGCTTGAAAAAAAAACACCACTTGTCTCAAACATTGCAAAGAATGAGTTTTAGAAATAAAATTTTACGTTGTCCTATTCATAACATCTTTCTGTTGCATTTTTGCAAAAAAAAATAAAATAAAGCAATAGGCAAAAGCTTAAAAATCAAAACCCTCAAGGTGTCTTGTCCATACATTTTATTTATCATCTATGTATTGGACCTAGGGTGGGTTGATGTTCTTAATACCCTGGCAGCTCGAAAAAATGTCTGAAAGCATATTTCCTTGTATTGTTGATCTTTCTTTGTGTCCTTAATTGTATGTTTAGCTCCAGGCAAACAGTTATTGCTGAGCAGAAATAACATCATCAGTAATATACTCAGCTTTAACATTTACTGACATATCTGCTATCAAATTTTAGCTACCAAACAGAAAACAACAATGAGCTGTCCTTAGCTTAAATAACATTCCCCTAAAAACTATATTAATAAACAATTATTAATTACTATGTCATTATACTAATAAAGATCCTTGAGTAGTCATCTCTGGTTATGTTCTGCCACTATTTTGTTAGAAAAGCATTAATACACTGTTTCTTTTATATTACAGCTAATAGCATTTTCTTTACTACTAGAGATGAGCGAACAGAACATCAGGCTGTTCGAGATATTCGATTCCAGTTAAACGCAGGAAAAATTTGTATCCCCTCCCACCTTCCATGGCGCTTTTTTTTTGCACCAATAACTGTGCAGGGCAGGTGGGACAGGAACTATGACAATGTAGGCATTGAAAAAAAATTGGAAAAAGCCATTCGCTGCCGAAATCAGGGGATCTCTGATTCATAAGAATAGTGTCGGCCATGTTCGTCTCATTTTAGTTTTGGAGAGATAGGGAGAGCTTGTACTCAGGGTGAGAAACAGATTTTAGCCTTGTCTAGGCAGGAAAACATTCTTATAAAACAGCTCTTTTCATAACTGCACTGCAGGAACAATGTACACATACAGTGAACCTGCCAGTCATGCAGCAGGGGACATGGGCGAGGACGTGGATATCTAGTTGGTATCTAGTCCACAGTCCAGGTACTGGAGAGGGGCTGCCAGCAGTTCCCCTCATCAGTAGCAGAAGGGGGTGAGGACGTGGATGCGGATATCCAGCTGGGTATCCAGTCCACAGTCCAGGTACTGGAGAGGGGCTGCCAGCACCCACTTCACTCATCCTCCTCCTCCAACCCCAGCCCTTTCACCCTAATGTAATACTCAGTGGCGTAACTACCACCATAGCAGCAGAGGCAGCTGCCACAGGGCCCGGGACATTAGGGGCCCGGTGACAGCTACCTCTGCTACCCCCGCTCTTATCACAGACAAACTGTTGTAACTGTGATAAGAGCGGGGAAAGAGTGTAGGACCTTGTGTGACGTCATCCGTCACATGACTAGGTGGGCGTGTCTATAGCCCGTGCCGTCCTGGAAGAGAAGGAGAGATCTGCTGCTAGGTAATGAAGGGGAGGGAGAAGGGAGATGCAGGATGGAGAGTGTCTGTGTGTGTGAAAGTGTGTGTGTGAGTGATATCTGTGTATTAGGGGGAGAGGTCTGTGAGTGCTATCTGTGTATTAGGAGGAGGGGTCTGTGAGTAATATCTGTGTATTAGGAAGAGAGGTCTGTGAGTGCTATCTGTGTATTAGGGGGAGAGGTCTGTGAGTGCTATCTGTGTATTAGGAGGAGGGGTCTGTGAGTGCTATCTGTGTATTAGGAGGAGGGGTCTGTGAGTGATATCTGTGTATTAGGAAGAGAGGTCTGTGAGTGCTATCTGTGTATTAGGGGGAGAGGTCTGTGAGTGCTATCTGTGTATTAGAAGGAGAGGTCTGTGAGTGATATCTGTGTATTAGGAGGAGAGGTCTGTGAGTGATATCTGTGTATTAGGAGGAGAGGTCTGTGAGTGATATCTGTGTATTAGGAGGAGAGGTCTGTGAGTGATATCTGTGTATTAGGGGGAGAGGTCTGTGTGCTGATATCTGTGTATTAGGGGGAGAGGTCTGTGAGTGCTATCTGTGTATTAGGAGGAGGGGTCTGTGAGTGATATCTGTGTATTAGGAAGAGAGGTCTGTGAGTGCTATCTGTGTATTAGGGGGAGAGGTCTGTGAGTGCTATCTGTGTATTAGAAGGAGAGGTCTGTGAGTGATATCTGTGTATTAGGAGGAGAGGTCTGTGAGTGATATCTGTGTATTAGGAGGAGAGGTCTGTGAGTGATATCTGTGTATTAGGGGGAGAGGTCTGTGTGCTGATATCTGTGTATTAGGAGGAGAGGTCTGTGAGTGATATCTGTGTATTAGGAGGAGAGGTCTGTGAGTGATATCTGTGTATTAGGAGGAGAGGTCTGTGAGTGATATCTGTGTATTAGGGGGATAGGTCTGTGTGCTGATATCTGTGTATTAGGAGGAGAGGTCTGTGAGTGATATCTGTGTATTAGGAGGAGAGGTCTGTGAGTGATATCTGTGTATTAGGGGGAGAGGTCTGTGTGCTGATATCTGTGTATTAGGGGGAGAGGTCTGTGAGTGCTATCTGTGTATTAGGAGGAGAGGTCTGTGAGTGCTATCTGTGTATTAGGAGGAGAGGTCTGTGTGCTGATATCTGTGTATTAGGAGGAGAGGTCTGTGAGTGCTATCTGTGTATTAGGAGGAGAGGTATGTGAGTGATATCTGTGTATTAGGGGAGAGGTCTGTGTGCTGATATCTGTGTATTAGGAGGAGAGGTCTGTGAGTGATATCTGTGTATTAGGAGGAGAGGTCTGTGTGCTGATATCTGTGTATTAGGGGGAGAGGTCTGTGAGTGATATCTGTGTATTAGGAGGAGAGGTCTGTGAGTGATATCTGTGTATTAGGAGGAGAGGTCTGTGAGTGATATCTGTGTATTAGGGGGAGAGGTCTGTGTGCTGATATCTGTGTATTAGGAGGAGAGGTCTGTGAGTGATATCTGTGTATTAGGAGGAGAGGTCTGTGAGTGATATCTGTGTATTAGGAGGAGAGGTCTGTGAGTGATATCTGTGTATTAGGGGGATAGGTCTGTGTGCCGATATCTGTGTATTAGGAGGAGAGGTCTGTGAGTGATATCTGTGTATTAGGAGGAGAGGTCTGTGAGTGATATCTGTGTATTAGGGGGAGAGGTCTGTGTGCTGATATCTGTGTATTAGGGGGAGAGGTCTGTGAGTGCTATCTGTGTATTAGGAGGAGAGGTCTGTGAGTGCTATCTGTGTATTAGGAGGAGAGGTCTGTGTGCTGATATCTGTGTATTAGGAGGAGAGGTCTGTGAGTGCTATCTGTGTATTAGGAGGAGAGGTATGTGAGTGATATCTGTGTATTAGGGGGAGAGGTCTGTGTGCTGATATCTGTGTATTAGGAGGAGAGGTCTGTGAGTGATATCTGTGTATTAGGAGGAGAGGTCTGTGTGCTGATATCTGTGTATTAGGGGGAGAGGTCTGTGAGTGATATCTGTGTATTAGGAGGAGAGGTCTGTGAGTGATATCTGTGTATTAGGAGGAGAGGTCTGTGAGTGATATCTGTGTATTAGGGGGATAGGTCTGTGTGCTGATATCTGTGTATTAGGAGGAGAGGTCTGTGAGTGATATCTGTGTATTAGGAGGAGAGGTCTGTGAGTGATATCTGCGTATTAGGGGGAGAGGTCTGTGTGCTGATATCTGTGTATTAGGAGGAGAGGTCTGTGAGTGCTATCTGTGTATTAGGAGGAGAGGTCTGTGAGTGCTATCTGTGTATTAGGAGGAGAGGTCTGTGAGTTATATCTGTGTATTAGGAGGAGAGGTTTGTGTGCTGGTATCTGTGTTTTAGGAGGAGAGGTCTGTGAGTGATATCTGTGTATTAGGAGGAGAGGTCTGTGAGTTATATCTGTGTATTAGGAGGAGAGGTCTGTGAGTTCTATCTGTGTATTAGGAGGAGAGGTCTGTGTGCTGGTATCTGTGTTTTAGGAGGAGAGGTCTGTGAGTGATATCTGTGTATTAGGAGGAGAGGTCTGTGAGTGATATCTGTGTATTAGGAGGAGAGGTCTGTGTGCTGGTATCTGTGTATTAGGAGGAGAGGTCTGTGAGTGATATCTGTGTATTAGGGGGATAGGTCTGTGTGCTGATATCTGTGTATTAGGAGGAGAGGTCTGTGAGTGCTATCTGTGTATTAGGAGGAGAGGTATGTGAGTGCTATCTGTGTATTAGGAGGAGAGGTCTGTGTGCTGATATCTGTGTATTAGGAGGAGAGGTCTGTGAGTGCTATCTGTGTATTAGGAGGAGAGGTCTGTGTGCTGATATCTGTGTATTAGGAGGAGAGGTCTGTGAGTGCTATCTGTGTATTAGGAGGAGAGGTCTGTGAGTGCTATCTGTGTATTAGGAGGAGAGTTCAGTGCACTGAGATCTGTGTATTAGGAGGAGAGTTCAGTGTACTGAGATCTGTGTATTAGGAGGAGAGTTCAGTGTACTGAGATCTGTGTATTAGGAGGAGGGGACAGTGTCCTGATATCTGTGTATTAGGAGGAGGGGGAGGTCAGTGTCAGTAGATGGATCAGTACTCTACACATTGTTTGCATTCAGACTTGCCTGCAATTGCTGTTACTAATGACTGTCTAATAGTAGTCAGTCTGTGTATTCTATTGTATTGTACTGAAGGGGAGGGGGTTGTGAGATGCAGGATGGAGAGTGTGTGTGTGAGTGTGTATGTATGTGTGGTGAGGAGCAACAGTAACCTAGGGGCAGAGATGGAGGGGAGGACATGAAAATGTGGGTAGAGATGAGGGGTGCATGAAACTGGGGCAGATGGAGGGAGGACATGAAACTGGGGGCAGATGGAGGGAGGTACTTAACAGTTGGGTATTTTTAAACTACACTTCTGAATAGGCAAAAATATTTTATTAAAACTCAACTTTTATTAATTATAATTAAAACCACATATATATAACTAGTCTAGTATTTTCAATGTCATACCTCTCCTAGACAACTAAGGAGTCACTAAAAAGAGTATCTATTCCTAGGTGCAAATCCACCTGGTCTAGTGTGATAAGAAACGCTCCTTGTAAATCTAGTGTCTATATAATGCATGAGTGTTATAAGTAGGGCAATTAGAGAATATGGTTAGATTCCTAATTCAACATAGTAACAAGGTGTCACGGAGCAAAGGTATACGTCCTTCCTCTGGAAAATATCTTGAATCAACACGGACGCAAGAGGTCGGGAGACAACAGCAATTTATTGTAATCCACAAAGTTAGTAGCCGGTGGCGGTCACATCAACCGTAACAACAATAAGTCCACAGAAGTCACAATCCAATGATAGCTTTGGCTCCTTGGTCCTGTAACTAAGTCCTGGCTCTCTGCAGAGCTGTGCACAGGCCGGCTAACACATACTAACTCCAGCTACAACTATATACTAAGACTGTTACACCTATATCTGTGGGTGGGAAGGGCTGAGTCACAGATCCTTCCCCCCTCACCTATACCAAGGAGAGCAGACTCCCTGTCTACTATGGACAATGCACCATCCAACCTCTTCTTGGAGACACTGATCAGATTATCTCCACCCATTGTCCTCACTGGTCCTCACTAGTTAGAGGTATTTGCATACAATGTGCTAACACACTAGACCCTAATCAGCCAACTACACATTGATGTATATAACAGGTTAGAGAATACATTCCACATGAAATATATATTACACATGGCCTATAGTATGGACTCTAACCATCCCGTGACAACCCCTCCCCCTCTCAAAACATGTGCATGACACAATTGGCCTACACAGGTAAATTGGGGAATGCACATCAGTCTCTATAGGTCATATGTCCTCCTGCCGGGATAACCCATCCGCGTTCTGGTGTTGGTTCCCTCGGCGGTACTGAATGGTAAAGTTGTAGAGTTGAAGGGCTGGCATGTGGCAGAAAATCCGGTCGATCCATGTTGGCGTCTCTCTGAGCTTGGCTTCGGGTCACTGCTCCCACAAAGTGGCACTGTAGATTTCCAACATCGTTGCCTAACAGAACATCGGCCGGCAGCCCGCTCATCACACCAATTGTGCATCGTTTTGGTCCATAACCATAGTCGAGTTCCACGGTAGCTTTAGGAATACATTTCCGAGTACCTCCTGCCAACTCGATAGAAAGGCCAGGGCCCTCCTCTAGGGCCTCGGGTTGAACTACTCGGGGGTCCGCTACCGTTAGGAAAGCTCCCGAGTCCCGGAATCCAACAACTGTTCGGCCATCCAGTAGGACCTCCTGCAAGTGCTTCCTCTGAAGGTTTGCGGGATGTGTGGCGGAAGGCTGAATCCCATAGACCCCTGGAGGTGGAACAGATGGGTCATTCATGGAGTCATCTGGAAATGGGGCCAAACTTTCAGTCCTAGGGGTGGTTCCCAGGTAGTGAATAGGCCGGGATGCCACGGTGGCCCGTGCCCCCATGTTAACAGGGCAACTAGCTTGCAAATGTCCAGGCCGCCCGCACCCAAAACATCTGCGCTCTAGCATTCTTCCAGTAGGTCGTTGTCTAGGGACAGGGTTGTTCATAGCTGGAGGCCGATGGGCTGGGGCAGGGGTAGAGGGGGAATTGTAATCCTGAGGCCGGGCACGAAAGGTGGGTGGCTGGATGAAGGGTGTCTGGCGGACTGTGGTAGTTTTCCGCTCCTCTGCAAACAACCTCTTCCACTGCGGCTTGATGGTCAGGCCCTCATCTGCAAGGGAAGCAGCTTGCTCCACTGTGGCTGGGTTCCGTTCCAGCACCCACTCACGGATCTCAGCGGGGCACTGGGAAAAGAACTGTTCCTTAAGTATGACTTGGAGGATCTTATCGACTGTGACAGCCTCCTCTCCTTCTAGCCAGCGCTTGCATGCTTGCTTCAACTTGTGGGCGAACATGTGGAAGGAGCTTCCCCCATTGTAAGACAAAGAGCGGAACTGAACTCGGTAGGTCTCTGGAGTGACTGCATAATACTTCTGCACCGCTCTTTTAATGGCCTCATAGTCCCGCTGATCACTAGGGTCCATGGCTCTGAGAGCTTCCGCAGCCCCATCTCGTAGGTGCCCCACCAGATACCGGACCCAATCCTTCTCTGGGACTTCCATCAGGTGGCACTGGTGTTCGAAGTCCTGAAAATATCCATCAACATCCCCAGCCGCTTCATCAAAGGTCTTGAAGTGTTTATGGGAGCCATATGGTGGTTCTCTCACTGTTGGGCTGGGGGTCGACGTTTGATTATAATTCCTCATAGTTATCTCAGCCATTCGCATTTCATGCGCCATTCTTTCCTTTTCATGCGCCATTCTCTGTTCCTCCTTCTCCGTTTCCTGAGCCCTCTGTAATGCTCTACTCCTTTGCTCTGCAGTTGCTCCTAGCCCCAGCACTGCCAACTCCTCCTCATACAAAACAACCCATCTGCTCTTTTGGGTCTGTACCTGCCACTCCCGTATCTCTCCAGTCTCCTGGGGGCAGCCCTCCTCATGGTCGCTTTGCAGGGTCATCTCCTCCAGTGCCTCGATCAGTTGATCTTTCGTTCTTCCCTGGTAACTCAGGTTTAGTTCCCGGGCCCTTACTTGTAGACTTGCCATAGTCCAGTTCCTGTATTCTGAGGTTGTGGCTCCATTAATCGCTGGGCTGCTGTAGTCCATCTCGCTGTCCGCTGTTGATCCCACCGCTGCCAACCAGTTGTCACGGAGCAAAGGTATACGTCCTTCCTCTGGAAAATATCTTGAATCAACACGGACGCAAGAGGTCGGGAGACAACAGCAATTTATTGTAATCCACAAAGTTAGTAGCCGGTGGCGGTCACATCAACCGTAACAACAATAAGTCCACAGAAGTCACAATCCAATGATAGCTTTGGCTCCTTGGTCCTGTAACTAAGTCCTGGCTCTCTGCAGAGCTGTGCACAGGCCGGCTAACACATACTAACTCCAGCTACAACTATATACTAAGACTGTTACACCTATATCTGTGGGTGGGAAGGGCTGAGTCACAGATCCTTCCCCCCTCACCTATACCAAGGAGAGCAGACTCCCTGTCTACTATGGACAATGCACCATCCAACCTCTTCTTGGAGACACTGATCAGATTATCTCCACCCATTGTCCTCACTGGTCCTCACTAGTTAGAGGTATTTGCATACAATGTGCTAACACACTAGACCCTAATCAGCCAACTACACATTGATGTATATAACAGGTTAGAGAATACATTCCACATGAAATATATATTACACATGGCCTATAGTATGGACTCTAACCATCCCGTGACACAAGGGGAATAGGTTTGACGGGACCCATATGAAGACTGTCCGCTAATCAGAACACGCCTACTTTACAGCCATCCGCCCTCTATCCACATAACGTGTTTCAGGTCAAATCTATAACCACTATACCATTTGCCCTATTCAGATAGAAGTTATAGAGAGTGGTGTATTTTGTAGCTGCTATAGTGATTTCTTTGAATAATGAAGGTTCACATGCAGCTACTTAGTTACTCTGTTTCTTTGAAACACTCAGGCGTTATTAAATACACTCACCGGCCACTTTATTAGGTACACCTGTCCAACTGCTCGTTAACACTTAATTTCTAATCAGCCAATCACATGGCGGCAACTCAGTGCATTTAGGCATGTAGACATGGTCAAGACAATCTCCTGCAGTTCAAACCGAGCATCAGTATGGGGAAGAAAGGTGATTTGAGTGCCTTTGAACGTGGCATGGTTGTTGGTGCCAGAAGGGCTGGTCTGAGTATTTCAGAAACTGCTGATCTACTGGGATTTTCACGCACAACCATCTCTAGGGTTTACAGAGAATGGTCCGAAAAAGAAAAAACATCCAGTGAGCGGCAGTTCTGTGGGCGGAAATGCGTTGTTGATGCCAGAGGTCAGAGGAGAATGGCCAGACTGGTTCGAGCTGATAGAAAGGCAACAGTGACTCAAATAGCCACCCGTTACAACCAAGGTAGCCAGAAGAGCATCTCTGAACGCACAGTACGTCGAACTTTGAGGCAGATGGGCTACAGCAGCAGAAGACCACACCGGGTGCCACTCCTTTCAGCTAAGAACAGGAAACTGAGGCTACAATTTGCACAAGCTCATCGAAATTGGACAATTGAAGATTGGAAAAACGTTGCCTGGTCTGATGAGTCTCGATTTCTGCTGCGACATTCGGATGGTAGGGTCAGAATTTGGCGTCAACAACATGAAAGCATGGATCCATCCTGCCTTGTATCAACGGTTCAGGCTGGTGGTGGTGGTGTCATGGTGTGGGGAATATTTTCTTGGCACTCTTTGGGCCCCTTGGTACCAATTGAGCATCGTTGCAACGCCAAAGCCTACCTGAGTATTGTTGCTGACCATGTCCATCCCTTTATGACCACAATGTACCCAACATCTGATGGCTACTTTCAGCAGGATAATGCGCCATGTCATAAATCTGGAATCATGTCAAACTGGTTTCTTGAACATGACAATGAGTTCACTGTACTCCAATGGCCTCCACAGTCACCAGATCTCAATCCAATAGAGCATCTTTGGGATGTGGTGGAACGGGAGATTCGCATCATGGATGTGCAGCCGACAAATCTGCGGCAACTGTGTGATGCCATCATGTCAATATGGACCAAAATCTCTGAGGAATGCTTCCAGCACCTTGTTGAATCTATGCCACGAAGAATTGAGGCAGTTCTGAAGGCAAAAGGGGGTCCATCCCGTTACTAGCATGGTGTACCTAATAAAATGGCCGGTGAGTGTAGAACACAATGAGGGGTTAAATAGAGATACACATATAACCTATTTATCCCTATTCATATAGTGACGAGTCGAGCTTGAAAGTTCTCAGGGTACTGTATCGGTGGCTACAAATACAGTCCTATGAAAAAGTTTGGGCACCCCTATTAATCTTAATCATTTTTAGTTCTAAATATTTTGGTGTTTATAACAGCCATTTCAGTTTGATATATCTAATAACTGATGGACACAGTAATATTTCAGGATTGAAATGAGGTTTATTGTACTGACAGAAAATGCGCAATATGCATTAAACCAAAATTTGACCGGTGCAAAAGTATGGGCACCTCAACAGAAAAGTGACATTAATATTTAGTACATCCTCCTTTTGCAAAGATAACAGCCTCTAGTCGCTTCCTGTAGCTTTTAATCAGTTCCTGGATCCTGGATAAAGGTATTTTGGACAAACAATTCAAGTTCAGTTAAGTTAGATGGTCGCCGAGCATGGACAGCCCGCTTCAAATCATCCCACAGATGTTCAATGATATTCAGGTCTGGGGACTGGGATGGCCATTCCAGAACATTGTAATTGTTCCTCTGCATGAATGCCTGAGGATTTGGAGCGGTGTTTTGGATCATTGTCTTGCTGAAATATCCATCTCCGGCGTAACTTCAACTTCGTCACTGATTCTTGAACATTATTCTCAAGAATCTGCTGATACTGAGTGGAATCCATGCGACCCTCAACTTTAACAAGATTCCCGATGCCGGCATTGGCCACACAGCCCCAAAGCATGATGGAACCTCCACCAAATTTTACAGTGGGTAGCATGTGTTTTTCTTGGAATGCTGTTTCTTTTTGGATGCCATGCATAACGCCTTTTTTTTATAACCAAACAACTCAATTTTTGTTTCCAAAATGAAGCTGCCTTGTCCAAATGTGCTTTTTCATACCTCAGGCAACTCTATTTGTGGCGTACGTGCAGAAACGGCTTCTTTCTCATCACTCTCCCATACAGCTTCTCCTTGTGCAAAGTGCGCTGTATAGTTGACCGATGCACAGTGACACCATCTGCAGCAAGATGATGCTGCAGCTCTTTGGAGGTGGTCTGTGGATTGTCCTTGACTGTTCTCACCATTCTTCTTCTCTGCCTTTCTGATATTTTTCTTGGCCTGCCACTTCTGGGCTTAACAAGAACTGTCCCTGTGGTCTTCCATTTCCTTACTATGTTCCTCACAGTGGAAACTGACAGGTTAAATCTCTGAGACAACTTTTTGTATCCTTCCCCTGAACAACTATGTTGAACAATCTTTGTTTTCAGATCATTTGAGAGCGGGCTGTCCATGTTCGGCGACCATCAAACTTAACTGAACTTGAATTGTTTTGTAGAAAGAAATGGTCCAAAATACCTTCATCCAGGATCCAGGAACTGATTAAAAGCTACAGGAAGCGACTAGAGGCTGTTATCTTTGCAAAAGGAGGATGTACTAAATATTAATGTCACTTTTCTGTTGAGGTGCCCATATTTTTGCACCGGTCAAATTTTGGTTTAATACATATTGCGCATTTTCTGTTAGTACAATAAACCTCATTTCAATCCTGAAATATTATTGTGTCCATCAGTTATTAGATATATCAAACTGAAATGGCTGTTGCAAACACCAAAATATTTAGAACTAAAAATGATCAAGATTAATAGGGGTGCCCAAACTTTTTCATAGGACTGTATATGGGTCTACTTTAATACACTTTCTCACTCACTCAAGTCAAAACCGCAATTTTCCTTAAAAGGCTATAGAGCAGTGATGGCGAACTTTTTAGAGACCGAGTGCCCAAACTGCAACCCAAAACCCACAAAATTTTCGCGGAGTGCCAACACGACAATATAGACTTAATACTATGCGGATCCACAATTGCGGACAGTTACTGACCAAAAATTACAGTCATGTGGGGCTTTACAGAGCTTTCAATAATACAAACAACGTTGTACTGAAATGTAAAGGTCTCGGCATTTGGTACTTTGAACAATTAATTTTCACTATTTACATCGCACAGGATCTGTTTTATAGTTACCGTGTAATATTCTTACATCCTGTACTAATATCACGTCTGCTATAAAACAGATACTGTGTGATATAAATAGTGAGGGGACCCCAGACAGTATTATATGCTCTGCAGTGGGCCCACCACACAATATTATATTCTCCACAGTACCACAGTAGCCCCCCAGTGTTATATGCTTCGCAGTAGGTGTCCCCCCCCACAGGATTATATGCTCCACAGTGGCATCCACACACAGTATTGTGTGCTTATAAATAGCCCCCCCCCAGTATTATATGCTCTTTAGTACACCCCCCAGTATTATAAGCCACCCCAGTATTATAAGCCCCCCCAGTATTATAAGCCACCCCAGTATTATACACTCCCCCCAGTATTATACACTCCCCCCAGTATTATAAGCCCCCTCAGTATTATACACTCCCCCAAGTATTATACACTCCCCCCAGTATTATACACCCCACCCAGTATTATTAGCCCCCCCAGTATTATACACTCCCCCCAGTATTATAAGCCCCCTCAGTATTATACACTCCCCCCAGTATTATACACTCCCCCCAGTATCATACACCCCACCAAGTATTATAAGCGCTCCCCCCAACATCATATACACAGTGAGCCACTCTCATACTCACCCCTGAAGAGCCGCCGGCATCCACCTTCGTCACTGGCGGTGCTGATGACGTCATCGCGCCCGCGTCGGGGCAGAGGTCAAACTCTGCAGCCAGTGTAGGCCACGGTCGCGCGATCCGCGGCCTACCCTGACAGCTTTCAGCTGTATGTGCATTTGCACATACAACTGAAGGCAGTGATCGCTCATCAACGGGGAATCCTGTACCGGATTCCCTGTTGGTGAGCGATCCGGGCGACCGCACGCGTGCCAGCATGGAGGGCTCTGCGTGCCCTCTCTGGCACACGTGCCATAGGTTCGCCATCACTGCTATAGAGCATTCATTAGCTAACGGGGTTTGCAATCTATTATTCATCCCTCAATGCGCTTGGACCTGCTCTGCCTATGTTTGAAAGTGTCTCGTCTCTCTACGCGTTTCCCCCGGCTAGTTCCCTACACCGGGTTCATCAGGAGAGTAAAGTCACGTCAAGATATAACATTCACGGCCCCCCACGATGGTTGCGGTAAAAACCACAGTTCTCGGCGCCCTGATGGTGGACGCCGATACTTAAGTTGAAGACAGCGAGCGCTTCAAGAAGAGGTCTATATATGCGTTCCACGCCCCTGCCAGCAACCAATCCTCGAGTAGTCTGACGGAGGCTCGGCGGCAGGACCACGCCCCCCGATTTTGATTGGATGACTACTCGGGAATGCAGACGGTGAGATTGTATTCCCCGGCTGCGTCTATATCAGTCATAATCCGCGTCTTCTGTCTATGAATCAACAGGTAGGTATATAGTTATCAGGCTAATCTGCATAAAGACAAAATCGGAATCGGATTGGGTAAAGATTGAACGGGGTACCCAATGTAAATATCATGATATTAAGGACTTTAAAAATATACCCCTAAATATCTTTTTCTGGGGTATCTCAAAAAATCTCTTATTAGATATCTGATGACAATATGTAAACTCCATTAAAGTCACCATACATCCAAGTGGACCAAAAATGTGTTTAGATATCAAAAAACGCATCTAAGACACACAAAAACCGCATCAGTCTGAATACAGTCATATATCTAATATACCTTTTTATAAACACATAATGTCCATCCGCTTTATCAGAGACAATTGAGACGTTAATAGCATATGTCTCTTTTTGTGTATGTCATTGGATCTCATTCGTTTACCATATTTGAAAGATTAGAGGATTACAATCTATAAAGCAATATTTTGTTCCCCCTGCTTGACTATTTGAAACCATTTATTACCCCTACCCGCCATCCCAATTTGCTCTATGCTGATTTCCAAACACAAATGCCATAGGTGCTGGCACGACGTCGGGTCTGTATTTGCATTGTGAAGGCTAGACTGGTGTATGAGCGCGCACGCAGGGCCAGCAGCATCTCGCCACTTGGCTTTGCATATGTGACCCCGCCCACCAATGACGAAACAAAGCCGGAAGACAGAAGATTTCAAAGAAACGAAGACTGGTAAGTATGCGACGTGGGACAACCCCTTTAATTCCATGGTGCTTTATATTTGGGGGTTACATACAATACACAAAATATACAGGTAGATATGATACTAACAATGACCGACTGGCACAGTGGGGTAGAGGGCCCTGTCCACGAGGGCTTACAATCTATGAGGGAAGGGGGATAGAGACAGAAGGAGAGGGGGGGGACTGTTCAGATGGCAGTGCAGTGATAGTGTTATTGGAGGTTGTAGGCCTTCCTGAATAAGTGAGTCTTCAGGGCCTTCTTGAATCCTGTGATTGTGGGGTTCAGTCTTATGTGTCTTGGTAAGGAGTTCCAGAGTATGGGAGATGCACGGGCGAAATCTTGGAGACGGTTGTGTGAGGAGCAGATGAGAGCAGAGTGGAGTAGGAGGTCATTGGAGGATCTGAGGTTACGTGTGGGCAGGTAGCGAGAGATTAGTTCAGAGATAAATGGAGGGGCCAGGTTGTGGATGGCTTTGTATGTTAACGTTAGTAGCTTGAATTCAATTCACTGGGCTATGGGTAACCAGTGGAGGGACTGGCAGAGGGGGCAGCTGATGAAGAGCAGCGCAGTTTAAGGTGGACTGGAGGGGGGCGAGGGTGTTTGCTGGGAGTCCATGGAGAAGGGTGTTGCAGTAGTCTAGGCAGGAGATTATAAGGGCCTGGACTAGCATCTTAGTGGTTTCAGGGGTGAGGAAGGAGCGGATTCGGTGGATGTTCTTGAGTCAGAGGCGGCAGGAAGTGTTGAGGGTTTGAACGTGTGACTTGAAGGATAGGTCAAAGTCCAGGGTTACCCCAAGGCATCGGGCCCGAGGGACAGGGATAATTGTGGTTCCCTTAACTGTGATAGATGGGTCAGGAGGATGGAACATATGGGGTGGGGTGAAGATTATGAACTCCGTTTTCTCCATGTTGAATTTGAGAAAGTGGGAAGAGAGGAAGGAGGCTACAGCTGCTTAACAATCTGGAACTCTGGCCAGCAGGGAGGTAATGTCTGGTCCAGAGATGTATATTTGGGTGTCATCGGCATAGCAATGGTATTGAAAACCATGAGATTCTATGAGTTGGCCCAGGCCAAGGGTGTAGATGGAGAACAGGAGGGGTCCTAGGACGGAGTCTTGGGGAACACCTACAGAGAGAGGGTGTGGTGAGGAGGTGGTGTGCAGGTGGGAGACGCTGAATGTGCAGTGGGTGAGGTATGAGGAGATCCAGGAAAGGGCCAGGTCTGAGATGCCAAGGGATGAAAGAATTTCTAACAGGAGGGAGTGGTCAACTGTGTCAAAGGCAGAGGAGATGATGGAGCATCTATATTATTACTGGTATTATGAATGCTGTATTGTTATCCTTCACGATATATACCATTTAGCATATGACGATAAATATTATAGAGAGCCCTCGATTGGGTGACTTTACTCGATTTTCCACTGTATATCATATGCTTTATAGTATTATATTCCGATACTTATAATTATATGCCATATTCTATGTATTGTAGAGTATGAAGAGGGCCATATTTAGGCTGAAAATGTTCAAAAGTCTCTACTGTATATGTATACGTTTTTGGATATCTCTATAAATGTGTCTGTTAAATAACAGACACGTTATACAGTATATGTTCCTACATTTGTTCCTGCATGACCATGACTAAGTTTCTGCTCACTGATCTTACGCATTGCCATGGGTTTATTGTTTAGTAATGTATAAAAACATTTCCACATGGCAGATGACCGCATCTAGTTGCTGCTGCCAACACCAGCAGCTTCAGAAAAAAATGACTGCCACTTCCACCACCAGTGCCACCACCTTCATCCTGCGAGGTTACCTTAGTTCCACTGTGGGTAGGCTTTTTGGATATTGGGTCTGCACAGTGGCTGGAAGTCTTACTATCATCACTGCCAACACCTTCTTCATGTGATGTCATCTTCTCACCCTGACTCGGTTGTCAGGTCCTTTCTACAAAATAATCATCATCATTGGCAATATCATCATTTTCCCCACTTTTATATGGCACATCATTGCCATGGGACTCCTGCATACTCTTAGAATTCCCACCTTCAAATTTACCCTTAGCTCCGCTAACAAAATGACTATGTGTAGATGTATCACTCCCCCTGCCACTACTACCTTCACCACCAGCAGACACAACTTCCTCCTTTGCTTGCACACAATGCTTACTATTCTCATCCAGCTCATCAAAACGAGGAGGATGACTGCTCTGACTAGGAGAAATGAATAGTCCCACATCACTAGCAGGAACTTGTGTCAGTAAAGAATATGAAGGAGACATGGTTGATAGTCCATAAATGTCCTGCAATAAATTATGTTGTTATGGAGGAGGAGGAGAAATTCACAGAAGCTTGACAAAAAAAATCACAACACTATCGCAAAAGTCTCCTATAACAGAAATGAGCGAGCTAAATAATCAAAACTTCATCTACATTCTCAGGAAGTACAACAACCCTGTGGCTACTGGCTGTGCAACCAAAACCAGAATTATTGCCACCTTGATTCTTATTGTTAGTACTTAAACAAGTATTTTATTAACCTCTAACTTTTGCCTGCCCTGTTTTTTTCTAGTCATTTTTTTTTTTGCACATCAAATATGCACAGTAAATGTATATTACAGTACCATGGTATAGAACACTTACCATGGTTCTACAGACCATGAAATTGCAATAAACTCAATGTTACCTTTGTGTTTACATAGTGAGATAAAATGTACTGTCTAAGCTTTTATCGGCAAACTGCAATTAGCTGACCTGGATGTAACAGCCTCAAAACAGCATATGGTCCTTAGAACTCAGCCTCCCCCCCCCCACCACCTGCTACAGACAGCAGTGAGTCACGTCACATATCCTATAATGCTATAATGCTAGATAGAACAGGTGGGAGACCATAGAAACAATGCATAAACAATGGGAGGAATAATTTCACATATGAGGCAAACAAGCAGCTTGCTAAAGCAATATATTTAGGAAAAAACTTGAACATACATAATCTAGCAGTATATATAGGATCTTATTTTTTTTTTTAGATTAACACTGTGTCACACTGTGTATAGGGTGAGCAGAGAAAACACCATTAAGTAACATGAGTGCAGTGCAGGCTGGTAGACTGTACAATGGATTCACAACAAAAAAACAATGCATAAAGGATTTTTTTTTTTTTAGATTTTCGTAAGTGCCAAAAAACCCTCAACAAAAGATGTTTCACTAGCAGGACTAGCTAGGAAGTTTACACACTCTGTATGCAGCATCCAAAATATGCTCCCTCTATCCTATATATGATTTCTATCAGTAATCTGCCTACAATTGCTTAATTATGACTTCTATTCTTCTATTCCTAACTATTGCTTGTAATTGTAAGCTTTTCAGAAATGAGTGCCCTGTAGGATGCAGTGAGATGAAACACAGACCCTTCACTATCTCCAACATTACTGTAATACCATGTGTTCAAGCCCACAGCATCTTATATAGTGTACATGACATAATCACTGTAAGATGTCCACCTACCATTGTCTATTGGCTGAGAGGCTGTCACCTGATGTAAGCTGGTGCTACGGAAGAACGTCACACAGTGACTCATACACATGTGTCTGTTCTGTATTTCCTGCTCAAAACTTGTGACTGTGGCCATTTTAGTTCATCCAAGATGAATTGGCATTTAGTTTAGTTAAAAGCTAAACTATTTGGGATGTTCAGGTTGAATTCTGTTAGTGACAAATCTGTTCGTCCATTTCTCCTCATCACTGTGCAATTTATATTTAACATATCCAAAGAGAAGACATGAAAATGACTCCGGCAATCTTTATTATTACAGATACATGGTTTTCACCCAGTTGTTCATTTAGTAATTATTTTTAAGTATATGTTTTTGTACTGCAAACACTCCATGATGTAAATATAAAAAATTTTTTTTTTACACTGTATGTACATATATACACATTGTACATATCCATAAATAAAAATATTTTCTAGTTTTTATTTAGTTAGTATATTGTATACATGTACGAAAAAAAGTTTGACTGTGCTTTTAAATATCAAAGGATTATATACGGTACACACTTTATATTACTTGTCAAAGACTTTAACTCTTACATCTCATGCACATGACCATAGTTTTTATCCACAATTGCATATAAAAATACGGTCACATTTATTTCTATGGGACCAGACATAATTGCCTTGTGTTCATGACGAATTCAAGGACTGCAAATAATGAAGCTTGTCCTATTTTTAGCCGCTTTTGTGGCAAAGACCAGTGTAGGGAATCATACAGGATCCACTACGGTCATGTGCAGGAGGCATTATAATAAAAACTTATGCAGTAAAGGTCTTGTTTCTTACATAGAAATAAACAATTCAGTGAAAAGTGATTTATTTCCTGCACGATGGGAATCTCCACTTTTTAACACCATTTCATTTTTAGTCCAGGATTCTGTGCTGAATAATGTCATAATTAAGGTTGAGCAATTGGGATAGGGAAAGATTGGATCCCGATTGACGATCGAGCAAGTTTCACGATCGGGATCAGCTGGAAAATTATCGAAAATTGGATTTTAAAAACGATCCTGAAATCTTAAGATTGGCTTAATCCTAGGCATAATATTGCTTTAGAAGGTTGAGTTCCCCTTTTTACATTGTAAGACTCCATTCTCTCCCCAACTCTTCGGCTGAAGCCCTAAGTTGTGGAAATGCGTTTTTTTTAGGTTGCAGATTTTGCTTTGTTTTTTTGTTTTTTTTTTATCCAAAGCCAGGAGTTTTTTTTGAGAAGAAGGTAGAAGTATAAGACCTTCCTATATATTTCCCATTCCTTTTGAAGCCATTCTTGGCTTTGGCTCAAAAAAAAAAAAAAAAAAAAAACAGCAAAATTTGCAACAAAAAAAGCTGCATTTCCACAATTAGGGACCTCGATATTAGGGGTGTCTCCTCAAGATAGAGCATCAAAGATCAATAGAGGCTCCCTGAGCAGTGTTTCTACTTCACAGATCATGTAATGTCACATTCATTGGTCACATGGCCTGTTTGCAGCTCAGTTCAGGTGTTGTAAAATGTTTGGAACTGTGCTTGGCTTAGTGTAAAGAGCTGACTGTTGAGGGACTCAACTATTGGACCCCCACCTATTTTCAAATGATGACTTATCCAAAGAGACAGAGTTAAAGGGATTGATTGCAAGTATACCTCTTTGCTATATAGGGGATTGGGTTCTCTGTATTTTTGGCCTTTTTGTTAGGAATTTAATGAGTACAGAATTTTGGACCAATTTTGTTTAAACGAGCTGGACAACCACTTAAAGAGAACCTTTCATCATTTGGGGCACATGCGGTTTTATATACCGCTAGAAAGCCGACAGTACGCTGAATTCAGCACACTGTCGGTTTTCACAATCTGTGCTCCCAGTGAAGAGCTATCGGTGCTGGTACCATAGCTCTGCACTGCCTCCATCCCCTCCTGATAGTACTCGTCCATAGACGAGTGCTGAGAGGGCGTTCCTCACCGCTCTCACAGTACAGCGCTATAGGTGCTGCTCTGAGGAAGGGCGTTCCTGACTGACTGTCAGAAATGCCCTTCTGACAGTGAAGAGCTACGGTACTGGTACTGGCTCTTCACCGGAGGTACAGATCGTGAAATTCAGCGCACTGTTGGCTTTCTAGCGGTATATAAAACCACATGTGCCCCAAGTGATGAAAGATCCTCTTTAAAACAATTTCCTGAAAACGGAGAAATGCATTTTATGACACTAATTATTTATTATGCTATAAAATTATCATTTGCAATTTTAGAATTTGTACATTTTCATTCTAGTTCTCGGGGAGGTCTACAGTGCTACAGTTACAAGCAATCCAAATGTGGTGGATCCCCGAATTCAAGAATAGAGGTGGAATGGAACAGCAGCAGAACATTTAACTTAATAACTTATAATTTATTGAATACTACATTTAATAATTATAAGCTTAAAGAAAAAAGATACTAACTGTAAAAAACTGTAGAAATGCAGAAGTACTTTGGAATGTTACTATGCGTACTGTTGGGAAACACTATTTTAATTCTGAACATGCATGCCAGTGGTAAACACTGAATTGGGCCTGTCAGTGCCTTGACTGAATAAATGTCAAAGTTTTAAGGAAGTACTAATCACTGATAAAATCCTGCCTCACTGCAGGGATTTTGAGGCTTTGTCCTGTGTCTAATATTGGACTCCTATGTTCTAATGTTGCTGTAATTTTCTGAGACTGGAGGAGAAGAGTAAAGTAAAAAAAACACACAAAAACATTCTTCCACTGTGTTACATAAAATAAAAATCTCCTTAAATTTATAAATACAATATATTTCTTAAAAAAAAACTGTTGTTGTAGAAAACTTCAAGAATATGCACTGTAGATACTTCTAATATATTATTCCATTTTGCTGTTGTGTTCTTTATACAGTTTTGGTCCAACTATGGTCGTTTTCGATTGATTATATTTATGCAAAGTTATGTAGTTGTTATATATGTACAAAAGTGTATGGTCTTGTAATCCAAACTATATATTGACTTTGTACTGTACAGTTTAGCACACGGTTATCTTGCCTGTTTACAGAGGTATTTCAAGCACAACCTGCAGCAAAGGCAATAGACAAGCCAACCCTTAAATTTCCATTGTCCACATTGTGAAAAATCTAGAGGACAAAAAGAGTCCTCAGTATAGAATTCTAGCAAAAGACAGACCAATATATTAAGTTAAAAAATATAAAGGAAGCTGGAAAAATCATCCGGGAATATGTATCAATTGCGTGAGTATTTTGCATTATACGCAAACCAACATGGCCCTTTCCTTTCTTCCGGGAGGCACTAGAATTTGGACTCATGGCCAGGTGCACCACCTGCTTCTCTACATCTTCTGAAACAATTTGACTTTTAGTGTATCCTGCCAGACTGTTGGAGTCGGGATCACCATATATTCCATCCAGCATCATTGTTTTTGTGTGCGACATTCCACATGTACAGGGAAACTGGGGGGAAAAAAATGGATAAAATCTGGTAGTCATTCATAATTGGCAGGATAAACATATTTTGGAAATAATAATTATGTGAAAAGACAGTAAATCCAGTATGTTAAACATGTTTTATGTAATTTTTATGTATCTGCTCTGTGTCCCATATAGCAGGGAAGTCCCAGACAATGGCACATCATAATTTGGTTTAATCTGGGTTCTGAATATATAGGCTAGTTCAGGGACAGAATGTATTTGTATTGCTTTAGAAGCTGAAGAAGTAGGGAGTCAAGAATGCCTCAACTGCAATCTCTGCAGTCCTCAGCATAAGGTGTCATGGCTGTCTGGATAGGATGGGGAAGAAAAGGAAACGGCATAACTACAGTCAGAGAATATGTCACCCATGAATCACTAAATTTATAATGTTGCTGTCACCACTCTTGACATGTCTGTGTTAGTAAATACTTGAAGTCCACAAAATGTCCCTGTGTAGCCCAGGACGTTACCATGCCCTTTATCTTTAGAATGTGCCCCTAAATAGTCTGATACTGTCAACAATGTTTGGACACTGTTATTATGTAGTGGTGCAGTCCTTTGACAGCGGTATGGTAACACCCAGTTTGAAGGTATGGATGTAAACAGACATGATGTGGAGTTGTGGTGGTAAGGGTGGTAAAGTTTGTAAGATAGCCCAGAGCTCAGCAAAGCCACATCCTATGACACATCTCATCTCATATGACAGTAAGAATCCAATCATCTTCCTCTCTCACCAATTTGCCTGCTCTCACTTCTTCTCACTTCCTGTATTCTTAATTAAGCCTGGTTGGTCGGTCTGCTTTGACTGTTTAATGGACAGGACACTATGAAGTACCTCAGTAGATATAGACATTACCTTTACCATGTCAGATCAGCACCGCACCTCCCATGAGGTGACCTGAAGCGACCGCTTCAGGCGGCGCTATGCCAGGGCCCCAGGGAGGGCAGCATTTTTGCTTACCTAAGCCAGTCCAGGACAAGCTGTCCTGGACTGGCTTAGCACCGAGCGGTGGTTTGGGGAGGCCACTGGAGCAGCGCTGCTCCAGCAGCCTCCCCTCATGCTCAGGCAGAGAGCAGGCAGTCTCCGGGCCTACTCTCTGCCGGCGAATGGCGCTAAGCCCTGCCCCCTTTTGCTTCACCACGGCCCCTCCACTCTGCCACACCCCCTCCGCTCCGCCCCCTCCTCCCGACAGGGGGGGGGGCGGCTTTCTGTAGTTCGCCTCAGGCGGCGAAAGGGGTAGGTTCACCCCTGTGTAAGATGTACCATGTTTACTAGAAATCTAATATAAATATAGCTCAAATAATATACACATTAATGGTATATTACATTGCAAAGGTTTGGATAGGAAAAAAAACCTTATATCCTAGCAGGACCCAGGTCAGATTGCATTAATCTTAACACTTATCTCTTCGAAATCAGGCAAAATATCAGCAAAATGCAATTAACTGACCTGATAATATCAGGAGATAATAACTTTTACCCCTGGACAAACATATGGCAAAAGAGGAAGAGAGGGCTAATGACCCACAGCTCAACCCCAGATACAGCTTTCCCACAGGCAGTAAAACATCCTCCTTTCTCAGAATTCTGCATTTGGGAATAGGAGGAGGAGGGGCACCCCAGCAGGAGAACTTTGGTGAACTTTGGAGAACTTTGGAGCCAAACTTTGCCTAACTTTGTAGAACTTTTGTCAAACCTATCAGAGTCAGCTAAGTGTCCATTATCACTACAGAAGATCTCTAAGCTACTGGAATCAAGAATTATTTTAACTATTATTCTGTTTTCCTCCTATTCATTTTCAAAGTTGCTTGCCATGTTGTGTTATTTTTGTAAATTTTTCTTTATATGTTGCACTGAACTCTTTGGGTAATAAATTGTTAAATTTAAGGTTAGTTTTTGTTGCTGTATGAATCCATTAACTTTTGAAGTGTGTTTGATATGCCTGCATATGTGAGTGAAGCTTCCATTGAGTCAAATCACTGATGGTAGTGGAGTGTATTTTGGGTACGTGGACTGTGTTGGGGTGCGACTAATGCTCAATTTGCAGTCTGAGTGAGAAGAGTGAGTCAACACCTGAAAATCACAAGCACATCATGTACTAAAAGGCCTGTATGTGACAACAGTTCTGAGAGCAAGTGGGATCCAAGAACTCATCCCCCTTCCCCTCCAGAGAGCAGTGAGTCATGTCATCTGTCCCTAATCAGATAACAGACTGGGGATCAGGAAAATGAAGTGTAAACAATGGGAGGAATAATCTCACATAGTAGGTAAATGAAGCAGCATTGCTAAAGCAACGTATTTAGAAAAACTCTTGAATTTACATAAACTAACAGTTTATACAGGATCCTTGAGATGAGAATACCCCTTTAATGCTTTTCTGAAGAACTGCTAGAAACCAGTTTTGCTTCTCTACTTTTGTTCATGAGAGGATAGTGAAACATTGTACATGCGAAATCCAATTCCATATGTCAAATCAATAGTAAGATTTCAGAAACACATAACCACTTTCTTACAGATACTTAATGGTTTGATAGAGATGAAATAGATAGATAGAGGGATAGATAGATAGATAGATAGTGTCCTATACACTGGTGATCAGTGTTCCTTAACCTTTCCTTTTGTTTGCTTGTTATAAAAAGTAATTTTTTTTCAGATTTACATTACTAATGATCATCATAGCAACGGCAATTAGACCAAAACAAAACAATGAGCTATAGACTTACTAAATAAAAAAAGAAGTGCAATTATGAACAATATGTCCTCAAACTTCTGGTTATTACATCTTTAATTGAGAGTTTATTGGCTAGAAATTTCTTCACACAGGTCATTGCACTTTAGTACAAAGAGTTCATTGCTTAAAGCATAATCTTCTAATGTAAAATAAAAATAAAAATGACATATATAATTAGAAATTAAGAAACCTACAGACTTACAATTGTTACCTTAATTCAGGGTCATGCTAATAAGCATTTTATCTGTCATCTACACTTTCATTTTCTTTTACACATGCTAGACAAACAGGAATGAATACATAAAAAAATCTGTATCCAGTGAAATTAATAAAAATTTAGTAGCCTATGAAATGAATAAAAAACATTAGAAGCCTGTGTCCCCATCTTGTTTATGTAAGTGACAGCTACCTAAATTTATAAATAGTAAAATAAATAGTAGCTTGTGCCCTGTATAGTGGCAATAAATATCCCTATCTTGTTAACATACAGTTAGGGCCAGAAATATTTGGACAGTGACACAATTTTCGCGAGTTGGGCTCTGCATGCCACCACATTGGTGTTGAAATGAAACCTCTACAACAGAATTCAAGTGCAGATTGTAACGTTTAATTTGAAGGGTTGAACAAAAATATCTGATAGAAAATGTAGGAATTGTACACATTTCTTTACAAACACTCCACATTTTAGGAGCTCAAAAGTAATTGGACAAATAAACATAACCCAAACAAAATATTTTTATTTTCAATATTTTGTTGCGAATCCTTTGGAGGCAATCACTGCCTTAAGTCTGGAACCCATGGCCATCACCAAACGCTGGGTTTCCTCCTTCTTAATGCTTTGCCAGGCCTTTACAGCCGCAGCCTTCAGGTCTTGCTTGTTTGTGGGTCTTTCCGCCTTAAGTCTGGATTTGAGCAAGTGAAATGCATGCTCAATTGGGTTAAGATCTGGTGATTGACTTGGCCATTGCAGAATGTTCCACTTTTTTGCACTCATGAACTCCTGGGTAGCTTTGGCTGTATGCTTGGGGTCATTGTCCATCTGTACTATGAAGCGCCGTCCGATCAACTTGGCAGCATTTGGCTGAATCTGGGCTGAAAGTATATCCCGGTACACTTCAGAATTCATCCGGCTACTCTTGTCTGCTGTTATGTCATCAATAAACACAAGTGACCCAGTGCCATTGAAAGCCATGCATGCCCATGCCATCACGTTGCCTCCACCATGTTTTACAGAGGATGTGGTGTGCCTTGGATCATGTGCCGTTCCCTTTCTTCTCCAAACTTTTTTCTTCCCATCATTCTGGTACAGGTTGATCTTTGTCTCATCTGTCCATAGAATACTTTTCCAGAACTGAGCTGGCTTCTTGAGGTGTTTTTCAGCAAATTTAACTCTGGCCTGTCTATTTTTGGAATTGATGAATGGTTTGCATCTAGATGTGAACCCTTTGTATTTACTTTCATGGAGTCTTCTCTTTACTGTTGACTTAGAGACAGATACACCTACTTCACTGAGAGTGTTCTGGACTTCAGTTGATGTTGTGAACGGGTTCTTCTTGACCAAAGAAAGTATGCAGCGATCATCCACCACTGTTGTCATCCGTGGATGCCCAGGCCTTTTTGAGTTCCCAAGCTCACCAGTCAATTCCTTTTTTCTTAGAATGTACCCGACTGTTGATTTTGCTACTCCAAGCATGTCTGCTATCTCTCTGATGGATTTTTTCTTTTTTTTCAGCCTCAGGATGTTCTGCTTCACCTCAATTGAGAGTTCCTTTGACCGCATGTTGTCTGGTCACAGCAACAGCTTCCAAATGCAAAACCACACACTTGGAATCAACCCCAGACCTTTTAACTACTTCATTGATTACAGGTTTACGAGGGAGATGCCTTCAGAGTTAATTGCAGCCCTTAGAGTCCATTGTCCAATTACTTTTGGTCCCTTGAAAAAGAGGAGGCTATGC
Organism: Leptodactylus fuscus; assembly: GCF_031893055.1. Lineage (NCBI taxonomy): Eukaryota > Metazoa > Chordata > Amphibia > Anura > Leptodactylidae > Leptodactylus > Leptodactylus fuscus. The sequence goes on along the minus strand of NC_134267.1, from coordinate 119,754,480 downwards.
ATAACAGAGCTATGATTCCTAAAACCCTTTCTCCGATTTGGATGTGGAAACTCTCATATTGCAGCTGGCAGTGTGCACTTTCAGCCCATATTATAGATATAATTGTATTTCTGAACATGTTTTAGTAAACAGCTAAAATAACAAAACTTGTGTCACTGTCCAAATATTTCTGGCCCTAACTGTATGTGACAAATGAATGGATGGATGGATAGATAGATAGATAGATAGATAGATGATAGATAGATAGATACTAGTTCTGTCTGAAAGGTTATGTACTATAAATTTTTGTATCTTTATAGAATTCCATTGTTTTCTTCATGTCATTGTAAATTAAGAAGTAAAATAATAAATTTCCTCTATGGTCAAGGTATGTAGATACAATCTTATAGCAGCAAATGAGACCTAGTCCCACATGAAAGGAGGTTACAATTCTGGCTGTGCTCCCAACACATGATTTACCTACCTTTTCCCTTAGCTTCCTTTCCTTCCGCTCTTGCACTGTGGTCAGGTAATTCACAGCTGCATATTCCAGCACCGATAAAAACACAAAGACAAAACTGACCCACAAATAAATGTCCACAGCTTTGATGTATGACACTCGAGGCATGGAGGCGTTTACTCCGGTAATGATGGTAGACATGGTCAGCACTGTGGTTATACCTAGGTAAAAGAAAACAGGATAACATTTCTTAATATTGCCTCATTTTCACCCTCAGCAACCATATCCAACCAGCTACAGAGGAGATATACTTTGATCTAGGATAGCTTCAAACATTTATTCTCCAAAGATTTTTGGTCCACAAACTTCTTTTATTATTTGCAAGAATGGCATTGTCTTGGAAAAACACAGCACTTGGAGATGCTGCTAAAATAGCATATACTGCTAATAAACAGTCTCTATTAGAAGGGCAATTTTGCAGGCCATTTTTGGGAGCGTATGCTGATGCAATCTCTTATTCCATCTGTCTAATGGTGAAAATGGCTGTGAAGAATATGTTTGGCACCCATGGGGCACCGTTTTCATGGATCTCTCATAAATTTGAGTGTATGGAGGGATGAGTCAAAATGGCCAAAAATAGAATATGACAGATATTGTGATGGTCCATTACAATGGACTGTTAAAATATCGGTCATCTGAATAGCCCTCATTAACACGCATTGCAATTAATGCAGCTGATATTCATGACCATCTGATAACCTGATCCAACTTGGTCCAACTTCCGATGCCTGCGCATTACGCTCCTGTATTGAATTATTGAATAATTATTGAGTGGCCTCCCAAAAATGGCCGCGGTACTGTGCAGGTGTCAGAAATTGGACCAACAGAAGAAGACAGAAGAGGCGGGGTTGCAGCTGAAGATGGAGGCGTCGCTGGAGTGAGCTCTTGGGCAGCAGTGGGGACGCTCCCATCACCGTTTGAGCACTGGGGCCCACCCTCATTGCTGCGGAGAACTCATTTGCATACCGGTTAAAACCGGTATTTCATAGGAACGGTGCCGCAGAGACCACGTCTAAAGGTAAGAGACGAATAGCCTTAATTAAGGCTATTCCGACGTGGTAATTAGAAAAAAATGTTGCTTTAGTGGTAGAATCCCTTTAAAGTGACCTTGAATAGCTAACCATACTGTATAAGGGGAAATTATTCTCAATGACCTTAAGACTAAAGGATATTCTAAAATTCCCTGTATCAGTTGTGTGTTAACGTAATGTTCCTATTGCTATTTGAAGCAATTCCATTAAAATAATATAATGGAATAGCTATAAAAGAAGCTTCCTAATATATTTGCATAGGTTGACTAAAGGTTCATTTACTTTTGTTCTTAATAGTTTCATGTGTGTAGATCAAAGTTATTGTTACCAATTTTACCCAAAAGACAAATGTGAGTAATTTTATTTCCATGCTGTCTTACCCAAAGAGACTCTAGCAGGGACTGCTCTGCGATCTATCCAAAAAGAGACCCAAGAAAGCATGACCATTAGAGTTGATGGAAAGTAAGTTTGTAAGAGGAAGAAAAAGATGTGACGTCTCAATGTGAAGTTAATGTACAGGCGATTGTACCATCCTATGAGAAAAAAAGTAACATAGTAAACTTTTATCTCTCATTGTAGTCAACATTATTGTCACTTTTCAAATAACATAGTGGATTAAAGAGATCAATAGTTTCTACCCAACCACAAATGCAGATAAAAGATAAAACACACTTTAGGCTTCCTTCCTTTTTAGTATTGTATCTTAATCTTGGGAATGTGCTATAGAAGTCGTGCAGGAAGCCTTTCAGTATTGATTTACTAAATTGTGGCATGTTTACTGTTGGGATCCAAAATAACTGTTAAGGTTCCCTTAATCTTTTATGGATATAACTCTAGATATGATCATTGTTTTGTTTTCTCATCCGTATATTCCAAAAGTCACAACTTATTATTTTTGTGTTACAAATTCTTGTTTTTTTGCAGTATGAGCTGTATTTTCCAATATCTGTCTTTTTTGTGTGCATGTTTTACACCGTTCACTGTGCAACACAAATAGCACATTTATTTTATGTTTCAGAAAAATTTACAGCTATGCCAAATATGCATATTGTTTCACTTACTACTTTTTATTTTACTACTTTATATATCAATTTTAATTATCTTGCCTTTTTTAAAAAAATGTAAAGTAATTTACTGTGTGGTTTAAAAAACATGCTATCATTATTATACAAGTCAATATTATTGCAGAGGTACATACAGTATATTGTATGTGTATCTTTTAACACTTTTGCTAAATAAATCCAATTTATATGAAAAAAAGGTTTTCTTGTCACTATGCACACATTTGTTTTATTTAACACTACCTTTTTTTTTTCTTAAATCCACTAAGAGAATTCATAATTCAATAATCTCATTGTTTGTATAACAATATGGTAATTTCAACTTACTAAATAATAATCTCGCAGTAAGAAACTGACAGGTAACTATTAGGTTGTGCCTTTGGTCTTTGACACTTGTTTAGGCTCCTGCTACTGTGGCAACCCAGTAGCACAATTGCATTGCAGGGTTCTGATGTGGAGACAGGAGGAAACCAGCCCCTCTATCTAAGCACTTAGATTTTGTGATGGCTACTGACTATGACATCTAGGGGGTTAATAGGCTAGGATTAATTAACTGATTTCTAACTCTGAACCAGTAGAGTCTTATTTTGAAACATAGGAGTGTTAAAAAATCTCTGATTCTTCATGAGATGTTCCCTTCCACGTCTGATCTCTGTTGGAGATGTGGCACTGCTCGGGGACAATGTTGCACATCTGGTGGAATTATCCTCTTCTACATAAACTTAAATAAAACTTTTAATGTAAAAAAAAGTTTGTCTCCTAATGTATCAGAATTTAACAACTGGAGTAATTTGGGTGTCTTATTGACCAGCTCCCTTCTTCCCCTCCCCTCTCTATGTAAAAAGTATCATTTTGATAAGTGGAGAAGGAAACATATTTCTTTATAACGATATATTACAAAGTTTCTTATACTCACTTGCACTATTGATTTATGAAAATGTAGTTTTTTAATTGGAGATAAAACTATTTAGGGAACTGATATTTTTTATTGTAGGGGATTTTGAGCTCTCTATCAGAAGTCAGAGCTCTCACTTGTGTAAAGTATTTTGAGCTTGATGATAAAAGATTAAGGTTTAAGGTTTAAGACCAGTTTAAGGTTATATTTTGACCCTCTGTGAGAGAGTGAAGGGTGTGGTCTGGGAAGACAGGTACATTCCAGCCAGGCAGCTAAAGGGTGTTTGGTAAAGATTCTCATCAGGGAGGTCAGCTGACTAATCAGGCCCTAATAACAGTCTGTGTGTGAAGACTAGCAGTGAGGCACCACACTGACAGAGTTGAACTGTCCAGACCGGACCTCCAAAGCAGGTACTGTGACACCCCTTGTTGTTGCCAAGGTGGGAGACTGGTAACCAGTCTCCTGTATAGTCAGGGAAAAGTTTCCTTACGTTTAAGTTAGTTTTCTCAGCCGAGAAGGTGTTTGTTTTGTTTATCCTGTGGCTTTGCAAAAGCAGTGTATGCGTTACATGAGAATAAAGCCTGAACTTGTGTGCAATCCAGTGTCTGTGTCCCTGTTTCCTGCACTGCTACAAGAATCTACCTGAGCAATTCCCCACACCCTTATCAATTGGAATAATGAATTAATACATAGATAGTTACCTGTGCTACTGTAGAATGCAAGTCTAGATGTTGTATGAAATTTCTGAATCAAAAACTGAGATAGTGAAATTTTTTCATCTGTTTTTAAGGACTCATTTCCTTTTTTCCAGTAAAGCATCAGATCTTCATCAGTGTAGGCATCTATTAATAAAAACACAGTAATAGTAGAGAGTTAGGAACACCAATCAATTTCAATACTGAATGACAGGATAGTTATTGTTCACTTATAGCCTCAATGACAACTCTAACCAGGAAGGGGATGAAAACAAAGGATTGGACACCAGAAACAGAATGAGCCTTATTGGGACTTTAAAAATCTGTTGCTCTTGCCTTCATTCTGTACCAACCATACGTGTCAAAACAGTTCTTCCTGGAAGAGGTTGATTCTTATTCAGGTTGTGCTATCCCAGAGGACCAGAGGAGTTCTAAAGGAAAATCCATCACTTATGGGTTTTTCACCAAACTCTCTGGCTGAGAAGAACTACTCCTTTGGTGATAAGAAGTTGCTGGCCACCAAGCTCACTTTGGAAAAGTTGAGATATCACATCACACTGTCATTATTTTTACTGATCCCAAGAATTTGATTTATCTACATACAGAACAGCGCCTGAATCCTTGCAAGGCCAGATGGACACTCTTCTTCATTTGACTTTTTGTTACACTTCTGGAAAGTCATCTTCTGTATGGTGAGTTTTCATACAACAATCACTTTGGATAGTCCACTGGTTCTTCTCCATTGCACATTGTCTTTGTTCAGTACACACAAGTCCATCGAGGATCCTCCTGCTGGCCGAGGAACAGACTGATGTCATAGCTGTAACATGTAATGGAGCAATAACTTCACTCTGCATAAGTCCACAGTTGCGAGATGCTGCTCTCTGCCACCTGCATCATCTAGAGTAGACTCACTTCTGTCCAAGTTACTTGCTGACTCTGGAGAGCAGTGCTAAAGTGAAGCCTAACACTGGTTGACTAAACCTAAACCAAAGCTTGTTATCACTCTTTACTCAGCAGCACAACATTGATTGTAAGGATGGGTTGCTGGAGAGAAGAAGATTGGCAAGTAATAGGAGACGTGGAGAAGCACAAGTGAGGACTGACTGAGGTATAGTGTATTATTACTGTACAGATGAAGTCTGGAATTAATGTAACAGATATCAAAGCACAATGGGAACATCAAACAGTAAAAGGGATCCCCCTTCCCACACCACCATACACTTACCAAATGAGTTCTCAATATATTTGAACACTCATAACTGGGTAAGGGTCCCTTTCTTCTCTCCCTTCCCACATTCATACATGTACTGAGCCTTCCCCAACACCATTATACATATACTAAGCCTGATATCAGTCTTGAAGTTTCACAAGAGATCTTGGTAGTTTAGAAAAAATATCAGATCAAGATCCTTGTCAGTCACAGGGGGTGCAATGACTTCTTCACTATTTATATTGTACATCATATGTTTAATAATGGCCTTGTAATGTTATTATAGCCTTGTCCTATATAGCAGAAGGTAATTGTATAGTCACTATTAATCAGATGGTATGCCATGCTAACAGTGAAGAGGTCCCAGCATTTGTATATGTCCAGTGGTACCTTTAAACAGCTGATCAGCACAGGTCCTGCATGTTGAACCCCACTGAGGCTAGATCATCATTAACAAGGAACTGGAAAACTCCTCTTAAAAGGGTTATCCATCTTTTAAAGACTGATAGTCTATCATTAAGATAGACCCTTTGAAGTCAATGGGACACCACTGTAGCACCCTTAACTGCCACTATCAAGAATGTACCATAGGGATGGTGAGAAGGCTTCATTCAAAGTTTGCACAGGACTTTAGGTAAGCCACTGCCTAGATATCTGATGACACTGTGAAGCAGGTGAAACAGAGTCCTCTCTGACAAAGTAATTTTATTAATTTCAGACTTTTGGAGTTGCTGACCCTGCTGAATCCATGGAATTCCGTAAACCAGATACACTATCACTAACATATATACTGCATGCAATTTTAGTTCCCAAATATTGTGATGTTTAATTTCTTCATATATATTCATAATGATAAGATTCCCTGCATAGCCATAAACTTAAAAAATAACATCCTGCATACATACAGCCTCTAATAGAGAAAGCTTAGCATCTTACTGAATAGTACCATACATTTAATATAAAACAGTACACAGCCTCTATAAATATTTAGAAATCAATTAGCACATACATTTTTTATTGTATTCATTTTTATTAGAATGTTTTTTATAATACAACCAAAAACAGTTTTGCTCATCAACAACATAAGTACATATCAGAGATTTAGATGCGGACAATACAGATATAAAAACATCAACATCAGATCTGATCCAGTATGAGACCCCAGAGTATAATAATGCTTCATGGGTGGTGAAGCTCCAAAATTTTGGATTTGGCCAAGTACAACAATTTTGGAAAACTTGTAATAAGCGAAACTCATTATGAACCAGTTTTTTCATCTTTAGTCTTTAGTATTTGTATTTATTAATTATGAGGACCAATTACCAGGTTCGGTTCATATGGTTAACCGTTAATACATGAATTCAAATGTGGACATTAACTCTAGGTCTATCTACCCAAACTTATATGGGGTCATTAACCCCAATCATGAACTAATCATCGGGGATCCTCATTGGGCAGTCTACATAAAAAATAATAATAATAATAATTGTATTTATGAATTTACTTTACAAAAAATACATATTTGGTGGCACCACAATTGTAATGACACATAGAATAAAGTTAACTTGTTAGATTTACTGTATAGTATATAACACAAAAAACTCAAAAGGCAATACATACCATAAATTACAACCACTGAAAACCTAACCCATTCCAAAAAAACAATGTTGGCTATGTTAATGAACATATATAAAAGTTATGTTTCCCAGGAGTGTAAAAACATAAGCAATAACTTTTTTCCATAAACCATTCTGTTATTGTGCAAAATACTAAAATGTCAACAGCAAAAAAAAATCAATACTTGCTGTATTTGTACCAAACAGTTGAATGAAGTTAAGCGGATGTTTTGAATGCATGGTGAATGGTAAAAACTGCAAAACAAATGGTGGATTTTCCCCACATAGTTATAAGGATGGAAAATAAAGTTATGCACAATATAAAGAAACTAAAAGAATTGTGGCCTTAGGAAGTTAAATAGATACCAATGAAAGATAAATGAAGTCAATGATATAAAGGAGAAATTTAAAGATGGATATATACTGGCTGGTTTACTCACAGCTCTCAAGCTCCAAGGTACAAGTCTGAGTATCCAGAGGGAATCGACTGAAGTCCATGTTGCACATCGCCGTCACAGTGATTCTTAACAAGAATGATTAAAGTAATTATATTGTATCTCTTAAAGAAATAGGAGAACTTGCACATTTTTCAAATATAAGAGCATACAGTCATTTATCTGTTAGATACAGTTCTGGCAATAATACATTGTACATAATCATTCTGTTGCCTGTTCCAAGATACATGATTCTCACTTTTAATTGTAGTGAACCGGATAAATACTACACTAGAAATAAGATGAGAACCGCTATATACTACAGGTATAAACTCAGTATCAATACTGGTCCCAATATAAGTACTGCCATAAAGTGCCTTAATATGGCATCATATTACAGAGATATTCCAAAAGCAGTACTTCTAGAGGAAAACAACTCTGGATAACAAAATCACAGTGTAACATCTTTGCCCGTCCGGGCTTTGGCGTCATCATCCGGCCGCATGCTGAGGCGCAGGAGATGTGTTCGGTTGTGATTTATTCCTTTGGGTTCTTCTTGCACTGTCTGAACACTGCCCTATTCCTTCACCTTGGTAATTGGTTTTCCACCACACCCATCTCCTTCACCTTCGTTTCTCTCTGCTCCTCTAATGGTTAATCTGGCCTTGCCCTGTGATTGACAGCCTGCCTTCCTGTCAACTCCAGGGGCGGGTTCTTACTCCCTATTTATTCTTGGCTCTCATTCACACCAGTGCTTGCTATTGCCTTGTGCGTACCTGCTCCTTACTGTCACTATCCTTGCTTGCATTCTAATTCTTGACCTCTGGCTTTCCCTACTGACTATTCTTTGGATTCCAATTTGGCACTGCATCGCTCGACTGTTTACTGACCCTTGGCTAGCTGACCTCCCCTTTGTTGTTAAGAAAACCAAAAAGAAAAATTGTTTTCAGCTCACCATATAAAGTATCCTTCTGAATCCCAGGAGACAAAAAGCCACTGCACGAACTCAGGTCAGTTTATGATAAGAAATTCCAGGTAAAAAAGCTCTGCTCAATACTGGGAATTTTCCCAGTATTGAGCAGAGCTTTTTTACCTGGAATTCCCTTTGTTGTTGTCCGTCTTGTCTGCGTTTTGTGTATCACATATACAGGAAGGGACCGTCTTTGTGGTTGCCGCCTATTACGTAGGATAGGGCCTGGCAATAGGAAGGGACAGTTGGGAGCTTCAGCTTAGGGCTCACTGTCTCTTGTGTCCCACCCCAGGGTTTTCAACAGCTACTGGGGAATTGCTGTCCTATCAATTCCCTAACACAGAGGTGTACAGATATACATTAAGGTTTCATGAGCTGCCATGGGTCTTTTATTATGGCACAATACACATCAAAAGTTGAAAGGAGCAATAATATGGCTTTGTACAGATGTTAGTAGTCCAGAAAGTTGTGACAATCATCTCAGAAGTAGTGTGTACAGACAGTCAAAAGCAAAAAACACTGATACAAAGATGACACAAGATTTAACAGTATTTGTTACATTTGTAAGCTATCTACCTCTCCAAGCTACATTAACATTATCAATTGTATTAAAGGTTTACATACTATAACTTCCCTTGGCAGTACTTACCTCATACTATAAAGGACTTGACCATCTGGGTAAACTCGCAGCATGATGTTATCTGTTGTAGTATCATGAATAAAGGATCGTTTGGAATGCACAAAAAACACATCAGGTACCCAGATTTTCTTTACTAGTCGACTATCAAAAGTCATGCTTTTATTTGTGGTACTAGGAAATGATAGGCGCTCATCCTTCCAATAATGTCTTAGGTACAGAGTCATGGTAAAGTCCTGTACAGAAAAGAGAATAAAGTAAATTAGCCCTAACCAAAATACCTTTAAAGTATATTACGTAGAAGAGATCTAGATGTAGTCTGAACCACATTTTTTGAAAGACTGTGGATTTTAAATGTGTGAAATAATGCTAGTAAACTTACAGTAAAATTTGTTCTAGTACAAGCCACTAAATGGGTTAAACATTCAAATCTAATACAATATTCCCTAAAGTTACAATGGCTTTAGATTACAACATTAGGTGTATGTAAATATATCATATGTATATCAGTGTCTCTCTGATTTAACTCCTTACTAATCGGTCTTCCCCTTACTAAACTCTACCCTCTACAATCTATTCTGAATACAGAAGCCAGACTCATCTATCAGTCTAGAAGGTACAGCGATGGCTCCAGTCTGTGCCAGTCTCTACATTGGATGCCTATTCACTACAGTATAAATGTATCACCCTCATCCACAAGGCTCTCCATAATGCCGCACCTCCCTACATTTCCTCCCTCATCTCTGTCTACTGCCCAACCCGTTCACTCAATGACCTAAGACTTACATCCTCCATTATCAGAACCCTCCACATTCGCATACAAGACTTCTCCCGAGTTGCACCACTTCTCTGGAATGCTCTACCCCAGACAATCAGATTAACTCCCAATTTCTACAGCTTCAATCGCAAACTAAAGATACATCTTTTCAGACAGGCCTATCACAATTCCTAATGTAAACCCTTCCGTACCGTCATTAGAATCCCTAAAATCCCTCTGTTCCAGCTTCCACATTATGTCCAGGCACCATCTACACATTAAAGGACACGACTGGTAATGGCTCATAAAGTTTTATGTTTGTGTAATGACAGTAACCTCTATTACAAAATTGTCTGACCTCTGTATAAGCAATGCTACCTCCGATGCTGCCCCTTCTACCTCTTGTGTCAACCCCTCCACCTCATAGATTGAAAGCTCTTATGAGCAGGGCCCTCAGTCCCATTGTGTGATGTGACTACTTCTTTGTAATGTATCTTTTTTTGCCTGTACTTGAACCCTACAAATTGTACAGTGCTGTGGAGTATGTTGGCGCTATATAAATAAAATGTATTATTATTATTATTATTATTATTACTATTATCATGTATTCTAAGAGGACCAAATATCTAACAAATCAGCATTAGGTTAAGTTTGTCAAGACACTATTATTTATTTATTTTACATATGTATATAGCACTAACATATTTTTCAGGGCTGAATGTATATATGCATCACTTAAATTGTATCCTTTGAACTCTGGGCACCATATTCTCAATTCTGGACTATCCAGAGGAAACCCACACAAACATGGGGAGAACAAACTCCATGTAGATTTGAACCTAGCAGTAAAGAGCATTAGTGCTAACCACTGAGATGCCCACAAAGGCAGAAACACAGACATAAAAAACATAAAAGTCACAAAATTAATACATGGGAACATATGCCCCTCCAAGACTGAGGAAGTCACAGTTGTTGGCGATGAGTATTTAGTGTTGTGTCTAATGTTAAAGGGGTTGTCCCATCACAAGGATCCTATCTATACTGCTGGTTAATGTGGATGTAAGACTTTTCCTAAATACATTGCTTCAGCAAAGCTGCTTTGTTTGTCCACTATCTTACTTTATTCAATTTTTTGTGGCCACAGCCCTGACCTAGCTGCTCCTGAGTCAAGTGATGTGTCTGCTGCTCTCAGGGGGGAGGGAGGAGGAGGGGCTAAGTGCAGGGAGAGAGCCTGTGTATCTAGCTAATCCTGTGTCTACACCATGTGACCTAGGTCCTGCACTCAGATAGAGGAGCTGCTTTCATTTCTTCTGTTCTCCCAGTTATCAGGCTAGCTAAATCAATTGTGTTCATTATGGCAGAGACAGGCAGTCTCTGTATGCAACACAGAATGGAGTTGCTGCTGCCTGTACTTCATAGTCCAATGTGGGTGGGCGGAGCTACACGCGAATTTGGGGGCGGAGCTAAACTGCAGGTTGTCTGTGAAACCCCACCCACCAAATGATGCAAGAAACCAGGAAGAAAGAAGATTTTACAAGAGTGAAGACTGCTGAGTATGTGAGGTGGGAATACCCCTTTAATTTATGTGTGACCTGTACCTATGCCTTTAACAGAGGCTTATACATTTGGGGTTGATGGTAATCTGTGGCAATCAGCAGCCTCAGGAAGAGGACCCGTGATGTCACAGGTAGTCGCATTCAGACCCTTCGCGAATTAGCCTCAGCGGTCACAGTACAACTCTGGAAGAGACCCACCGGAGCAGATGAACCAGAAGGCACAGAAGGACACCGGAGGATCGGGTACAAGTGAGTATGCATTTTTTTTAAATCATTTTTTCACTGCCCCAGCTTATTTAAACATTTAAAGGGTTGTCCAAAAGCTAACTGACTTATATACGTAACGATGTATGTTATCATTATTATTTTCTGCATACACTGACGAGTGTGAGACTTCCATAATTTTATAGACAATCATCTTGGATATCTCATACATAAATTTGACTTGCAACTATTTTTTATATGATTAATTATAGAGATGAGCGAATACCTGCCACTGCATAGCTCCCGGTGCAAAAACACTTCCCGAACATCAAATTTATACTGCCCCTTCCACCTTCCCTGGTGCCAGGAGCTATGCGGCGCAGGTATTTGATCGAGTATATTCGCTCATCTCTTACTAATTATGCAGATTCTTGTCATGTAACTGCATTGTTACTGTTTTTCTCCTAAAACATCTAAATTTAAATTTTTATTATTTTGTAAATTCACCTTTGGCTTTCAACACTGTCTGAATCCTTCTGGGCATGTTCTCAATCAGATTCAAGCAAGTCTCAACCGAAATCTGGTCCAAGGTATCTTCTACACATTTACAATAGTGGGGCATTCGCTTGCGTAGTGGTGGACTCACTTCACTTGGGTAGCATATGAGCCACCTCCACTGATGTGTTTTTCATACCAGAACTGATAAACCGACTTGTTGATTACAACATTTTGCATTCTCCCAATTGTCATGGCACTCGCATAAAGCCATTTGGCAACTTTCTTGGCCAACAGCTCACAATCCATCAACTGGATGATGCTGTTTCTATTTTCTTGGAAAATCTTCTACATGGCTGATCCTGGATTAAAACCAGTTCTCTTTTGCTTGGGAATCAACCTAATAACACTGTGCTATTAGGGAATATGAGAACTGGTTGTAATTTGTAGTATACAAAAAGAAAAGGATTTTTCCATCACTAGGTGCAAAATAGTAACAATCCAGTTACATGACAAGAATCTGCATAACTAATCATATGCTACATAGTTGTCAAATAAGATATCCAAGATGATTGTCTATAAAATAATGGTAGTCTAATGTTTGAAGCTGTAGTGGATGGTGAGATATGGAGCCTGAAAGTCAAAAGTTCAAAACATTGTTACCCCTTTACTCGTCAGTGCATTTCTCTTTAACCCCTTCCTGACATAATAGTATGGCGCACCCAGGAAGAACTGCCCGCAAACCAAGCACTGAACGAAACTGTGTGCATATCATCATGGTTGTTAATCAAGAAGCTGGAAATGGAGAAGTTGGCAAAGCCAGCCATCCATGACGGCTTCATCAGAAGGAAAACGACTTCCACAAAGGTGCTGTTTCATCTGTGGGAATAGGTGGTAGTCCAAGGGAGCCAAATGAGGGGAATAGAGTGGGTGCTGAAGCAGCTGGTCACTATAGGAGTGAATTGCAGCCTTGACTACAAAATGACTGTTGACTTTGCTAACTTCTTCATTTTCATATTTCAGCTTCACTACCTAACTTTAAAATGCTGTACCTGAAACAAAAAAAATCAAAATACTTCCAGATTACTCATGATTCCTTTCAAATAACTAAATAACATATTATATTGCAAAACAAGACCATGTGAAAAAATTTCATGGGTGGGCTACAAACTTTCAGGTGTCCCTCATAAATCTGCTCTCTGAAAGCAAAACCTGGGATATCCCACCTAAAGGGGTTGTTGGAGAAAACTGGAAATCCCTACATTAATCTAAGCACCCTCCCCCTCCAACTTTCTAAATAACATAATGAATCAAAAATCTATACTTTTGGTGAGATTCCACTGTTATGGCACCTCAGGGGCTCTGTAAATGGGACATGGTACCTGAAAACTATTCCAGCAGAATCTGTCCTTTGAAAGCCAGTTAACGCTCTTTCCTTTTCAAGCTCCGCCATGTGCCCGTACACCAGTGTGCCAGCACATATGGGGTATTGTCTTGTTCAGGAAAAAAATTCTACTTTAACCCTTTGTAAAGATGAAAAATTTGGGACTAAAGTGACATTTTATCAAAAAAAGGTCATATTAAATTTTCACTTACTCATTACACCCCTTGATAAATTCCTTCAGGAATCTAGTTTCAAAAATAGGGTCACTTTCTGGGGGTTTCCACTGTTTTGACACCTCAAAACATGGTGCCTTGAAACTGATCACAGTAAAATCTGACCTCCAAAAGCTTATTGGTGCTCCTTCAATTCTTTGTGTTGCTGTGTGCCCATATATCAGTTTACATTCACATGTGGGGTACTCTGGTAGACGGGAGAACTTGTATAATAAATTGTTTGATATAATTCCACCCTTTTGAATGTAGAGGAAAGGACCAGCCTTGCGGAGGACAGGCAGAGAAGAAATTGCTGAAGCAATCTGTCCATAGTGGCGGGATCAATATTGCCCTTGAAAAAGGGCTGTTTGCCCGGAACGCGTGGTGCCTAATAAAGTTGCCTTCCATTTTTCAAAACTTGGTGAGCGCTGATTCTCTGCCTGTCCTCCGCAAGGCTGGTCCTTTCCTCTGCCTCTGTTTGACGTCCCTGTGACTGCCATCAGCAGCTGCCTTCCAGTTCCCTACTGGTTCTTGTCTATTATGTCCATTGGTTGTTGTGTCAAACGCAACCAAGCCAGGTGAGCAGACACCTGTTTTGCTCTATTTATTCATTAATATATCAAGGGTATCATGCAAAGAATGGCTCGGTGCCAGGGATTTTGTTTTCTTCTCCTTACCCTTTTGAATGTGTAAATTCTATGACTAAATTAAAATAATTTCACCTCCATTTTGTTTTAATTTCTGTTAAACGCTTTTAGGGTTAAGATACTTCGCATATGCTATTTGGAATTATTTAAGAGGTGCAGTTTGGAAAATGGGATGATGCACAAGCTAGAAATAATATATCTGTATAATAATATACTGTATATTTATTAAAAATTATATTGTATAATTATATTAAAACAAAATCAATTACAGCTTACCATATCAACTTCTGATATGCTATCCAAACTCTCAACTTGCACATCAACACCAACAGGGATTGCAGGACCTGTAGTAAAGAACAATTACGCAAGATTGATTGTATACTACCTAGAATCTGTAATCTCCAATGACCTCTTAAAATGCTGAAAACACGTTAGACCACCAAAAAAAGGAAACATCTAATTTCTAATTATAGCAGAAATGCATTAAACAAAATAAAAAATGTAGTTAGTGAAGATCCACCCCTTCATATTACCACATCTGTAATAACATCATCAAGTAGGCATATGAACTTGTTAGTTGTATAAACTGTGAAATACACACGCCTATGTAAATATAATCCCTATATTTCCATTTATAGTTCACTGAAGCATTATTGTGAAGATCAGTGTAATATATTACATATATTAAAGTCATTCGTGCAGGTTTGCAAGCAACTATACACAATTTCTTCTATATAATGCCATATGCACACAAAAGAACACAGAAAATTTTATGGCAGAGCATAGATGGCAACATCTGACAGATCCCAGTACTGGAGTTGGAGGATACGTTATATGACATCTCACAGCTTTACTAGTGTCCCCCTAGCTGACCCTCAATGTTATTTACTATTTTATATTGAACAAAATGGTCTGTAGGAATATTAAGGTCATTTTCTTCTTGCAGAGGAATCACTGAAGCTGAAAGACAATTGTACTAATGGTCTCTCTTATTACTGTAAAGCATGTCATTCCTGTATATTCTGCACAGCTTGTTTACACTGGAATTCACATAGATTTGAAATCTCTTGAAGCAAGTTAGTTCTGGCGATCGAAACAGACATGTTTTAACATTATGTATCTCATTGTGTATCCTATCCTTGCATCAACCATGTGAAGTTCAGAAGGGACTGTCTACCCTGCATTATATTGGCGGCCAGTACATAGAAACAATGAGATAGTGAACTAACCTAGACCTGTAAGAGGGATACTAGAATTTCTATCTAAGCCTGTGATTATGATGCACAGGACAACTAGCTGAACTTAAAGGGGCTCTATCACTGGGAAAAGTCATTTTTAACTAATCACATCCTTGCATAGGCTTTAGAAAGTCTATTCCACACTTACCTTTTGTATGTAGATTGCCTCAGTGGTCTCTGAATAAGTCCATTTTTATTAATATGCTAATGAGCCTCCAGCCAGCTCAGGAAGTTCCCAGCAGCCTCCTCTCTCCTATTATCTCCTATGTGTGTGAGGCAAACAGGAAGCGAGTTATCATCATCAGCAGCAGCAGCCTCCCATAGGAAACAACAGGGAGAGGTGTGCACCATCTATCGTGCACTAGTCTAATTAGCATATGAATAAAAACGGACTTATTCAGAAACCACTGAGGCAATCTACATACTAAAGGTAAGTGTGGAATAGACTTTCTAAAGACTATGCAAGGATGTGATTAGTTAAAAATGACTTTTCCTAGTGATAGAGCCGCTTTAAAGAATTAATCCAACAAAATAAACATTTTTCCTTCCCTGCGTCCATCAACTGACTGTCTGTCACCCTACAGGCTTCTTTCATGTATACTGCCATTATATCCCTGCCATCCTAGCTTCTCTTCAGCTCCAGATCAGATACCATCTTGGCTTTTATGTTTCTCTTTGCTCTGATATCAGTCCTATGATACCTCAGCATAGCATTAAATTGTCAGCTGAAGACTGTACTATATCTACCTGCTGGTGTGTGTGTGTGTGTGTGGGGGAATGTAAATATCCCCCTCCTAAATAATCTAGAGACTATACCGACCGACTCCCACTGAAAGGAATGGGAGAGGTGGGAGGCATTCTTTGAGGCGGATTTTGGGGTGGATACTACTCAAAATACTGCAAAATACTATGCCTGAAGATATCTTTAATCTGACAGACTAGATGTGGTATTTTTCTGTCATCTATCTTTAATGCGTCTATGTTTCTACATGCATAAGCAACATTATTATTTATTATTATATATTGTTCTTTATGATTAAATATCTTATAGTGTAATGATGTAACATTTAAGGACTATGCTAGCATTCTGGTATACATGCTTTGAGAATATATATGTATTATATTGCTTTGCTGTGGAGTTCCTGGAAACCCTATAAATAATATCTATATTGTATAATTTTATACAATACAACATAATTCAATAATCTTGCAAATATTGTGTGGTTAAAGGGGTTTTCCCATCTCAAGGTACACACCCTATACTTCCTGGCTTCCATAAGAAATTGGTGGACGGGCTTAGCTTGAGTGCAGTGCTCTAAGAATAACAATGTGCTTGAGATTTATGTACATAAATAAGAGACACTGATCAAGCACTTATCAGACTCTTATCAGGTCTGAGCTAAATGTACTTTCCAGAACTAGTAGCTGTCAATGACAATAAAGGGAAGAGGACAGAGGTGACTGGGAACACCTTGTTAAGGTGTAAATTTTAGGGTTAAATAAAAATGACAGGCGAGGTGCAGATTGGGGTATATGGCACAAGAAAGGATGTGTCACCCTGAAAACTGGTGTAGAGGGCATCTTGAATTACTCTTAATGTGTCATGAAAAACATGACCACAGAAATTGACACATTAGGAATAAAAAACAGGGCTGTGTCCTAAAGGGGAACATGTCACCAGAATATTACCTAGTTTTATGGTGAAGTTTTTAAAAATTTTCAATATTATCTATAATTTACAGAATTCAGAAGAGTTAAGCATGTCTGATTCTGGCCACTAATCCGAATAATCTGCTGAGATTTCTAGTTTTCTGTAAGAGAATTCTTTGCTGCAACTCATTTAATCCCCTCTCTTCAGAATGACCTCTACACGTGTCATAAAGCATGCTTAGAAAACTCTCCCATAGAAGTCAATAGGTCTGCTCCAGACCATTGTGTTTATTATTATTATTATTATTATTATTATTATTATTATTATTATTGTTTATTTATATAGCACCATTAATTCCATGGTGCTTTACATTTGGGGGTTTACATACAATACACAAAATATACAGGTAGATATAATACTAACAGTGACCGACTGGGACAGTGGGGTAGGGGCCCTGCCCGCGAGGGCTTACAATCTATGAGGGAAGGGGGGTAGAGACAGAAGGAGAGGGGGGAGGCTGTTCAGATGGCAGTGAGGTGATAGTGTTATTGGAGGTTGTAGGCCTTCCTGAATAGGTGAGTCTTCAGGGCCTTCTTAAAGCCTGTGATTGTGGGGGTCAGTCTTATGTGTCTTGGTAAGTAGTTCCAGAGTATGGGGGATGCACGGGAGAAATCTTGGAGACGGTTGTGTGAGGAGCGGATGAGAGCAGAGCAGAGTAGGAGGTCATTGGAGGATCTGAGGTTACGTGTGGGCAGGTAGCGGGAGATTAATTTACAGATATATGGAGAGGACAGGTTGTGGATGGCTTTGTATGTTAACGTTAGTAGCTTGAATTCAATTCACTGGGCTATGGGTAACCAGTGGAGGGACTGGCAGAGGGGAGCAGCCGATGAAGATCGGGGGGAGTGGTGAATTAAATGAGCAGCACAGTTTAAGGTGGACTGGAGGGGGGTGAGGGTGTTTGCTGGGAGTCCATGGAGAAGGGTGTTGCAGTAGTCTAAGTGGGAGATTATGAGGGCCTGGACAAGCATCTTAGTGGTTTCAAGGGTGAGGAAGGAGCAGATTCGATGGATGTTGAGTTGGAGGCAGCAGGAAGTGTTGGGGGTTTGAACATGTGACTTGAAGGATAGGTCGGAATCCAGGGTTACCCCAAGGCATCGGGCCCGTGGGACAGGGGTAATTGTGGTTCTGTTAACTTTGATAGATGGGTCAGGTGGAGGGGCCATACGGGGTGGGGTGAAGATGATGAACTCCGTTTTCTCCATGTTGAGTTTGAGAAAGCGGGAGGAGAGGAAGGAGGCTACAGCTGCTAAACAATCTGGAACTCTGGCCAGCAGGGAGGTATTGTCTGGTCCAGAGATGTATATTTGGGTGTCATCGGCATAGCAATGGTATTGAAAACCATGAGATTCTATGAGTTGGCTCAGGCCAAGGGTGTAGGTGGAGAACAGGAGGGGTCCTAGAATGGAGCCCTGGAGGACACCTACAGAGAGAGGGCGTGGTGAGGAGGTGGTGTGCGAGAGGGAGACGCTGAATGTGCGGTCAGTGAGGTATAAGGAGATCCAGGAAAGGGCCAGGTCTGAGATACCAAGGGATGAGAGAATTTCTAACAGGAGGGAGTGGTCAACTGTGTCAAAGGCAGAGGACAGGTCAAGGAGGAGGAGGACAGAGTAATGACGTTTGGCTTTGGCAGTTACAAAGTCTTTAGTGACTTTTGTTAGGGCAGTTTCAGTGGAGTGACGGGGTCTGAAGCCTGACTGTAGTCTGTCAAAGAGCAGGTTGGACGATGGCCAATGGTTCATCTCCAGGAGACAGGATGTCCCAAACTAGTTTAGGTGGAGTTGGAATCACAAGGTTTTTAGGACATCTTTTTAAATGTAGAAAATAATATGGAAAATTCAAAACATCACCAAAAATTCATTGAAAATATGTTTAATGTAAAAACGTGATTTAAACAATAGGCTATTTCCTAGTGACACTTTCCCATTAAAGGGGATTCCAGGTTAAATATAATTCATCACTATCAGATCAATAGGGGTTCAAGTTCCCAACCAATTTGTTCTTTTCATCAGCCAATACACAGGGAATGGAGCAAATCTGCACTTTCCCTATAGATTTAATAGAGGAAGAAAACATGCAGACAAAAATGCAACAAAAACTCAATCAAAAATGCAATGGAGAAAAACGCAATGTGTTTTCCTGCCTTAGTTTTAAGGTGATTTTTGACTGTGTCCTTAAGAGGTTAAAAAATACATATTCACTATGCCGTTTTCATAAAACATTGTAGTACTGCTGAGTTATTGAATCTATTTTTGTTATATATTCTTTTTAGCTAATCTGTGATCTGAAGGCATCTCATGTCATGTTTTTATATTGCCAGCATCAAAGAGGATTTGTTCATTCAAGTAATCAGAGCACTATTCCCTTACTCTTGCCTGCTCCGGTATCTAAGCTTTCCAATAACTGCTTGGTAATGAGATATACTTTACCCTTCATTCTCATTTTCTAAATGATTTCAAACAGTTAATCTCTTTTTGTGTCTCTCCAAACTGATTTGATATCTGCTTTAATCTCTGCCTTCCCTAACACAATACAATGCACTTGCTAATGCTGAATGCATTTGCACCGAAGCTCCATAATGTGAAACTGTTGTCTTTCTGATATATAGAATTATATAACAATTATTGAAGGGGCTCAATAAAGGGAAAATCTTAAAATATATCTACAAAATCTTTCTGCTGTTTTCTTTTATATTTTAGCCTGATGCTCCAGATCCCTGGGAGCTCCAACGCTGTATCGGCGTGCTGTGCAGTTCACGCCAATACTGCTTAAATTCTATCACAGACCAGGGAACTGAAAAGACCGCTGATAACGCAAGGGATGTCGCGGCATAGGTGGCATGATGACATCACTACACTGCGCCACTTGTGCCACTACTACAGGGAGAATCTGCAGATGCTCTGCTTATCGTGGGAGCGAGGTAAGGTGAGTACAAGATTTATTGTTTTATGGTAAGTGATAGGGATTACCTGCTAAATATTATTTATAGAGGGCTAATATTTATGAGGGGGGAACTATTAAATATAAGGGGCTAGTATTTATAATTGAAGAACTGTTATATATAAGGGCACTATTTTAAGAGAGGAAGTATTATATATAATATTATTGTTAGGGAATTGCTAGGACAGCAATTCCCCAGTAGCTGCTGGAAACCCTGAGATGAGATACAAGAGATAGTGAGCCCTAAGCTGAAATCCCCCACTGTCCCTTCCTGCTTGCCTGGTCCTATCCTATGTAATAGGCGGCAACTTGGAGACAATCCCTTCCTATATACGTGAGACATAAAACGCACACAAGACAAACAACAACAAAGGGACGTCAGCTAGCCAGGGGTCAGTAACAGTCGAGCAATGCAGTGTCAAAATCGATATCCAAAAGAGTAGTCTATAGGGAAAGCTAGAGGTCAAGAATCAGAATACAAGAATAAACAACAAGAGAAAGCCAGCATGCACAAGGCAATAGCAAGCACCAATGTGAATATGAGCCAAGAATAAATAGGGAGGAAGAACCCGCCCTGTACTTGACAGGAAGGCAGGCTGTCAATCACAGGGCAAGGCCAAAATTAACCATTAGAGGAGCAGAGGGAAATGAAGGTGAAGGAGATGGGTGTGGTGGGAAATCAAATTACTAAGGTGAAAGAATAGGACAGTGTTCAGACAATGCGAGAAGAACCTATAAGAAGAAATCATAGCCAAACACGTCTCCTGTGCCGCAGCATGTGGCCAGATGATGACGCCAAAGCCTGGACGGGCAAAGATGTTACAATTATAATATACCTCCCTGATGTCAATGGGAAAGTATTTACATTCAACTGATTTTATTTCATGTGGAATCTGGGGTCACTAGCTTTATTGGATTTGTTACGAAGCTCACAGTAGTGGCGACTACACTTGTTTAATTGAGCCGTGTCCTTGGTTAGCAAACTTGAACATCGTTACACTCGACTTTGCAACAGCAAGATTTTACATCCAAAGAGCGGGTTTTCTTGTGACATAACAAATGACAAGTTCCCCAGTCTGGGCTAAGAGTCTAGATATCGCTGCTGCTCCTCATTTACTCTTAATTTGGGTCCAATTGTTGACAAGAATTTCTTGTATAAAGTCCTTTTGTGTCTTCCAAACAGGGGTTCATCAGCAGAGGAATTAGTACAGAAATATTCATCTAGTGATCTTGTTATCTATTGTGCCATAGGTGAGTTGTCGTGAAGAGAGGTCTTGAACCTCCATTGTCACTGTCGAGGGAGAGGAAAAAATATAGTCAGGACAAGTATAATTAAAGGGATTCTATCATTAGAATCCCTTTTTTAACGAATACCATGTAGGAATAGCCTTGAGAAAGGCTGTTCTTCCTCTACCTTTAGAATTCTTTTCCGTGCCGCCATTCCATAGATATCCCGGTTTTTCTCAGTATGCTAATGAGTCTCCAGACAGCAGAGGGGACAGTCCCCGTGCTCAAACAGCACTGGAGGCATCCCTTGAGGTGCTTGAAAACTCTCCAGCGCCACCTCCATCTTCTACAGCTGCTCCTCTCGGCCGTGTCTTCTGTGTTGTCTTCTTCCAGCGATCCTGTCTTCGGGATGTAAACCCAGCGCATGCGCAGTCGGCTCTGCCATTGGGCTTCAGGCAGAACGACTGCACATGTCTGTTTGGCCATTTTACTGTGGCTGTTTACAGGAACAGTATGCTCGGCCACAGTAAAATGGCCGAACACACTGCACATGCGCCGGATTTACATCCCGAAGACGCAGAGGACGTGGCGGAGAGGCACAGCTGTAGAAGATGTTGGCTGCGCTGGAGAGTTTTCAAGCAACACAGGGGACATCCCCCGTGCTGTTTGAATGCAAGGGAATGCCCGCAATGTTGTCTGGAGACTCATTAGCATACAGAGAAAAAACAGCATATCTACGGAACAGTGGCACGGAGAAGAATTCTAAAGGTAGAGGAAGAATAGCGTTTCCTACGTGGTATTACTTAAAAAAGGGATTCTAATGATAGAATCCCTTTAAGGTATTGTCCGATAAAGATATATTGTCGATAATCACAGGCTACATCAAATTTTAGGCCTGAAGATGCATGAAAAGGTAATCTAACTTTTAGTAAACATTATGCACAGGGGAATAAAATGAAAAAGCTTTATCCACAGGATGGTGGAATGGAGGAGCTGCCAGGAAATCCATCAGTTAGTGATCATGCAGAAACTCATAGATTAAAAAGAAACAAAAGTCTGAGAGCTGTTAATCACAAAAGGAAATGTTCATCAGCAAGTCTAGAGCAATGTTCGATACGTCCTATGAATCTGCGAAGGAGAATCAGGAATCGGGGGAGTGCTTAGCACTGCCCTTTATTCCTATAGTGAGACAAAAGTGTACTCTTGTGACAAGATAAAACCTTTGAGCAACAGCATTTGTCCACCCCCATCATTGTGTGACTCCATTTACACCCAGGGAAGGAAGTATAAAAAAAATTACCCCTATCTTTTGAGTCTGGGGTTACTGTGATGAGTTTCTGGAAACCAACTGAAACCAAACTAAGTGGTATCTGTAAAGTTAGGAGAGTTTCTTCAAGGAATACAACAGGACTGTAGAGTCCCTACACATTAAGAAAGCCCACAAAAAAGTCACTTTGCATTGTATGCCCCATTTTGCACTAGCGGGTTGAGCAAACAGACAAAGAGAACAACAACAAAAATGCACTTTTCTCACAATAGACTCAAAATACAGTCCAGTGGTTAACTAAACATTACTTTGCAGTATTCTATATATCCCAAAGGTGTTATTTACTTTAAATGCCAAACTGAAGAGATGTGTTTTGAGTCCTGATTTAAAATAAACCTGAGAACATCTATACAAGGACTAAAGTGTGACCCACAACTTACCACTCAGGCAGGAGCCACAAACATAAGAATATTAGCATGTGTCACATCCTATGATGTATGTTGCACTATGGCCCATTCACTTGGCCAAATATGAGAGAGGGTCAGGGAATACATTTACCCTTAGCCATACTCTGTAAACCTCACTCTTAACACTTTTTCCCCTAAGTTATGGGACCATCATGAGAGAACTAACTGCAAAAGCCTCCCTGCCTTGCAGCAAAAACTACAGTTCCTAGAGCCCTCATAGTCGGACACCGGCAGCTTGTTCCTGCTAAGTATCTCTCCACCCACCGATGACATGTGCTCATGCTCATATTGTATATGCTTAACATGGCTGCATATCTATCCACTTCTTTTTTGTGAAATCACTTCCAGGGTGGCTTAGTAGGTGGTAAAGGATCATTGACGATTTCCATATTTCCATATCCTATTAATATTATAAATGTGAAATGTTTGTGAGTTTGTGGGTTTGTGACTTTGGATGTTCGGATGTTTGGCGGTCAATCACGCAAAACCCGCTCCACTGATTTGGCTGAAATTTTCCACAAACATAGTTAATACACACGATTGTGCAATAGGCTACTTTTCAACACAATAACCCACATACGTTTTCCACACGAACCCCACAAAAAACAAACTGACATCACCATCTCTGCAATCTCACACACTTTGGACCATAGCAAGCCCCTAAACTTCACATTACCCCCTACAGTCTAGCCCCTAACCCCACACACTCACATTCACATATACTTTCCCACTTTCACCATCGTGCAGGAGCCTACCTCTGTCACTCTCCGGACCAGCCATGTTTGCAGACCCCACCGCTGGGAGGATCCACAGCTCCACCCACCACACTACTCCACTAGCTTCACAGGAGCATGCGCACTTTGCACACATAAACAACGTGTTACTAGCACGCCACCATTTTGCGCCTCCACCTTAGGCCGCAGCACACGAAATCCTGCCTCCAGCCCGCAACAATACCTGACGCCACTATCACCTCCCTGCTGTTACCTCTGCACGATCCATCCACCAGCTCGACACTGGTAAGTTCACGTACGCCATAGCCCTTCCCTTACACAATCTCGCATACACTGCGCTACCCCCGTCATGTCTCCGGTTCCAGCCAACTTTGCGTCCTCCGCCGCCTTCTCTTACCTGTCCCGCGGCTTCCGTCTGTCCCTCGCTGCGCGGAGGCATCCTCCTGCTCATCTCCGCCGCCTACACTGGGCTAGGCTGCCGCAGCGAAGGTTCCTATAGCAGCTGCTTGCTCTCCCACACAGCTCAGTGTGTCCAGGCTTCTGCAGGCTATGCTACGTAGCCTGCAATAGCACTGGCACGATTATGCAATACATAGCAATACATTACGATTGCAATGCATTGCATTGTTCAGGACACCCCCTGCTGGTGTACAATGGTATTGTTTTGCAAGCTGCTGGATGCAGCCTGCAAACCTCATTAGCATTAAAATAAAAACATAAAAAAAAAAAAACAATACTGTGAAACACACACATTACCTATCCCTGCCTCCGAAATCCCCCACTCTACTAACTGAACTAAACATTGCGCCTGCATACACTCACACTATTAGGCAATGCATTGCAATACATTACTATTGCAATGCATTGCATTATTCAGCGCACCCCCTGCTCTCCTTCACACCCACTAAACGCCCATGTATTTGCTGAAAATACACGTCTACAAATACACGTGTAAGGGTCCATTCACGCGGCGTTCATTTGGTGTTTATTTTTACGCCGAGCGCCGCGTTATGGGAGCGTTTGTGCTGCACTATTTACAGTGTACGTTCGAGGTCGCGTGTACGATCTACACTCACCGCAGACGAAGTCGCGGGTAGCAGCTAGTCATCCATAAAGTGCAGAAGTAGATGTGTGGCCATGCCAAGCCATACCTCCCAACTGTCCTGAATTCTGAGGGACATTTTCGGATTCCGGGTTGTGTCCCGCTGTCCTGGTTGGAAGGAAGTATGCCCCGGTTTAAACTCATTTGCATCCAGAGGACACAGATGAGTTGAATACACTAGTGAATGAAGCAGGAGCTGTTGGCAGGCAGCTCTTGCTTCACTGCTGTGCTCCACTCCCTGGAGCTGTATGCGCAATGTGATGACGTCACTCACATCACAGAATAGAAATAAATTTCCTGCACTCAAATTAATGCTTCCAAAATATTGTGAACTTTTATTAACATCCGACAAAAACGTTTCGGTCTTATATAGACCTTCTTCAGTTTGTCTTAAAAATACAAAAGGAAATAACAAAATATAAGTGATTCCATCTCATAAATATAGTACAAATAATATACAAATAACATACAGACAATAGTACACAACAAGGTAATCAATGGTGTTAGATATGTAGCCCAAAAGGTATAAGGTTTATAAGACATATGCATATCTGGGTAACACCATAAAATGAGCAGACAATAGTAGAGCATGCATAAACAGGTGAAGTAGGTGTATTCAACAAGATGATATACTGCCAAACCGAATAGGATATGTCGCCGTGCTTCTACTGAGGAATGGTGCCCAGCTTACTAGACAAAATGTTATGTCCTATGAATACATTGGTATCACAAATCCTGTACAATCTTACCGGTGGGGTATAGTGGAAAGTGGAAGCTTCTGAAATGGTCCAGGTCAGAGGGTGCAGTAGAGGTATGAGAGTGTGGGGTTAAAAGGGATTTTTGGCGCCAAGAGCCATCAGACCGGGAGCCCCGCCCCTAAAGGGGGCGTGGCCCCAAGCCAAAGGACCCTCGGCGCCTCCCCCACAATGTCTAATCAGCTAAGGGGAAGAAGGAGGAGAAGGAGGATGGCGTTGGTGGTATAGAGGGCAGACACAGGTTTCCCTGTGTCCGCAGCGTTATTAGCCGCCCCGTGGAGTGTGGAAGTCGGGCACTTCCGGTTCGCGTGTGCCGCGACAGGAAGTTATGCGTTCCACTGTGGAACGCACAAGGAAGACGGGCACTTCCGGTTCGCATGTGCCGCGGCCGGAAGTTATGCGTTCCACAGTGGAACGCATCGGGGGAAGTGTGTTGTTCGGCTAAGATAGCCGAAAATAGGAGAGTGCAGGCAAGTCTGCATAGGAAGAACTAATGGAGTAGATCACAGGAAAGAAGAAAGGAAGGAGAAAGTATAATAAAAATAAAGAATAAAAAATAAAAAATAAAAAACAAGGACAAGTGTGTAATGGAATAACCATGCGTTCCAGGCTGGAATACATGGAGGAATTAAAGGGACATGTGTATATAAAAGGAAAAAAAGGAAAAAAAAAAGGGGGAAAAAAGGGGAAAAAAAAGGGGGAAAAATCTAAATAAGAAAAAAGGAGAAAAATAAGGAAGAAAAAAGTGAAGGAATAATGGGGAAAAAAAAGGGGGAAAAATCAGAAGAGAAGGGGGAAAAAAAGGGGGGTACTAAGGGGAGGGGGGTCTGATGGCTCTTGGCGCCAAAAATCCCTTTTAACCCCACACTCTCATACCTCTACTGCACCCTCTGACCTGGACCATTTCAGAAGCTTCCACTTTCCACTATACCCCACCGGTAAGATTGTACAGGATTTGTGATACCAATGTATTCATAGGACATAACATTTTGTCTAGTAAGCTGGGCACCATTCCTCAGTAGAAGCACGGCGACATATCCTATTCGGTTTGGCAGTATATCATCTTGTTGAATACACCTACTTCACCTGTTTATGCATGCTCTACTATTGTCTGCTCATTTTATGGTGTTACCCAGATATGCATATGTCTTATAAACCTTATACCTTTTGGGCTACATATCTAACACCATTGATTACCTTGTTGTGTACTATTGTCTGTATGTTATTTGTATATTATTTGTACTATATTTATGAGATGGAATCACTTATATTTTGTTATTTCCTTTTGTATTTTTAAGACAAACTGAAGAAGGTCTATATAAGACCGAAACGTTTTTGTCGGATGTTAATAAAAGTTCACAATATTTTGGAAGCATTAATTTGAGTGCAGGAAATTTATTTCTATTTTGCTATGGCTATGAGAAGCCTTTTCCTGGCACCAAACTCCTTGACCGAGTGACGGCACATTAAGATTTTAAGGATTGTCACTCACATCACGGGAGTAGCTGGAGGGGGACCTGTCTGCCTCTATTTGACCCCAGTATAATGTCACCCTCCAGCTACCCCTACGGTTTAATGTCTCCTTCCAGCTGCCCGAGTTCAATGTCCTCCTCTAGTTGCCCCTAGTTTAATGTTCCGCTCCAGCCAATAATTTATTGTCCACCTTCAACTACCCCCCATTTAATGTCACCCTCCAGCTGCCCCAGTTTCATGTTCCCCTCTAGTTTCCCCCTGTTTAAAGTGGGGCACCAGGAGAGGGACATAATTACTGTGAAGCAGTTGGAAGGGAACATTATAATGTGTGAACATATAATGTACTTGTGACTGTAGGAGAATTGTACTGTGTGGGGGCACATGGGAAAATGGATGAGAATGGGCGGAGTCAATGTAAAAGTTGACATTTTGTCCCTCTTCCTGTTCTTCGAAAGTTGGGAGGTATGGTCAAGCACATACAATATGGAGAGAAAGATGCCAAACTAATCAGAAGCAACAACCTAATTTTGTAGACTCTTTAGGAAGTTCGTAAATCAAAATTAAATGAACATGAAGTTTACAACAAAAAAGCATTTGTAACACAATTCTCATTAGTAGAAAGTATCCCCATCTGTAGACTAATCTCTGGGGTTCTCTGTGATAGGCTGATACATTTGAAATAATAATTTTGTGAAATATACACATCCTTGTATATTTACATATTGGGTTTGACCTCTGAATGTTGGTATATCTGGAGAACTAAGATATGAAAAAGTTAGGAGACTCGCTCTGATAGTATCTGGTTATTACAGTAACTAATATCCCGAAGCCAGAGGGCACAACCACTGATTAGCTACTGGATGTATGGTCTGTCTCCCGAAGCGCAGATGTGAACCTCGCCTTAGGGATACAAATACACTGAATGCACATTTACTGATGAACATGCACAAGACCTTTGGAGTAATTTGCACCACAAAACTGACACATCACATTTATTAATGCCTACGAGAATGTCGAAGCTGTAATGAGGATAAGGTTTACAACCTTCCATTTTAGAATGATTACGATTTATCTACAAAAGACTGCAAAGCCCCATTTTGTGTGGTTTTGTCTGTTTATGCCTCTGGTTTTTACAGATATTTAAAGGAATACTATCATCTTGAACATTTCATAAATGGCTGATGGATGTGAATCCAACTTTGGAGAATTGCATCTATCTCAACAATATGCTGTGCTACGCTTCTTTTGTAACTATCATAAAAGTGAAAGGAGCTTACAGAAATAGTGTAGCATTACTGCCTGGGTTGCAATACCCCTTTAAGTTTTTCAGCCTGAAAAAGTAAATATTTTGTATAAGAAAATAATTAGCAAATAAAGCTAAACAGAGTGGAATGGTCTTTTAAGGATTTAGACGCGGAATCCGCCTCAAAATTTGCCTGCAAAAACATCTCCCATTCATTTCAATGGGAGTTACTTGCAGTTTTTTTCCACTAGTGATTTTTTTCAGCTAGCGTTAAAAAAAATGTGACATGCCCTATTTTCACAAGGATTCCGCAGCTGAGTCAACCACGGCGTCCGTGAATCGAGAATCCCTCCTGATTAGGCCCATTCATCCGAGCCTAATCAGGAGTGGGATACTGCGATGGGATGCCAATGCATTCCATCAGTATCCCGTCGTGCCTTGCCACGTGAAAAAGACACGGCAGAAAAGGTTTCCGCGATGTGAACATACCCTTAGAGCTCCAATCTTATTCTTCTACTGGCTTTTGGTTTTGCCATGGTCTTCCTGCTCTACCACTCTCTGACTTGTTGCATTAAGCCTTTGACCTACAAGTGGAGAATTAGTACTTACCTGTTGGCTCTCCAGTCCCTAACACTCTTTCCCTAACAGTGAGCCCAGAGCAGAGATGCAGAATGGGACCAGAAAACAGATAGGTCAGTAGTTACCTAATATTGCTGTATGGGGGAGTCAATGAAGAGGCTACTGTATGGCAGCTCTGTCCACTGTATAGTGGTCAAATGCCATCACTGCATCTCAGCACTTAACCATGGGAAGAATATGCAAATCTATTTTCCATGATGTAATTAGCAAGTCAGGTGCCTCAGTGTTGCAAATCAATAGAGGGCGCTCACTGGAATGTGCAAGCCTGTCTTCCCTGATGTACTGTAATTAGGAAGACAGAATCTCAGTGATATAGCCCAATAAAGGCTGCTCCCTTTAGCATCATGCTCGACCTTCCAAGAGGACTTTGGTTTTGCAGCACCCTTACATCTAACAATGCAAAGAAATAATAAAACAAAATCGAAGCTGAAAGATATCATTGACAATTTTTTTAACATTAACATGACAGACTAGTTTAGCAATTTTTTAAATTTGTTTTATATAAGTGATGAGTAGATTCAATAAAATGCTAAATCAATCTAATTCATAACTAATTGTGTCCCAAACAGATAACAGTAAAGTTGGTTGAACACTCGACTGGCCGACTATCTTTTGTTTATGAGGATGTGCCGATTGTCCCCTCAATGAGATAGTCAGTTGAATTTAAACATACAATCCTTTTTTTTCTCCTAAGAGGATATAAGCCTCTGACAAATTCTTCTAGCAGTGGCTATTCCTATGACCACATGTACTCTCAGGAGACAGTGAATGTGGTAGGGCGAGTTGAGAGGAATAGCTGTCTGCTGAATAAGTTCCGGTCACCATAAGATTGAATACCTAGAAACATTTGGTTGCTCCCTATCAATTCAACATCATCACTGAGGGCCCAAAAGACATGTAATGTGTATGGCCAGCAGCTTGGAATACTACAAGTGGTACAAGAGCCCTATAGGTCTGCCAAAGCCTATTGAGTTTCTTTCTATTCATTTGGATATCTTAAAACAAGTACAGCATTCAATATTACTTTTCGCAGTCTGTGAATAATGCATACTGCTTTTTTAATTACTTTTATGATTATAAAAATTTTAAAATTAACAGACTAAGAAGATTATACAAAAAAAATGTCTGGTACAAAGACCTCTGTGTGTAGTAAATACAAAAACAAACGCAACACAGTACAAGCATGGCAAATCATAAATCAGTTATTAGGGCTTATCTTTTATCACTTCACAGGCCAGGAAATTCCATTCATCCATGTCTTAGAATTATTGACAACCTGCAACCCCACCATCCGCTGAACCAAATACAAACTTCTTCCTAAGGTGCTCTATAGACCAATATGTTGATAGTAAGGGTGTCCCCATCCAGATCAGCTTCTCCCAAGACAACTTGGTCACAATGAAAGCCTTCCATTTGTGGAAGAATTTCCCCCTAAGGTGTAACATCTCTGCCTGTTCGGGTCACTGCACCACCCTCTGCTCGCATGCTGCGGCGCAGGAGGCGTGTGCAGTTTGAGAATCTGCTTAAAGTTTTTAGTTGCACTGTGTGAACACGGCTCTAGTCCTTAATTGGATTTGCACCACACCCGTCTTCTGCCAAGGTTGCCTCTGTCCATTAAGTGGTTAATCTGGCCTTGCCCTGTGATTGACAGCTGCCTTTCTGTGAACTCCATGGGCGGGTTCTTCCTCCCTATTTAGCCTTGGTTCCCATTCACACCAGTGCTTGTTATTGCCGTGCGCATACCTGCTCTTACTGTCCCTGTTTGCTTATACTATTATACTTGACCTTTGGCTTTTCTCATTGACTATTCTCTTGACTCCGATTTGGCACTGCATCGCTCTCTTGTTACCGAACCCTGGCTACCTGACCTCCCTTTGTTGTTGTTCGTCTTGTCTGCGTTTTGTGTTTCACGTATTCAGGGAGGGATTGTCCTCGTGGTTGTCGCCTATTACCTAGGATAGGGCCTGGCAATAGGAAGGGAAAGCGGGGGGCTTCAGCTTAGGGCTCACTGTCTCTTGTGCCCCTCCCAGGGTTTAACAGTTCTGGGAATTGCTGTCTTAGCAATTCCCTTACATAAGGGAATCCTTTTTCCTTTCTGCTTCCAATTGCTTTATCCACCTTAAGCGCCTCAGTTGGTCAATCACCAAAGTCGGTGTCGCACTGTATGCAGCTTTTTGGCCTATAGTTGCATGTGTTGAGGTCTTACTTTCAGTGCCTACAGTTTACAATGTACTGTACAGCAACAGATTTCTGTTAGGAGTATTTAGGTTCTTTACTTTCTATTTTTCTTACCTGGGGAGTTTTTGGCTGCGCGGTGTCTGGGGTGGCATCCTGGCGCTGCGGGGTTGTCCTGTCGTGAGTATTGGTGCACAACTTCTGACTTGCACGTGCGCACTGATGGTAGGCAGCTTTATCTCCTGGTTGATTAGTCTGTCCTCCCATTTGCACCTGGGAGGAGTGGTCTCTACTCTGTATTTAAACCCATGCCTCCCATGGTTCTGTGCTGAGTGTCGCTTTTACAGTGCTAGGCCTTAGCAGGAGGAGTAGGTGGTGTTCTGGGATAGAGGAAGTTCCGTGGTTGATTTTTGGGAGGTTTGGGTGAACGAGTTGGTTTGTGTGTTTTCCCTTCTGTGTTCACCAATCCTCCCTCTGTGTAAAATTGACTGTGTGAGTGAATTGCCTTATCCTTTGATTTCTACTCAGTTTCCCTGTGTTTGTTTCCTAGTGTAAGGTTCCTTCCCATATTGGTTTGGGGGAATCCTTTCCCACATGTTTCCTGTGTGCTGCTTGTGTTGTTAGTCAGCGCACACCCTTGTCAGTCCCTGTCAGTAGCAGCTTCACTTGTTCGTTAGGGGTGACCCCCTTTAGTCTCCAGTCCCTAGAGGTCTTATAGGGCATTCCTTCTCCCACTTCCCTCTAGGCCTACGGAATCAGTGAGAGAGGAGCTGTCGGGGTCAGGCTTAGCCTGAGTACAGCCGACCCACACCCGTGAGGCAGGGACCGGGATAGCTAGTGGGAGTAGTGCAGGGCGAGATTCCCTACTGCTATCCCTTAGCCCCGTTGCAGCTACCTGGACTGACATAACAGTACACTCAGCCGGTAAAAAAAAAAAAAAAAAAAAAAAAAAAAGGTTCGTTTGCATTATGACGGACCTGAAACAGTTGTACCAGGCGGTGCAGCAGATTTCCACTGAGATGGAGGGGATCAAGCTACGAATGGATGCCATCCAAGCTTCTGGCGTATCTCAAGTACAGCAGTTGGCTCAACACACAGCCTCTCAGGTGGAGGGCATACAGAGGCAGGTGAGTAGCGCCCCTGTGGGTCGGCCTCTGGAGCCAAAAGTCAGCTTACCTGAACCCTTCCGAGGTAAGAGGTCAGATTTTTTCCGATTTCAAAAGGACTGTCTTTTGTATTTCCGGCTACGGCCGTTTTCCTCCGGTTCTGAGGTACAGAGAGTTGGGATTATTATTACTTTATTGAGAGATGATCCCCTCATCTGGGCACATTCGTTACCAGCCGACTCAGCTTGCTTACTAACTGTAGAGGCGTTTTTCTCCACAATGGGGTTACTGTATGACGACCCAGACAGGGTACGCACGGCTGAGTATAACCTACGACGTGTGGTGCAAGGGGATCACGCTATAGGGAAATATTGCACAGAGTTTCATAGGTGGGCAGCAGAAGTACATTGGAATGACCCCGCTCTACTTAGTCAGTTTGAGACAGGGCTCTCGGACCAGGTTAAAGACCATCTAGTTTCTCACCCTGTTCCGGGAGATCTAGATGAGGCCATGCAGCTGGCAATCAGAGTTGGACGGCGCCTCCGGGAGCGTGGAGACAAGAGTCCTGGGGGGGCTTAGCCCTCCTCAATTCTCTGTTTTTAGAGAGGACCCGGGGGACCAACCCATGCAGATTGGGGCCACTGTGCGAAGTGCAAGACCCAAGAGTGAAGGGTCCCGCACAGTACGCTGTTTTGTGTGTGGAGGGATGGACATGTAGCAAGGGTATGCCCCTCCAGAGAATGGTTCACCAAGGAGAGTAATAACCCCAGGTCTATTGAGGGTAAAGGGAGAAAACCTACTAAGGAGGGAGGTGTGCATATTTCCTGTACTCAGACTGCCGGGTTGACCCTTGAAGGATGGGTAAATGGGCAGAAGTGCCGGATTTTGGTTGATTGTGGTTCGGCAGTCAACCTTATTGACTCAGAGTTTTGTGAGCAATTAAGGGTGAGTCCTTTGGTCTTGGAGTCTCAGATACCGGTGTGGGCTATTGATAAGACCCCTCTACAGCAAGCTGTCATCTCCAGACAGGTGGAGGGTTTGGAGTTAATTGTGGGTGGCCACAGGGAAGAGATTGACTTGTTCTTGTTGTCTAAGTTACCAGCACAAGTAGTTTTAGGGTGGCCCTGGCTGAAGCAGCATAACCCTATTATCAACTGGAAGACCGAGTCAGTAGTTTCTTGGGGGCAGGGGTGTAATGGTCGATGTCTGCCCATATCCGTTATGTCTTTGTCTATAGACAATTTGCCTCAAGAAATATGTGAGTTCAGGGAGGTCTTTGAGGAAAGGGCAGCCAAGACATTACCACCACATCGCACCTATGATTGCTCGATTAAATTTATACCTAATGCAGTGTTACCCAAGACAAGGTTGTACAATCTCACTATTCCGGAGAGGGAGGCGCTCAAAGAGTATATTGAGGGGAGTCTAGAAGTGGGGCATATTCGCCCATCTAAGTCCCCAGTAGCAGTGGGGTTTTTCTTTGTAAAGAAGAAAGATGGAGGGTTGCGCCCTTGTTTGGATTTTAGGGAGATTAACAAAATCACGGTGCGGAATCCCTATCCCATTCCGTTGATCTCGGATCTATTCAGCCAGATTACGGGAGCCCGCTGGTTTAGTAAAATAGATTTACGTGGGGCGTATAACTTGCTGAGAATCAAGAAGGGGGATGAGTGGAAAACAGCGTTTAACACACCCCTAGGACACTTTGAGAATCTTGTGATGCCTTTCGGTCTAACCAATGCGCCTGCGTTTTTTCAGAATTTTATTAATGATGTACTAAGTGCCGTCATAGGGAGGGGGGTTGTGGTCTATCTGGACGATATACTCATTTACACCCCGGATTTGGAGACTCATTGGGAGAGAGTGAGAGAGGTTTTAGATCTCCTGAGGGTTAACCAATTAAGTGCTAAGCTGGAGAAATGTGTGTTCGCGGTCAATAAATTATGTTTCCTTGGCTATATCCTATCGGACAAGGGGTTCGAGATGGACCCTGAGAAGGTCAGGGCAGTCTTGGAGTGGCCGCGACCCGAGAATCTAAAGGCGGTCCAACGGTTCTTGGGGTTCTCCAACTATTATCGCCAGTTTATCAAGGGATTTTCTGAGGTTGTGAAACCTATCTCGGACTTGACTAAGAAGGGGGCTGACTGTGCTAAGTGGTCGCCAGAGGCGCTAGCTGCGTTTGAAGAACTGAAGAAGCGATTCTCGTCCGCTCCCATTTTGAGACAGCCGGATGAGAGGTTGGCCTTCCGAGTGGAGGTGGATGCCTCCTCGGTGGGGGTGGGAGCAGTACTTTCTCAGGAGTTCGAGGAGGGTACGCATCCCTGTGCCTTCTTTTCTAAGAAATTCTCTGCCTCTGAACGGAATAATGACATCGGAGATAGGGAACTACTAGCAATAAAACTAGCGTTCGAACATTGGCGTCATTTCCTGGAGGGGGCCAGAAGGCCAGTCCAGGTATTTACTGACCACAAGAATTTGATTTATCTTGGGTCGGCGAAGAGATTAAATGCACGGCAGGCCAGATGGGCTCTATTTTTTGCGCGGTTCCATTTTAACGTGACTTATGTGCCGGGTTCAAAGAATGTTAAGGCTGATGCTTTATCCCGGTATATGTCGACTGAGGAGGAACGAGAGGCGCCTGCCACTATTCTTGGGGATGGAGTGGTGGTAGCAGTATTGGGCGCGAAATTGGAGAAGGCCTTGATCGAAGCGCAACACGCTGCACCTTCCAAGATACCTAGAAACAAGCTTTTTGTCCCAACTACTCTCCGACAAAGTCTCCTGAGGGAGTGTCATGAGTCGGTTCTTGCTGGTCACCCGGGGGTTTCAGAGACCATGAGATTGGTGTCTAGGAATTTTTGGTGGCCAGGGTGGAGTAAGGAGGTCTTGCAGTTTGTTCAAAATTGTTCGGTCTGTGCAAGAGCCAAGGCGTCGCATACCCGTCCCCACGGTCTTCTACATCCATTGGAACCTCCTAAGGCACCTTGGACTCATCTTTCTATGGATTTCATCACGGGCCTTCCGGTGTCTAAGGGTTTCACGGTCATTTGGGTAGTCGTTGACCGCTTCACGAAAATGTGCCATTTGATCCCGTTTTCCAGGCTGCCATGTGCCAAGACACTATCTGAGGCGTTTATTAAAGAGATTGTAAGGTTGCATGGTCTTCCTGAGGAGATCGTTTCGGACAGGGGACCGCAATTTGTGGCTAAATTCTGGCGGGCTTTTTGCAGCAGGTTGGGAGTTACACTGTCGTTTTCCTCCGGGTTTCACCCAGAGTCTAACGGACAAACAGAGAGGAAGAATCAGGATGTGGAACAGTTTTTGAGGTGTTTTGTTCGAGAGAACCAGAATAATTGGGCTGCCTTTCTCCCCCTGGCAGAATTTTCCCTAAACAACCATGATTCCAATGCCACAGGTACCACACCTTTTTTTTGCTCCG
This sequence comes from Leptodactylus fuscus, assembly GCF_031893055.1. NCBI lineage: Eukaryota > Metazoa > Chordata > Amphibia > Anura > Leptodactylidae > Leptodactylus > Leptodactylus fuscus. The sequence goes on along the minus strand of NC_134267.1, from coordinate 119,718,658 downwards.
GTGGTAGACATCCTGTTTTCGGAGTATTTTCTTCCATTTCTTCCCCAGTTCCGGAGGAGGAGCTATTTTCTAAAAAGCTGCAAGGGGTATGGTCCCGTATCCGAGAGAATCTGGTGCGGGCGTCGCACCAGGCTAAGGTCCAGGCGGATCGGAAGAGAGGAGAGTTGCAGTTCTTCCCTGGTGAGATGGTTTGGTTGTCCACCAAGAATATCAGGTTGAAGGTTCCTAGCAAGAAGCTGGGTCCCAGATTTGTGGGTCCTTTTAAGATCATCAAGATGGTAAATGAAGTGGCGGCGCAGCTGCAACTACCTAAAAGGTGGAAGATAAACCGGGTCTTCCATGTCTCCTTGTTAAAGAAGGCCAAGAAGGGAACGTCTCCAGTTAAGGTTCCACCAGTTTCTGAGTCCGGGGAGTATGAGATATCCCGAGTTCTGGATAGCAAATATGTTCGGGGGAAGCTATGGTATCTGGTGGCATGGAAGGGATACGGTCCTGAGGATAATTCTTGGGTCCTGGAGTCGGATGTGTCAGCTCCCAGACTCGTGGAGAAATTCCACAAGGAGTTCCCGAAGAAGGATGCTCCTAGAGAATCCGGAGTCTTCTCCTTGAGGGGAGGATCCTGTTAGGAGTATTTAGGTTCTTTACTTTCTATTTTTCTTACCTGGGGAGTTTTTGGCTGCGCAGTGTCTGGGGTGGCATCCTGGCGCTGCGGGGTTGTCCTGTCGTGAGTATTGGTGCACAACTTCTGACTTGCACGTGCGCACTGATGGTAGGCAGCTTTATCTCCTGGTTGATTAGTCTGTCCTCCCATTTGCACCTGGGAGGAGTGGTCTCTACTCTGTATTTAAACCCATGCCTCCCATGGTTCTGTGCTGAGTGTCGCTTTTACAGTGCTAGGCCTTAGCAGGAGGAGTAGGTGGTGTTCTGGGATAGAGGAAGTTCCGTGGTTGATTTTTGGGAGGTTTGGGTGAACGAGTTGGTTTGTGTGTTTTCCCTTCTGTGTTCACCAATCCTCCCTCTGTGTAAAATTGACTGTGTGAGTGAATTGCCTTATCCTTTGATTTCTACTCAGTTTCCCTGTGTTTGTTTCCTAGTGTAAGGTTCCTTCCCATATTGGTTTGGGGGAATCCTTTCCCACATGTTTCCTGTGTGCTGCTTGTGTTGTTAGTCAGCGCACACCCTTGTCAGTCCCTGTCAGTAGCAGCTTCACTTGTTCGTTAGGGGTGACCCCCTTTAGTCTCCAGTCCCTAGAGGTCTTATAGGGCATTCCTTCTCCCACTTCCCTCTAGGCCTACGGAATCAGTGAGAGAGGAGCTGTCGGGGTCAGGCTTAGCCTGAGTACAGCCGACCCACACCCGTGAGGCAGGGACCGGGATAGCTAGTGGGAGTAGTGCAGGGCGAGATTCCCTACTGCTATCCCTTAGCCCCGTTGCAGCTACCTGGACTGACATAACAATTTCCACATGACAGAAGACAGCTATTGGATCTAGCTGGATCCAATAGTAAACTTGTGAGTAGGGTCCTCCAATCCCCTGCCCAGGGCATTAACCAGATCATGTTAAAGTTAGAACAAAGGGACACTTTTCATCCACACTGTCGTGGGAAGTCATGACACCAGCTGAAATATATCGGAATTTAGAAAGTAATCCTGCCATTTAGTGACAAATACCAGCGGGTTCAACTGATGACCTATAAAAAGGTGTCTCATTATTAAGGTGCCACCCAAGAAGCATCACATGATGGGTAAACCCAGTGAGCTGTTTCAAGACTGTTGCAACCTTATTGTTGCAAAACGTACTGATGGCATTGGTTACAGAAGAATTTCTAAATTACTGAAGGTCCCAGTGAGCACTGTTGGGGCCAAAATCCAGAAGGGAACAGAACATCATTTAACCATAAACTGGCCATGACCAGGTCTCCACACAAGATTCCAGATAGATGAATGAAAAGAATTATCAGAAGAGTTGTCCAAGAGCCAAGGACCACCTTTGAAGAGCTACAGAAAGATCTGGAATCAACAGATACAATTAATATGTGATGCACTCAACATCCATGACCTGTATGTACACTCACCATGCAAGACTCCATTGCTGAACGAAAAGCATGTTCAAGTGAGTTTAAAGTTTTCTCAAAAACATTTATGCGTAATCAATTTTTTTAAAGAATTTTGATATAACAGGAAAAGTAAAAACAACATAACAAACAGAGGCCTGTGGTCTCAAAAGTACAAGGAAATGTTGAGGGCAAACAATATGTGTGCTGACGGTCTGCCAAGAAACTAAGAAAGTTGACTTTGCAGGGTCAGAGAAGGCAACCAGATGCAAAAACCTAAAGAGAGCCTTAGCCTGCACATGTAATGAAAAGACTTCATGTGAACAGATAAATACAGTGCCTATAGTGGCAGCACAGAAGGGAAACAAAGAAACAAATAACTACAAAATAGGGGAGACATGGGCACTAACAAGCTCTAGAGAAGCACAGTGGGGAAGGACAGAAGAGCAAGGAAAGGAAGGGGGCATGGAATTGCCAGAGGGAGGGGTCCTGAATCCTAGGGACAGTCCTAAAGTCAGGAGAAAAAGTTAGAGAACTCAGTGCACTCCTGGAACAGGTCCCACAACCACCTGAGGGTCTCAAATTTGGAGTAATCATTTCTCAACAGCATACAGACAAGACTGTGAAATACTGGGAGAATATAGTCTGGTCATATGAGACCAAAATTCAACTCTTTGGATCCCATAATACACACCCTGTTTGGAGGCTAAAAGGCACTATATATCACCCCAAAAACACCATGCCAACAGTGAGGTTTGGAAGTAGGAGCATTATGGCGTGGGGCTGTTTTGCAACATACGGCACTGGCAAAGTTCATATTGAAGAAAGGATGAATGTACCGAGACATTCTTGATAAAAATCTGCTGCCAACCAACAGGATGAAGAAGATGAAATGAGGGTGTACATTTTAGCAATTCAATAATCCCAAACACACAGTCAAGGAGGCTCTCAATTGGTTTCAGAGAAAGAAAATAAAGCTTCTAGAATGGCCCAGCCAAACACTTGACCTGAATCCAATAGAAACTCTATGGAAGGAACTAAAACTCAGAGTTCATAGAAGAAGCCCACTGAATCTTCAAGATTTGAAGAGTGTTTGTGTGGAAGAATGGGCTAGAATTACACATGAGCACTGCATAGAACTAGTTTCCCCATGCAAGAGGTGTCTTGAAGCTTCATCACTAACAAAGGCTTTTTTTTTATTTTTTTTTATGTAGATTGTGAGCCCCACATAGCTCACCGTGTGGCCCCCACTAACAAAGGCTTTTGTACAAAAGTATTAAATAAATTTCAGTAAAATTAAGGACAACCTAATGGTACCTGTCTAGAAATGTGTGACTATGACACAAATTGTTGTCATGTGACTGTTTGTGTCAAAGTGACTTTTGCAGATGAACATGATTTTTTTCTTGCAAAAACTGTTTAAACTGCAACACCTATTGAAAAACTGCAATACTTAGATCAAAACCCACATATCTTTGAGAACATGCATACTGTACTATCAGACTATGCATATATATACGGAATGTATAAATAGATGTGTAGATAGGAACCAGTGGCAGGCAAACCACTTACTTTTTCAGCGACCTGCTTCGCTTATGGAAGGCAGATTCAGGAAGGAAGTTGTCGCTAATTTTGAGGCCTCAAAGTCATTGCCAAATTTCTGAAATTTCCCCAAGGTGGGACTATTAAAGGATTATCTTATCTTAAATTCCACCATATGAACATACCCTAACCCATCCGCTACATAAGAAAAGGCAGCAAGGAGAAAGGGGTGCTCATAGCAGGATGTTCTATATTCTTCTCTTCCTCTCTGAATGAGGACAATAAGAATATCATATTTTTTTTTGCTTTTTTCAGCAAATCAAACAGTTTCTCTTGAATATCCCATACCTCAGTGACTATGCATGCATTGTATTATTTTGCAATCTTTTTCCCTTCACTCATTTACTGGTTGGCTGGCTGTATTTTTAGAATACTATTGCAAATTCTATTGAAATAAATCAAAATCTTACATATTTGAAATAAGAGTTATACTATATTTTACTGCATATTTGAGCTCATGTTTCTGGTAGTCCATTCACTGTTACTTTCAAGTTGATCTCTCTTTAGCTACAGAATAAATCCCCTTCATATATCCCTCACTTACATACAGATATAGCCTCCAGCTCTCCATACAACAGACTAAGCTAAAAGCCTGCTGTGACCTCTCCGTTCTTGTTATGAGATTGTATCATGTGTCTGAGCTGCCAGCCAACCTGACAACCTCAGATTACTGGTGTGATGTCACATGTCATACTGCACTGGAATATACGTAGTCAACGTCTTGCATTAGATATACAGTGTGTTACATTATATACAAGGCCACAATGAAAGCAATAGCAGGAAATTGGCTGATAACTGTAAGTAGTAGAGACAGCTATTTAAAAGTAGCACACTTCTGTGAGCCAAGACCAAACTCCAGACGCCTTCATCAAAGCTCACCATAAGGCCAGATGGACTTGTACCGTATCTGGGAATATGAATTGTCACCAGACAGATAGATGCCAATAATTAATACACCACTGTAGAAACTAACACAAACTCCACCAAACTTTACTCAGTGGCGTGGAGACAAGAGAAGTCGTACAAGCACAGGTCAAAACAAGGAAAGAACATAATGTACAAAATTGGAAGACAGTATCTGGCAAACAAGCCAAGGGTCATAAATCCAAACAAGCAGGCCAAAGCTAAATCAAGAGACAAACAATGGCAGTATTGTTAACACATCATGTTGGATATCATTGCTGGAGGCAGGTGAACAAAAGATCGCCAGGGGGTTCACTTTTAGTTTGGGAGTATCAGGGGACTGATAAGATGAGCATCATGCCTTTTGTGGTATTTTAGCATGGTATATATTTACAAACATAACTATACAGCCACTTCAATTTATGTTATAGGATATTATTTATCATCGGCAGGTAAATGCAAAAGTATAAGAAAGAAAAAAGCTGTTTAGCCTGTGAATCTCACCCTTTCCTCCATTAACACTGAACACACCATGATGATGTCTGCAGTGTCTTGATTCTCTAAGCTAGCCCATATAACAATTATATTAATGTGAAGCTTAATACAGTGAAATTTAGAGCAGATTGCACTGACAAGGCCCAAAATACTTTTCAAATATATTTTCCATAATGACATTTCCTACACATTTGTTTCACAAAATATTTAAATTGTATCTATCAATCCCTATGTATGTTCAAGATAAGGAATCACGCACAGTATCCCAAAAGATTTGTCGGATTACCATAAGTTTCCTTTCATAATGAACATTGTATGGGATACCATACTACAAAATACTCACACAAATGTGGGTCATTGGTTGCAAACAAGATTTGTTACTTTGCTAACACAAAAGTAATTTTCCTAACAAATCCATTCAAGCCTATGTTACAAAATGAATACATCGTAATGAAAGTCTTGGGAGTAAAGCTAAAGCTTAGACTACAAAATTCTAAGAAGAATTCAAACACAGGTGAGTCTAATTATTCATAAAACAGATGTCCAAGAGACATAAAAAGGACTTGATTCACATCTGCGTATACACTCACCGGCCACTTTATTAGGTACACCTGTCCAACTGCTCGTTAACACTTAATTTCTAATCAGCCAATCACATGGCGGCAAGTCAGTGCATTTAGGCATGTAGACATGGTCAAGACAATCTCCTGCAGTTCAAACCGAGCATCAGTATGGGGAAGAAAGGTGATTTGAGTGCCTTTGAACGTGGCATGGTTGTTGGTGCCAGAAGGGCTGGTCTGAGTATTTCAGAAACTGCTGATCTACTGGGATTTTCACGCACAACCATCTCTAGGGTTTACAGAGAATGGTCCGAAAAAGAAAAAACATCCAGTGAGCGGCAGTTCTGTGGGCGGAAATGCGTTGTTGATGCCAGAGGTCAGAGGAGAATGGCCAGACTGGTTCGAGCTGATAGAAAGGCAACAGTGACTCAAATAGCCACCCGTTACAACCAAGGTAGCCAGAAGAGCATCTCTGAACGCACAGTACGTCGAACTTTGAGGCAGATGGGCTACAGCAGCAGAAGACCACACCGGGTGCCACTCCTTTCAGCTAAGAACAGGAAACTGAGGCTACAATTTGCACAAGCTCATCAAAATTGGACAATTGAAGATTGGAAAAACGTTGCCTGGTCTGATGAGTCTCGATTTCTGCTGCGACATTCGGATGGTAGGGTCAGAATTTGGCGTCAACAACATGAAAGCATGGATCCATCCTGCCTTGTATCAACGGTTCAGGCTGGTGGTGGTGGAGTCATGGTGTGGGGAATATTTTCTTGGCACTCTTTGGTACCAATTGAGCATCGTTGCAACGCCAAAGCCTACCTGAGTATTGTTGCTGACCATCTCCATCCCTTTATGACCACAATGTACCCAACATCTGATGGCTACTTTCAGCAGGATAATGCGCCATGTCATAAAGCTGGAATCATCTCAGACTGGTTTCTTGAACATGACAATGAGTTCACTGTACTCCAATGGCCTCCACAGTCACCAGATCTCAATCCAATAGAGCATCTTTGGGATGTGGTGGAACGGGAGATTCGCATCATGGATGTGCAGCCGACAAATCTGCGGCAACTGTGTGATGCCATCATGTCAATATGGACCAAAATCTCTGAGGAATGCTTCCAGCACCTTGTTGAATCTATGCCACGAAGAATTGAGGCAGTTCTGAAGGCAAAAGGGGGTCCAACCCGTTACTAGCATGGTGTACCTAATAAAGTGGCCGGTGAGTGTAGGTTTCTGTTAGGGGTCCGCTTGAGGAACCCGCAAATGGAAACCTAATCCACATAAAAAAGCAGTTACTTTAAGAAACCTGCAGACACCATAGACTATAATCGGGTCCGTATGGTTTCCGCTCAGTTTCCTCAAGAAAAATGAAAAGTGCTGCTTGCGTCGCTTTTCTCTCCGCATTTTTCATACGGAGAAGGGAACGGAATTCCCAAACGCAGATGTGAACCAAGCCTTACTATTTCATGGTTTCAGCAACAGCACCACATGGAAGAGATACATACATCACAAAACCTAAGAAAAATAATTCTCTACACAAAAAAGTGAAATCTACAAGAACATTAGCAAAGCTTTACTTATCAGTCAGAATATTATAGCAAAATTGATACAAAAATTAACAAAGATGGAACTGTAACCATCTCACAGAGAAATCTAGGCCACAAATCTAGTGTTTTAGTTTTTGGCCCTTAGGGTGAGTTGAGCCGTGTACCAGCAGTGTTTTTGGCCCTTGGGGTGAGTTGAGCCTTGCACCAGCAGTGTTTTTGGCCCTTTGGGTGAGTTGAGCTTTGCACCAGCAGTGTTTTAGTTTTTGGCCCTTTGGGTGAGTTGAGCCTTGCACCAGCAGTGTTTTAGTTTTTGGCCCTTTGGGTGAGTTGAGCCTTTAACCAGCAGTGTTTAGGCCCTTTGGGTGAATTGATCCTTTAACCAGCAGAGTTTTAGTTTTTGGCCCTTGGGGTGAGCCCTAAAAAAATATTTTTCAGGCCCTTGGGGTGAGACCTAAAACATTAATTTTCACGCCCATGGGGTGAGCCGTAAAAAAATATTTGTCAGGCCCTTGGGGTGAGCCCTAAAACATTATTTGTCAGGCCCTTGAGGTGAGTCCTAAAAATTATTTTTCAGGCCCTTGGGGTGAGCCCTAAAACATCATTTGTAAGGCCCTTGGGGTGAGCCCTAAGACATTATTTGACAGGCCCTTGAGGTGAGCCCTAAACCATTATTTGTCAGGCCCTAAAACATTAATGGTTTTTTTTTTTATTATTTTTTAACGGTGATGGTGGTGGTGTTGGAGGAAGAGGAGGAGGACGAGGAACTTGTGAGCTGGCACAGATACATGGAACTGTGTCTCGTCAGTACTGTTGACGGGACATGCTGGTTGCGGGTCCACAATATCCGCTATCCACTCTAACATAGGTTCTTAGTGCTTGGGCCTCATCAGCGGGGTACCCTGCACCCTGCTTTACGTTGTGGCACTGCTGGCTGCCCCTCTCCAGTATCTTATTGCATCCGCAGTCAAGCTACTGCGGCCTGGATCCCCAGCTGGATTTCCACGTCCCCGTCCTCGTCCCCGCCCCTTTGTGCTAATGATGAGGGGCACTGCTGGCTGCCTCTCTCCAGTAGCTCGACTGTGGCCTGGATCCCCAGTTGGATTTCCACGTCCCTGTCCTCGTCCCCGTCCGTTTGTGCTAATGATGAGGGGCACTGCTGGCTGCACCTTTCCAGTAGCTGGACTGTGGCCTGGATCCCCAGTTGGATTTCCATATCCCCATCCTCGTCCTCGTCCCTTTATGCTACCCTGACGCATTGTCAGATGTGTACAGGTGACAGTACGAAGCTTTATTCTCAACCCACTTGTAATGAATTTGAGCGCTAAAAAGGGCTTTTATGAAGCTTTGGCAGGTTGAGTGTCTATATACTGTTCCTGCAGTGTAGCTCTGAAAAGAGCTGTTGAATTTTTCCTGCCTAGCAGTGGCTAAACTCTCTCTCACCCTCAGTACAATGTCTCTCCCTATCTCACCAAACCGCATCTGACAGGAATATGGCTGCCACTATTCTTATAAATCCGAGGTCACCTGATTTCGCCAGCCAATGACGTTTTCCTCTTTCCTGTCCCACCTCCCCTGCACAGTTATTGGTGCAAAAATATGAATTTGTACTGCGTTTACCGTGTGGTATTCGTTCGAAATCGAATATGTCGAATAGCCTGATATTCGATCAAATACCTACTCAATCGAACGGTATTCGCTCATCTCTAATCATGAGTTCATACAAAATACTAAATATAGTGATTTTTGATGTTGGGTGTATTGTTTTGTTTTGTTTTGAGGATGTCTGCCATACCTCAAAAATCAATCAGAATATAAAATCCAACAGATAAATATCTATAATTTCCAAATTACAATAATCAAAATCACAAAAAATCCAAAGGTGTGATATGCGTGTACCAAGGCCCGGTTCACACCTGCATTCGGGTCCACATGGGAACCCCCCAGAATGGAATACTGAACGCTTTGGTGCTGATAAAGTGGGAGATTTGTACAAGGTAAAAGGGATTTTGAATAAGGAAGGCGATCACTCCATTCACACAATCCCACAACCAACATCTAAACTACCCAGGCAAGGTGCAGTTCACTTGTTAAAAAAGAAAGTAAAGTGCAGTATATGTGCAAATTGTCTGATGTTCAGCTGCCAAATACTGATATTTGTTGATGACCTCTGCTGAACATTTTTAGCTGGCTAAGTCTATTTTCAGACAATTTTTATTGCCAATCATCAGCTGAATTAGTTGAATATTCAATATGTATGACCAGTTTAAGATTCTACCAAAAAATGACAACTCATACCAACTATATAGCACAGGAATGAAAAGTGATGACATGGGTTTGTTTTGTAGTCATAGGACCTGGGCACCTTGCAACCACTGAGTTAACGATGAAGTTCTATGTATACCAAAGTATTCTAAGATCAAATGTCAACTGAAAGCCGTCTATCCAAGCGTTAAAGCTTGGCCAAAACTGGGGCATGCAACAGGACAATGAACCTGTGAGAATCTGCAAAAGAATGGATGAATAAAGTAAAAAACTGAACTCAATTGAAATGCTGTCGTGGGACCCTAAGAGAGTTGCTCTTAAAAGAATGCCAACAAACATCAATGAACTCAAACAATGTTGTAAAGAAGAGTGAGGCCAAAGCTATTTGCTCCAGTCATTGTTGCTGAAGGAGGTTCCACAAGCGGTTCATTCATTGGATTTACATGGCTTTTCAATTTTGGTTTCATTTTTGTTCGGTTGTTTGTTTTTCATCTTCAGATGTATTTTCCTAATTTGAATACCTTCCAAGATCCAGATATTCAAATGTCCAAAATTCATATATAAAAATATACAAAAGTCATATGAATCCGAAAATGATGCCAATGCAAAGTACAGCCCATCCTGTAAAAAAATAACCCCCAATATGAATAAACTGCTATGGCTGTGATAGGAAGTACCAGGGTCAGACTAATAAATATCTTTCTTGTATTATCTCTATCTCTTTTTTTTTAATGTAGATTGTGAGTCCCACATAGAGCTCACAATGTACAATTTTTCCCTGTCAGTATGTCTTTTTTTTCTTTTTTTTGGAATATGGAATGGAAATCCATGCAAACACGGGGAGAACATACAAACTCCTTGTAGATGGTTTTTTGCCCTTGGTGGGATTTGAACACCAGGACCCCAGCGCTGTAATGCTAATCACTGAGCCATCGTGTGGCCCCCTAGCACTATCTCTTTCTGCTATTCCTCCCCTTCCCCTCTCAATAGATTTCTATAGATTCATTTATGCAAAGTCTGCTACTGATCTTGTGAATTGTCAAAGCACTAACAGAGCTTCTAAAGTCTGAGAAGTGTCAGTGAGTCAGATCCTGCCCTTCTGTATCCCAGCATAGTGTATTCAAAGATGAAATCTAATTAACATAATCTTGAGATTCGGCAGATTCTGAGTACTTAGCATTCATTCCTATTTACCGTACACATTTGCTGCTTTTCCAGCATTCCTGTATATAAGGAAGACATGGAGAAGGTGAGCCATTCTGATTAACAAGATCCACATAAATCACATTTAAATCTTCTCTAATCCCTCTTGCAAAAAACCTATTGCTGTACTTCTGTAGATTTACAGAACTGTCTCATAAATCCAGGTCTTAAAACTTGAAACGACTAAGAATCTTGCATCCTTCATTTTGAAGATATATCAGTGAAATATTTTACTAATAATATTACAGAATCACAAGATCAAAAGACTGAGCAATAATTTTATGCACCAAGCCGTACACGTGCTATGGGGATTATTCATATGATCTCAAATGTAGTACAGCTTCTTCAGTATCCACATTTTTCACCTATTTCTGCCCAGATTTTTGTCTATATTTTCCATTTTCAGCATACAGATACTATAGCTACTGAACTAGCTACCCAGTATACAAAACTGTACACCACAAATGCATTCCTCAAAAGCATCCTGAATTGTGCTTATAAGAAGCCTAGTGTGCAATACATAGATCAACCTAAAAGCCCTCACTCCAGGAAAGCTGATAATCTGTACAGTAACCCTGCTGCTGCTATACTACTTGACATTGGCATTGAGGATGTCTGCCTTCTCTCAGTCTTCATACTTACCCCTACTGCAGCCATAACCCGTACCCTCTCACCCTCACCCCCCCCTTTCTTTTCACCTAAATAAGGACAAACAAGAGATGTTGAATAAATTGGCCAGAATTACACAAACGATACAAAAAATTATCAAGTTTTTTCAATAATCTTAATAAACATTCTACCTAATAAATGACAAATACCATAACCTCCCCTTTCATTAATTAACTTAGATAAGTAATTAGTGTAATAACGATTAAATGAATCAAAATGGAGGAAGCCCTTGAAGCTAAAAAAGAACTGACCGCCAAACTGTCCATCATAAAACAAATTACCTCCAGCCGCAACCACAGGCACGAGGGCACCATAAAACCGATGGCAGTACCACACTGCAACACAAAACCACTTCCTGGGACACCACCCAGCAGGAGTCCAAAAGCGGCCAGACCACCCATCCCCAGTAATTATAATAATTGGGGAAAATATACACCATGTCTTTTTTTTCACCCCCAAATGTTTACCAACTCCAAGGACCTCCCACCCCGCTAACTGCTGCGACAATTGAGCAAGACCACCCAAACGAAACCCAAAGAAAGGGCGGGCAGGACTGCTGCTCCTCTGCTGCGTAACTGGCCGCCGACAGAAGAGGCAGGGGGCTTTATCCCCTCCCCTTAGCAACTCCCACTGGCGGCCAGCAGCTCCCCCTCCCAACCCTGACAACCACCTCTTGCTGACCCCTGCAGGCCCTGTCATGGCGGCCTCCCCCTAAGCTGCGCTCCGCTCCGGCCTTTTCTATACAAGTAGCTTCTAGTCTCGCCTACTGTATCTTTCACTATCTCTTATAGATTGTAAATAGAGACCAGCGAACCAATTTGTTCCACCCGAATATCCCAAATTCTTTGTTTTTGGACATAACCAAACAATTGGGGTTTCACCACAGACTACCTTAAATGGCCACTGTGACATGCACTGTGGTAAATTATTGTAGTCTGGAATCTCTTCTGACTCGAGTATAATAGGTGAAGGCCCAGGTGAGAAGAAAAATAATATAAAAAACATTAAATGTTTTATATTCACCTTCCTTCACCTATTTGGGCTTACTTGAGGCATCCGGTACTCTCCTGGTGACGTCATGCAATTGGGGTCTCCACTCACATGGGTATGCTGAGTGTCATGATGTCATAATGCAGTGTGTGCCTATGTGACCACTGAGGCCCAATCACAGGCCTCAATGGTGACCCTGGGTGTGTGATATCATCAAGGAGACAGAGAGAGAGCACCAGACACCACAAGGAGGCCCTAAAGAGGTGAAGGAAGGTCACTATAATTGGGGGGGGGGGTGTTTATTTTTTATTTATTTTTTTACCTCCCCTGTGCCTCCACATTTGAAGAGACCCCAGAGTATAGTAGCTTCACTTCCGGTAAGATCTACTGTAAATTTAGAGTAGTGTTTTTACATTTTTCCTCTACAATATATTATAAATATAAGTGTAGCACAATTTTATACTGACATTGTGTAAGGTTATATGATGCACAATTTAGCATGCTACAACTTGGTATATCCTGGTTACTGTTATATCATACGTTGTGATGTATTTTCACTATGTTATACTGTATAAGCTTGTGTAACTTTAACTGTTGTAGGTAATTGTGTGGTCAGTATAAGCTGTATCAGTCAGTAGAAGTTGTATCATGCGAGAAAGGATCTGATTTCTGCTAAGTGCCTGGAAATGATCTGGACAGAGATGAGTAATGTAATGAAGGTGCCAACTGTGTCTGAATGATGAACAAGAAGACTGTGGAAGCTGCTCTTGCTTGGTGGAACAAACCATTCTGCCTCTCTAAATTGAATGATGTGATTCCCTCTTAAAGTGTGTCAAGTAGGAGAAGCACTTGTACACCCTCTTGTAAGACCCAGTGACTGATCAGACCACCCATGTAATCATTTACATATCCGCCTGGGACATAACTGCATGCCGAGTTTTGCACCAATTCAACATTTCTGTCTGGGTTTATTATTTTTGTGGTCAATGAGTATACTTTAAGAGAAGGACCTGGCTAACCAAGAAAAAAAGATAGTTTTCACATATGTTTTACTTGTTTAATCATTTTTTACATGCAAGTATTTCGTTTTCTGGAGCTGTTATCATCTTTTGGACATGTTTTGATGTTTTGCATTGTACTCTTTATCAGGGGAAAGAGGAAGGTCCGAAATGAACAGTAAGTGAATGTGTCCAGGATTTACATATTGTAGGAGTGCAGTTATTCAAGTGGCTGGTTTGCTGGACTGGAAAGAGTTGATTCCACTCCATATAGCAAGACGGTCCAGGATTTGGGCTGCTTAATGAACCTCATTAGGTGTCAGCTGAGAGGACTCCTGAAGAAAGGGAGATCATCATTGAAGGGGCTCTATCACTGGGAAAAGTCATTTTTAACTAATCACATCCTTGCATAGGCTTTAGAAATGCTATTCCACACCTACCTTTAGTATGTAGATTTCCTCAGTGGTTTCTGAATAAGTTTGTTTTTATTCATATGCTAATTAGCTTCCAGCCAGCACAGGAAGTTCCCAGCAGCACTCGTCTCTGCTATTATCTCCTATGTGTGTGCAAACAGGAAGCTGAGTCATCAGCAGCAGCCTGTGCTGTATACACCCATAGGAAACAATAGCAAAGGGGGTGCACGATGCATCGTGCACCAGTCTAATTAGCATATGAATAAATATGTTAAGACATGCCTTTAATCTGCCCAGTCCCACCCATGCCCTCTTTGACCTTATTAAGTCCCTTTCTATCCCTATACAGTAATTGTGCTACACAGAGTGATGAAACTACCTTAGTGACCTCACACCGTATAATGCGTGTTCTCTCTCAATACAATGCCCCTACACAGTATAATGCCTCTTTAATGGCATCTACATAGTATAGTGCCCCTTTGATGCTCTTGTAGCGTATAATGCCCTCTAAGTTCTTCTCATACAGTATATTGCCCCAAACAGTATACTGCCTTCTCCCCAAACACAAGAGATGGGAATAATATTTTTTTCATTGTATTGCCCCTATAGGCAACCCACTTAAATTTGTCACAAAAATCAAAACTAATGAAACTAATAAATAATCTGACAAAATGAAAGTAATTAAATGTTTTGTGTGGTCTGCTTTTCCATACTCATTGTTCAGTTTCATTGCTTCTCTATAGATTTTCAGTATCACACAATGATGATAACCACGTGGTTAGTAGCTAGCAGGGATTTGTTATATAATATGATGAACATATATACTGAATACAGCAATCCTATATGTGTAAATATAAGGATGAGAGGATGAAGGATAAATCCCTCTTGTTGTCCTTCGCTGAGCTTTCAGATGTTCAATGCCTGTTGTATGGAATTACATGTGGTATCTATGTAATGAAGTCATCTGACCCAAATGAGTATCAAGGCCTAATGTTATTGGTCACCAATTTAACCAGTTTTGTGCAACAAGACAAAAGGTCAGGATTTTTCATGTATCAGCTTATAAAGTCACCACTACCAGTACTATACACAGCACAATGCTGGAAGCAGTGGGCTCCTGTCCCTGTGTAGTGGTCGCAGGCAGTTATACCGCTCAGCTCAGCTCAGCTATTCAAAGGGAAGGCCATAAATTAAAAATTACTGTAAAGCCGGAGCCCCACGTAGCATAAACAACGACACAAAAAAACATGGCGTTTTACATTAACTGCAAACTGGATGGGGTTCTGGCTAATCCTATCTACAAATCACAGAACATAATCTGCAGCGGAAATGATGCGATTTGAAAAATGCTTAGAGGACCTTTCACCACTTTTGGGCACATGCAGTGTTATATACTGCTGGAAAGCTGACAGCGCGCTGAATTCAGCGCACTGTCGGCTTTCCCGATCTGTGCCCGGTGTACAGAGTTTACGGTGCCGGTACCGTAGTGCTCTATGGTCAGAAGGGCGTTTCTGACCATTAGCCAGAGACGTCCTTCTGCCTCGCGGCGCCTATCGCGCTGTACTGTGGAGCGGGGAGGAACTCCCCCCTCCCTCTCCTGATAATGCTCGTCTATGGACGAGCGCTGTGAGCAGAGGGAGGGGGCGTTCCTCCCGGCTCCACAGCACAGCGCGATAGGCGCCGCGAGGCAGAAGGACGTCTCTGGCTAATGGTCAGAAACGCCCTTCTGACCATAGAGCACTACGGTACCGGCACCGTAAGCTCTTTACACCGGGCACAGATCGGGAAAGCCGACAGTGCGCTGAATTCAGCGCGCTGTCAGCTTTCCAGCAGTATATAACACTGCATGTGCCCAAAAGTGGTGAAAGGTCCTCTTTAAGTCAAGTTATGTAAAAGAAAAAATATGTCCTTGTACCGTGTTAGCCAGTGGATATGAAATGAAAGAAATTTTTTGAGAGAAGTCCTCAGTAGTTGATACCTTTTTTAATGGCTAACTTAAAAAGTTTTTTGATGACATATCGAGCTTTCAGGACTACTATAAAGGTCCCTTCATCAGGATGGTATAACACAATTTCTGAAGGTAGGCATATATATACCTACCTTCAGAAATTGTGTTATACCATCCTGATGAAGGGACCTTTATAGTAGTCCCGAAAGCTCGATATGTCATCAAAAAACTTTTTAAGTTAGCCATTAAAAAAGTATCAACTACTGAGGACTTCTCTCAAAAAATTTCTTTCATTTCATAAGTCAAGTTAGAAAACGCATGTGTTAGGCTCTGAGTTGTTTGTTAATTGGTTGTGTGTTTTCGTCTGGGGATTTGAGCCAGTGTCCTGTGGTTCATCCTAGGTAGTTGCAGCTGCATTTATCCTTTCACTAGGGGTGACCGCCTCTGGTTTCCCAGTCCCTAGACTCTTTCAGCTCTCACCCTATCTGTCTGTTAAGTCTTCATGTTTAAGAGAGCCAACACACTCAGGCAGGGCCTAGTCAGCCGTCGTAGCACTAGGGACAGCTTTCCTACTCTGTTTCCCTAGTAGTGCTAGCACCATTCAGTACCACGGTTGTTGGGAATTGACACAATCTTGACACCATGTCAGGTACACCTAGGTAAACGCTGGCGGTTTCCATATAGGTATAATGGAAGCAGAAAGTCCACAGAGGAAAACTCTGTGGATTTTCTGTGAAACATGCTGCAGGAAAAACTGCAATGCGTTTCCATCATGGTTTTTCCCACAGCGCTTTTCGGCTGTGGCTTGCTACATGACACCTAAGCCTTAAAGGCAGTTATTGTGAATATAAGATATAAGAGAAAAGATTCATAGGATACATTTATCAACAAATGGCCAATTTGCAGGCGCACAGTGGGGGAATGTAAGTGAGTAGAAACATAAAAATGATATGATCCAAATAGTAAAAAAATCCAGCTTCATCAGGCAGCACGATGAATATTTTTCTTAAGATATAACTTTTATTCGTAAATTCCAATAAAAAATGTTACATAGTAACATCAAGTAGACAGTCAGAAATATCACATGAAAAAGGCTACGCGTTTCCGGACATAGCGTGTCCCTTCTTCCTGGCCTACTGATACAAACTAAAACCCACATATAAATAGAAAACACCTGACCCGAACTACTCCACCTATTTTCAAATTAACCCTTAATAGAAATTCACGAATGAGATGTATATACAAAAAACACTGCATATAAATACACATAATACATACATATATAAACATCAAACTTCGCTGCATATACATATCATTAAATACAATATACATAACAATACACAATAAATATCAATCTATGCAATATGAAAAATCGCCTCATTACCGCATTTCAAAACATCATATTCTCCCTGTACACTACATAAATACATATAACAATCCAAATCACATATGTTATCTTTGATTAAATACAGAATCCATTACCTTCAACTTTGTCTCAGTTACCGGATTCTTCCAAAGCTCTACATTCTTTATTCCATAAACCGCAAACAACAGGGTATAGAAACCATAGAAACTGGTCATCTGATACAAAGGTCATGTGTTTCGGTCACATGATCGGATCAAATACTATCTTCATTCATGTTTTTTAAGTGAATACTGATCACATGATAATGAACCACGCGATCAGATCACATGACCGGATCAGTTACTACTTACGTTTGTAATTTTAAAGGCTAAAAAACCAACTGCATCAAAACAAGATAAATGGACACCTACCCATCCTCTCAAAGCAAGGTTTCCTTTGCTAAAATCCTGATAGATAAATACTTATATCCTATAGTTCATGGCTCACATTTATCTTGTGTGTATTTACAAAACAAAATTCAGAACAAATGTTAAATCTATCAACGATGCTTTGAATAGAAGCCCATGTAAAGAGAAACATACCGGATCAAAACATACTATACATTAATAAATATAGGACAAATCCGAGCGTACGTTCAGACCTTTAGGATAACGTGAATTTAATTTCATGATCCAGTATGCCTCCCTGAGCAGAAGCCTCTTCCTCCAATTACCCCCTCTCAAGGGTTTTCGTACCTGTTCAATAGCATAATACTGTAATGAATTTGTGTCACCTTTGTGTACCGATAAGAAATGCTTTGACACATTTGAAGTATTCTCATTATCTTTTTGACTGTCTGCTAAATGTTCAGATATTCGCGTTTTCACATTCCTTATCGTACAGCCTACATATAATAGCGGTCATACTTTGATCTCACTGGTAGTGTGCAGCGGCTTTTCCCCCATCTTTGGTGACCGGTTACATTTGTGTTTCAACATGACTGTGGGTATGTGCTGTTTATTTATTTATATCTATATATGATTATTTTGTTCTGACATGTTTATATATATTTGATCGGTACATTCCCCTTGGATATATGTTTGGTATCACCGGGGGATTTCCCTCTGCCCATCTCACCAGTGAGAGGATTCAGTATAGTCTGCTACTTTGTGGTAGATTGTCTTCTGTTGTCACCCCATGTATTTTGTATTGTTTATCTGTGAATTAATAAATATATTTCTATTTTTATAAGTATTTTTGTTTCTGTCTCAAGTTGTTTTGGTTTGAGTATCTATTTGGTTTTGAGACTATGTATGTTATTTAATTTGAGGTGTTTCTATATTTACATATAATAGTTTGCAGATTGTACATTCAATCACATAAACCACGTGGTGGCTGTTACAATTAAGAAAGCTTTTTATTTGAAACATATTTTCTCTATCTGTGTCAAAAAAAGTTTCAGTCTTTTTTGCTTTACAGCATACACTGCATCTCGATTGTCCACAATTGTAGAATCCGAAATGCTTTAACCAAGTATCACTAAGTGAGTTATTGTTTTCTGTATACATACTGGGAGATAAACGATCTCCCAAAGTATGTCCACGTTTAGCAACAACTCGTACCCCATTATTCAAGATATCTTTAGTGGTTGGATTTTGGAACAGAATAGGTAGATGTCTTAAAAAAATGTCTTTAATTAATGGAAACTGTTGAGTAAATCTGGTGGAAAAAACCATACCATTATGTTTTTGTGTTTTATTCAAAGACCTAGTCTCTTTTAACAATGTGTGTCACGGTCTATTATGAACAATTTTTACCACCCTGTTTAAAGACCAGTTAGGGTATCCATGTTTTCTCAATCTTTCTAGAGTAATCTCAGATTCTTTTTTATAGTTTTCTTCATTAGAATACGCTCTCCGGGTGCGCACTAGTTCCCCTGCTGGGATGGATTTTAACGTGTGTTTAGGATGTTGGCTCTCTGCCAGCAAAACCGAATTTCCCATAGTAGGTTTTCTATACAGGCTGGTGTTCACACATTTATTAACACTATCACCCTCCAAAAAAATATCCAAAAATGAAATAGACTTAGTTTGATATTCATATGTAAATTTAAGCCCCATCACATTCGAATTCAAGTAATCCAAAAATCCTGGTACGGACGTCACAGTACCGCTCCAAACAATGAGCACATCGTCAATGTAACGTCCGTACCAGGATATCAAATCACTATACGGATATGCCAATGAAAAAATGCCACCCTCCTCCCACCATGCCAACGTCAAGTTGGCAATGGATGGGGAAAAAGGCGCCCCCATTGTAACAGCCACCACGTGGTTTATGTGATTGAATGTACAATCTGCAAACTATTATATGTAGGCTGTACAATAAGGAATGTGAAAACACAAATATCTGAACATTTAGCAGACAGTCAAAAAGATAATGAGAATACTTCAAATGTGTCAAAGCATTTCTTGTCGGTACACAAAGGTGACACAAATTCATTACAGTATTATGCTATTGAACAGGTACGAAAACCCTTGAGAGGGGGTAATTGGAGGAAGAGGCTTCTGCTCAGGGAGGCATACTGGATCATGAAATTAAATTCACGTTATCCTAAAGGTCTGAACATATGCTCAGATTTGTCCTATATTTATTAATGTATAGTATGTTTTGATCCGGTATGTTTCTCTTTACATGGGCTTCTATTCAAAGCATCGTTGATAGATTTAACATTTGTTCTGAATTTTGTTTTGTAAATACACACAAGATAAATGTGAGCCATGAACTATAGGATATAAGTATTTATCTATCAGGATTTTAGTAAAGGAAACCTTGCTTTGAGAGGATGGGTAGTGTACAGGGAGAATATGACGTTTTGAAATGCGGTAATGAGGCGATTTTTCATATTGCATAGATTGATATTTATCGTGTATTGTTATGTATATTGTATTTAATGATATGTATATGCAGTGAAGTTTGATGTTTATACATGTATGTATTATGTGTATTTATATGCAGTGTTTTTTGTATATACATCTCATTCGTGAATTTCTATTAAGGGTTAATTTGAAAATAGGTGGAGTAGTTCAGGTCAGGTGTTTTCTATTTATATGTGGGTTTTAGTTTGTATCAGTAGGCCAGGAAGAAGGGACACGCTATGTCCGGAAACGCTTAGCCTTTTTCATGTGATATTTCTGACTGTCTACTTGATGTTACTATGTAACATTTTTTATTGGAATTTATGAATAAAGGTTATATCTTAAGAAAAATATTCATCGTGCTGCCTGGTGAAGCTGGATTTTTTTACTATTTGGATCCTATTGTCTACTGGTTATGTCCTGCCAGTTTCCAAGTCTCCCAGGAACACATCGTCTCTAATTATTTTCATCTCATGGGTGAGCTGAATCTTCCATAATCTATGTGTATACTGATAAAAATGATATATCCACCTTCAGCACTGCAAAGAGTACATTACCTAGCATAATATAGGAATTTTAAGGTTAATTTAACACAACTGACAATATTTTACTTTCTACTCACTTTGTGAGTGATTCATCACACTTCCACTGGTCCAATGGTGACATGCTTTATACCACTCCTCTCGATGCTTGTGCTTGGCAATATAAGGCATTGTGCTTGGTGACACACTGTCTATTAAGAAGTATTTGGACACCCAGGCAAATGAAGATATCTACAGTTGTGATGTATGTCATGCCTTCTGCCATTAAATAGGAAACAGCATTGGCATTATTGCATTGGTATTAAACACCTGCAAGATGCCACGAAGTGCAGAGTTGTCTGATTTTGAGAAAGGGGTAATTGTGGGGTACCACTGAAATAGTCAATCCTTAAGGGACATAGCAAGCCAACTGAACTCCCCAAAATCGACAGTGGTCTATGTGATCACGAAGTGGAAGGTGAACAGTGATTGTCGGAATGTGCCCCGAGTCAACAGCTGCCCGAAACTGGGAGATAGAGACCGGTGAGTGCTGGCCAGAGAAACCGCACTCAACCGATGGCTCACATACACCAGGAATTAAAACAGGCATCTGAGAGTATTGTGTCGATTAATACCATCCGTAAGGAAGCATCTGCTGGGTTCTACCAACTATTGAATATGAATACATGTTTTCCTATTCTACCACAGGTGTCCAAATACTTATTGGTATACTTATTGCATGTAAGGTTTACATGCAGCTGCTCAGCCACGGAAACCATTGCCATGTAGCTCCTGGTTCATAGTTTTTGTTGCTGATGTTAATGCCAAAGGTTTTATTTTTTTTTTTTTGTTAAACCTTTATAAAACATTTCAGGGCAACCATAGCACATTCAATTTAGACCAAATAGATTTTGAAGGCGTATTTGGTTGAATCAAACACAAAATGAATTTTGGGAAATTTGCTCATGTCTAGATTTAAAGGTGGTGTCGAGGTACTAGACACCCACTGTGGAGACCGGGGGAGGTATAGCATAAAAGAAGTATACTCATCTCTCCCTGGCACTCTGTTTGGTTTCATGCTGTGTCCATGTTACATAACCTCTCCCCCAACATCCACAGGCGTTTGTCCAATAGCTCCTTTAATAAAACACCTGAATTCAATGGTATAATTGCGTTTTTATAGATTTCTATGTAATTAGGAATGCTTCTTTTGTATGGTATTTTACTACTGGTTATGGCTTTATTCCTATTACGGGATATTTGTCTAGCCTCTGCTGTTCCTGAGAAACAAGCACAGTTAATTTTGGTGCCTGATATGCTATTTAACCCCTTCCGATGGCACTTTTTGACTTCCTGACCAAGCTCGATTTTTCAAAACTGACATGTGTTACTTTATGTGGTGATAACTTTGGAACGCTTTAACTTATCAAAGTGATTTTGAGATTGTTTTTTCATAACACATTATACTTCATGTTAGTAGTAAATTTTGGTTGATATATTTTGTGTTTAATTATGAAAAAATAGGAAATTTGGTGAAAATTTTGAAAAATATGCATTTTATAAAGTTTGAAATGATGTGCATTTCATACAGTTAGTCAGACCGCCAAAATTATATCATAAATCTCATGCCCCAGATCTCTGCTTTATGACGGCATCAAACTTTAGTCACCCTTTTATTTTTTACGGACATTATAAGATTTACATGTGAAACAACAATATTCAAAATGTTCAAGAAATTTCCAAAAAACATTTTTTAAGGGACTAATCCAGTTATGAAGGGGTTTTGAAAGACCCTTGTATTAGAAACCCCCATAAATCACCCCATTTTCAAAACTGCACCCCTTAAATCAGCCAAAACAACATATATCAAGTATTTCAGCCCTATAAGTGCTTTTCGTTTAGCCCTAGAATTTGCACATTCACAAGGGGTTAAAGGAGAAAACGCATCCCACAATTTGTTATGCAAGTTCTCTCAACTACCTTAGTACCCCACTTGTGGGTGTAAACTAATATATGGACGCACAGCGAGACGCAGAAGGGAAGGAGCGCCAAGGAGCTTTTAGAGGGCAGATCTGGCTGTGATCAGTTTCAGGAACCATGTCGCATTTTCAAAGCCCTTGAGGTGTCAAAACAGTGGAAACCTCTAGAAAGTGACCCCATTTTGAAAACTGCACCCCTCAAAGAATTTATCAAGTGATGTAGTCAGCATTAGTAACCCCGAAGTGAATACGTAAGCTGGGTGGAGTAAATTGGGTACACCAAATCCCATTCTATTTTCCCACTAGCTCCTATGACACGGATGGGGAAGAGGGGCATTCTGGGGGATCAGCGCTGGTGTCTTCTCGCTCATAAGCTCTAAATATGGGGTGTCCCCTGAAAACGCTCGCACAGGATATACACTTCCTTCTAGTCGCAGCCACTTATGTCCTAATGATTTGGCGACTTTTGGGGGTTTTGTCTTCACATTGTACAAGCTAGATTTTTATTTTTTTATTTTCTGGCAACGTGGCCATATGAGGGCTTGGTGTTTGCGGTATTAGATGTACTTTTCAATGCCACCATTTTGAGGTGCCGGTAACTTATTGACTACATTTTATTAACTCTTTCTGGGTGGGATGTAAAATAAAACATCATAGCATTTTTTTTCCCCGCGCAGCATACAGCATAAGTAACATGTTACCTTTATTCTGCGGGTCGGTACGATTACGGTGATACCTCATTTATATGATTTTTTAATGCGTTGCTATTTGTGCAGAATAAAATTCAATTTAGGGAAAAAAGTCAATTATTATTGCATCGCCATCTTCTGAAAGGCATAACGTTTTTATTTTTCGCTAGACTGAGCTGGTTGAGGGCTTATTTTTTGCAGGGTGACCTCTGCTTTTTATTGGTACCATTTTGGTTTTCATCTGATCATTTGATTACATTTTATTGAACATTTTGTAAGGGAAAGGTGGTGAATAATCATTATTTTGTGCGGTTTTCTAAGTTTTTTTTGAATGTCTTTTGCCATTGAGTTCAATAATATTTTAATTTTATTGTTCAGGTTATTACGGATGCGGCGATACCAAATATGTAATGTTTTTTTCTATTTTTCTTTATTTTACATAGTAAAACATTTTATATGGGAAAAAGGGATTTTTGGGGCTTTATTTATTTTTAATTTATTTTAAACTTATTTAAACTTTTTTATCTTTACTTTTTTATAACTTTTTTTTCTGTCCCCATGGGGGATTGAAGAAGTGATTTGCTGATCACTGCTTAACTTCATGTACACTGCAATACACCCGCAGGGGGTGCCGATCGTGCACAAAACATACCGAAACCCCTGAGATGTATGACCGCCGGCATCTCATGGGTTAACACCCACGATCGGACCCGATTCCGACAGCGGGTGTTACAGGGCATTGTCAGCCGTATGTTACGGCTGACACCCACAGGGCATGGTGCGCACAGTTTCTGTGTACGCACCATGCAGTCGCCGTAGTACTAAGGTGGTTTGCGGGAAGTCCTTCCCGGCAGCGCCGTACTATTACAGCGGATGTTGGGAAGGGGTTAAGCTCTGAAGGGCAGTGTCAAGCAGGGGGTGTGATTCAGAGGCAGCCAGTGTCATACCTCTTGTCTACTCCTATCTGACACTGCCCTTCTGACAATACAGAGTCTAAATAGCACATCAAACACCAAAACTAACAGCATTGATTGCTCAGGAATGGTGGTTGCTAGAGAAAAAATTCCAACTAATTAGCAGTGCCTATTAATTCATCTAAAGAGCTGGGCTTGTTGGAGGTGGTTAAAAGGATCCTCTTTAAGACCTGACTTGGAGAGCAGGATTCACTCTACGGGTCTTTCCTGCTGACTTTAAAGAAAATAGTAGGATAAGCTTCAATGTAAACATTTCTTTCTGGCAACATATGACAGAGAAAACTATATAATAATTCAACAATAAAAACCACAAATATGCACACACCGTACAGTAGTAACAGTAGCTGTGTTTTTGTATGGTCTATAGAGCAAGGCACTTGATCTCAACCAGTTAACACTCAATGACAGTGTTACTAAGCAGACTCTGAGAACTGGCCAATCGCCTTTGATTCTCATTCTAAAATGACTTTCCCTACTGGCCACTCTATACTTGTATAATCCAGCTCTCCTAATACATATTTGCTCTTACCCCTATTAGGTTACAACACTTTAAACTACTATTTTAGATTAATGATATTCTTAAAATTTCAATCTTTATGACGTTCTACATCACCATGTTCTATGTAGTATATATTTACTTACAATATGAATTAAATACACAGTAACTATTGTATGAGATATACATGTGTGGCAGGATGGGTTGCAGAATGTGGCCAGTACAATAGCATTACTCACTCTTTTATAAGAAGTAAAATAACTTAGTATTAAGATTTTAACAGGGAATTCCAGCATAATATAACATGTGAGGGGATTCAGAGCAGAGAAGGGTTAAGCAGCTGTTGATCGCTCTCACAAAGATGCCCTGCTGTTTTTTGTTCAACTAATCCTTATGATCATTAGGAAGCTTCTCTAGTTAATCCTTATGCCCTGCAAAGACACCCACACATGTTGGACGGTTCCAGATGTTTATTGCACACGTGAACCATCAAAGTCATCTAAAAGGATCTGGCTAGAGACTCCTGTGATACTTCTTCAGCTAGTCATAAGCAATCCTGTGGAATATTGGTTATGGTTTTTATTGTTGCATTCATTTTATTGCATTTCTAACAGAATTGATAGTTTGAGCCACTGAGTGCAAAATGCAGTTATCTCCAAAACCAGCAATGCTGATTCAATATGACTCAAGCAAATAACAGCTACTTTGTGTCTGTTAATAACCTACAATACAAATAATGCAATGAGTGTAGAAATAACATTGACCTTTTAACCGTGTATTGGTGAGACACCCGCAATCCCACAATTCTCAAATGGGGCTATAGTGCTAGGTAACTGCTGCAGTTTTTTTGTTTTTTTTTACAATTTTCCCCTGCACCATTGAGATCCTAGTCATTTACTGACCATGAAACTAAAAAACAAATCTTAATTTAATGTCCTCTGGATCATATCATACTCTTATGACCCATCCTAGTGAGATTCCATAACGTATTAAGATGTTAGGAATATACAAAATGCCCATAAAGGGTTTAAAGAACAGGCATAGAGATCATGTAGAGCTGCAGTAAAAAGCACCTACAGTAAAAAGTTCTGCTTGTTAATAAGCATTATAGTAACAATGCATGTTACGCCAGTTTTTATATTCTTCTGATTCATTATATTGTTTGAAAGACCATTCCCTCAACAGTATTAATTGTTTACAGTGTCTTTCCTTATCCTGCTTTCACCCACCACTTTCACCACTTGGGGCACATGCAGTTTTATATACCGCTAGAAATCGGCTTTCATATTTTGTGGCCCCAGTGGAGAGTTATCGGTGCCGATACCGTAGCTCTTCACCATCACAAGGGCGTTTCTGACAGTCAGGAACCCCTTCTTCACCGCAGCGCCTATAGCACTGTACTGTGAGAGTGGTGAGGAACGCCCCCCTCCTCTCCTGATAGTGCTCCATAGACGAGTACGGGGAAGGGGGTTATTCCTCACAGCTCTCACTGTCGGCTTTCTAGAGGTATATAAAACCGCATGTGCCCCAAGTGGTGAAAGGTCCTATTTAAGTCACATCATCACAATGTGACCACTCTTTAGCTAGCCTGCCCACTAGTTGCCCTTCCTAACTTCCTACACACACATACAGACCTCATCATACTTACCTATCTTCCTGTTTAGATCTTCTGCATGCCGGCACTCCGATTCTATTGCATGGGCTGTCGGCAGACATCAAGAAGAGGACGAGTCAGTTGCCTGTGCAATAGAGCCGCAGTGCCAGCACTCCAGCTCTATTGTGCAGACGTGGGAGACTGTCAGACATCAAGAAAAACATATGCTATCCACACAGAGCAAGTGACGTACCATGCTCAAAAGGTTTGGGCAGGAAGACAGGTTAGTATTAGTGACGTTCCGTTTACAGAAATGGGTAAAATGGAACGTCACCATACAATCGGAAAATGTGCCTGGGGTGGTCTAAGTAAGTATAAATTTATGGTAACCTAAGTCATTTAAAAGGTAGGCAGAAATATTATTTTATCCCAGAAAACCCCTTTAACTTTCCCATGCTGGAAGCATCAGTTGTCAAACCTTCCAAGACCTTTGGCGACATCATCCTCACAGTCTAAGGGCCTGGCGAGTATACAGTATTATGAGCTAGGCAGTGTTTTGTGGAACATTGAAATAGAGATGGAGATAGTTACTAGAGATGAGCGAACAGTGTTCTATCGAACACATGTTCGATCGGATATCAGGGTGTTCGCCATGTTCGAATCGAATCGAACACCACGTGGTAAAGTGCGCCAAAATTCGATTCCCCTCCCACCTTCCCTGGCGCCTTTTTTGCACCAATAACAGCGCAGGGGAGGTGGGACAGGAACTACGACACCGGGGGCATTGAAAAAAATTGGAAAAAGTCATTGGCTGCCGAAATCAGGTGACCTCCATTTTAGACGAATAGTGGATTTCAAATCCGGGTCATATGAGAATGTGAACTTTGTGACTATGAGACAGGGATAGCTGTACAGGCAGGGATAGCTAGGGATAAACTTTATTTAGGGGGGAATGTTATTAAAAATAACTTTTTGGGGCTCTATCGGGTGTGTAATTGTGATTTTTGTGAGATAAACTTTTTCCCATAGGGATGCATTGGCCAGCGCTGATTGGCCGAATTCCGTACTCTGGCCAATCAGTGCTGGCCAATGCATTCTATTAGCTTGATGAAGCAGAGTGTGCACAAGGGTTCAAGCGCACCCTCGGCTCTGATGTAGCAGAGCCGAGGCTGCACAAGGGTTCAAGCGCACCCTCGGCTCTGATGTAGGAGAGCCGAGGGTGCACTTGAACCCTTGTGCACCCTCAGCTCTGCTACATCAGAGCCGAGGGTGCGCTTGAACCCTTGTGCACACTCTGCTTCATCAAGCTAATAGAATGCATTGGCCAGCGCTGATTGGCCAATGTATTCTATTAGCCTGATGAAGTAGAGCTGAATGTGTGTGCTAAGCACACACATTCAGCTCTACTTCATCGGGCTAATAGAATGCATTGGCCAGCGCTGATTGGCCAGAGTACGGAACTCGACCAATCAGCGCTGGCTCTGCTGGAGGAGGCGGAGTCTAAGATCGCTCCACACCAGTCTCCATTCAGGTCCGACCTTAGACTCCGCCTCCTCCGGCAGAGCCAGCGCTGATTGGCCGAAGGCTGGCCAATGCATTCCTATGCGAATGCAGACTTAGCAGTGCTGAGTCAGTTTTGCTCAACTACACATCTGATGCACACTCGGCACTGCTACATCAGATGTAGCAATCTGATGTAGCAGAGCCGAGGGTGCACTAGAACCCCTGTGCAAACTCAGTTCACGCTAATAGAATGCATTGGCCAGCGCTGATTGGCCAATGCATTCTATTAGCCCGATGAAGTAGAGCTGAATGTGTGTGCTAAGCACACACATTCAGCACTGCTTCATCACGCCAATACAATGCATTAGCCAGTGCTGATTGGCCAGAGTACGGAATTCGGCCAATCAGCGCTGGCTCTGCTGGAGGAGGCGGAGTCTAAGGTCGGACCTGAATGGAGACTGGTGTGGAGCGATCTTAGACTCCGCCTCCTCCAGCAGAGCCAGCGCTGATTGGTCGAGTTCCGTACTCTGGCCAATCAGCGCTGGCCAATGCATTCTATTAGCCCGATGAAGTAGAGCTGAATGTGTGTGCTTAGCACACACATTCAGCTCTACTTCATCAGGCTAATAGAATACATTGGCCAATCAGCGCTGGCCAATGCATTCTATTAGCTTGATGAAGCAGAGTGTGCACAAGGGTTCAAGCGCACCCTCGGCTCTGATGTAGCAGAGCTGAGGGTGCACAAGGGTTCAAGTGCACCCTCGGCTCTCCTACATCAGAGCCGAGGGTGCGCTTGAACCCTTGTGCAGCCTCAGCTCTGCTACATCAGAGCCGAGGGTGCGCTTGAACCCTTGTGCACACTCTGCTTCATCAAGCTAATAGAATGCATTAGCCAGCGCTGATTGGCCAGAGTACGGAACTCGACCAATCAGCGCTGGCTCTGCTGGAGGAGGCGGAGTCTAAGATCGCTCCACACCAGTCTCCATTCAGGTCCGACCTTAGACTCCGCCTCCTCCAGCAGAGCCAGCGCTGATTGGCCGAATTCCGTACTCTGGCCAATCAGCACTGGCTAATGCATTGTATTGGCGTGATGAAGCAGTGCTGAATGTGTGTGCTTAGCACACACATTCAGCTCTACTTCATCGGGCTAATAGAATGCATTGGCCAATCAGCGCTGGCCAATGCATTCTATTAGCGTGAACTGAGTTTGCACAGGGGTTCTAGTGCACCCTCGGCTCTGCTACATCAGATTGCTACATCTGATGTAGCAGTGCCGAGTGTGCATCAGATGTGTAGTTGAGCAAAACTGACTCAGCACTGCTAAGTCTGCATTCGCATAGGAATGCATTGGCCAGCCTTCGGCCAATCAGCGCTGGCTCTGCCGGAGGAGGCGGAGTCTAAGGTCGGACCTGAATGGAGACTGGTGTGGAGCGATCTTAGACTCCGCCTCCTCCAGCAGAGCCAGCGCTGATTGGCCGAATTCCGTACTCTGGCCAATCAGCACTGGCTAATGCATTGTATTGGCGTGATGAAGCAGTGCTGAATGTGTGTGCTTAGCACACACATTCAGCTCTACTTCATCGGGCTAATAGAATGCATTGGCCAGCGCTGATTGGCCGAATTCCGTACTCTGGCCAATCAGCACTGGCTAATGCATTGTATTGGCGTGATGAAGCAGTGCTGAATGAGTGTGCTTAGCACACACATTCAGCTCTACTTCATCGGGCTAATAGAATGCATTGGCCAATCAGCGCTGGCCAATGCATTCTATTAGCGTGAACTGAGTTTGCACAGGGGTTCTAGTGCACCCTCGGCTCTGCTACATCAGATTGCTACATCTGATGTAGCAGTGCCGAGTGTGCATCAGATGTGTAGTTGAGCAAAACTGACTCAGCACTGCTAAGTCTGCATTCGCATAGGAATGCATTGGCCAGCCTTCGGCCAATCAGCGCTGGCTCTGCCGGAGGAGGCGGAGTCTAAGGTCGGACCTGAATGGAGACTGGTGTGGAGCTATCTTAGACTCCGCCTCCTCCAGCAGAGCCAGCGCTGATTGGTCGAGTTCCGTACTCTGGCCAATCAGCACTGGCCAATGCATTTCTATGGGGAAAAGTTAGCTTGCGAAAATCGCAAACTGACAGGGATTTCCATGAAATAAAGTGACTTTTATGCCCCCAGACATGCTTCCCCTGCTGTCCCAGTGTCATTCCAGGGTGTTGGTATCATTTCCTGGGGTGTCATAGTGGACTTGGTGACCCTCCAGACACGAATTTAGGTTTCCCCCTTAACGAGTTTATGTTCCCCATAGACTATAATGGGGTTCGAAACCCATTCGAACACTCGAACAGTGAGCGGCTGTTCGAATCGAATTTCGAACCTCGAACATTTTAGTGTTCGCTCATCTCTGATAGTTACTAGACATTGATGGCAGCAATAGCATGACTACTTCCATGACTACCTTGCATAGCTTACAAAAAAAAGTGTTGTTTTAAAGTTGTATTACCATCTCAAGGATCATGTTCAGACTTGAAGCTTAGGATAACTGAAGTGTTTTACCTAATATATTGCTTTATCCAATTTGCTTCATTTGTTAGAGACAACTGAATCTATATCCTCAGCGTTTACAGCTGGTTGTCTAGGTTACATAACTGCTAAATAATGCTAGAATAATGTCTAAGTCCCTGCTCTTTTTGCATATAGCTTTCAGTTTTGAGCCCTGATAAAAGCTAGATAAGTTTCTTAAGCAATCCTTCTGTTATCTGTGTACGTAAATCCAGAGATAACTGTGCCATGTGCTGCAAACATGAGCTCCGTGCAAGAATAAGCTGAAAACCAGGAAGTGGATGGGAGAGGAGACCACAGGGCAGCAGAAATCCTGAGATAAGAAAATCCCTTTAAGTAAAGCAATCACTTCTATGAGAGCTCTAAATATCTTGTAATAAATTTGCCAAATGTCCACATCACTAATACAAAAGTGTACTACTACATATACAGAAACAGTGTTCAATAAATTCCTATGAATATGGATATATTTTAATAATAATACATTTTATTTATATAGCGCCAACATATTCCACAGCACTATACAATTTGTAGTATTTAAGTACAGACAAAAAGATACATCACTTCACACAATGGGACTGAGTGCCCTGTTCGCAGGAGCTTACAATCTATGGGGTAGAGGGGGGTGACAAAAGAGGTAGCAGGGGCTGCATCGGAGGTAGCATTGCTTATACAATGGTCAGACAATTTTGTAATAGAGCTTACTGTCATTACATAAACATAAAACTGTATGAGCCGTCAGCAGTCATGTCCTTGCAGATAGTGCCTGGACATATAAAGTTAGTATGAAATGGCATCATATTGTGTGTGGTAAGGGGGAATATAATCACAGAATGGTACATTTTAGGTACGGTATGGAAGGGTTTACATTAGGCATTGTGATAGGCCTGTCTGTGAAAAGATATGTCTTGCGCTTGAAGCTGTAAAAATTGGGAGTTCATCTGATTGTCCGGAGTAGAGCATCCCAGAGAAGTGGTGCAGCTCGGGAGAAATAGTGTATACGAACGTGGGAGGTTCTGATAATAGAGGATGTAAGTCTTAAGTCATCAAGTGAACAGAGAGCACAGGTTGGGTGGTAGACGGAAATGTAGGGAGGTGCAGCATTATGGAGAGCCTTGTGGATGAGGGTCATAACTTTATATTTTATTCTATAATGAATAGGCAGTCAATGTAGTGACTGCCACACTGCTGTAGCGTCTAGACTGATAGATGAGTCAGGCCGCTGCATATTTTAATATCTTAATGTAAGGGAATTGCTAAGACAACAATTTCCAGAACTGTTAAACCCTGGAAGGGGCACAAAAGACAGTGAGCCTTAAGCTGAAGCCCCCCGCTTTCCCTTCCTATTGCCAGACCCTATCCTAGATAATAGGCGACAACCACGAGGACAGTCCCTCCCTGAATATGTGAAACACAAAACGCAGACAAGACGAACAACAACAACGGAAGGTCAGCTAGCCAGGGTTCGGTAACAGGAGAGCGATGTAGTGCCAAATCGGAGTCAAGAGAATAGTCAATGAGGAAAGCCAAAGGTCAAGTATAATAGTATAAGCAAAACAGGGACAGTAAGAGCAGGTATGCACACAGCAATAACAAGCACTGGTGTGAATGGGAACCAAGGCTAAATAGGGAGGAAGAACCCGCCCATGGAGTTCACAGAAAAGCAGCTGTCAATCACAGGGCAAGGCCAGATTAACCACTTAATGGACAGAGGCAACATAGGCAGAAGACGGGTGTGGTGCAAATGCAATCACAGAACTAGAGCCGAGTTCACACAGTGCGACCAAAAACTTTAATCCAAAAACCAAACTGCACCCGCCTCCTGCGCCGCAGCATGCGAGCAGAGGGTGGTGCAGTGACCCGAACAGGCAGAGATGTTACACTTAACCCTTTAATGCTCTGTGGTGTACTATTATGTTGCACTAAACTGTGTCTGTGAGATCACTGGTGGCCAATATTATACAGCTGACACCTGGCTTTCACTGCCAGAGTTGAAGATAACTCAACTTAAATTCTGTCCAATTAACCCTGTGAATGCTGTGATCAATACTGATCATGGCATCTAAGTGGCTAGCAGCATTAGACTGGGTTTCCTTGAGCCCATCACAGGAAATTAATTTTCTATATAATCTATGCAGCTCATGTCATGTCTTTTTAATTAGACTCACATAACTTATCATCCACATGGTCTAATATGGTATTTTTAAAGCCCTGTAAAATTAAAACACATTTGTCTATAATTTTAATAAATTTTAGTGTAGTATTATGTACAATTTTAGAGTGAAAAAGGGAAAGGAGCACCTTGTAAAAATTTGGAAACCCTTTTAAATTTGTGTGCTCAGATAACTTTGACCAAGGTCTCAGACCATAATTGTCCAGTTAGGGTTATGGCTTGTTCACTGTCATCATAAGGAAAGGCCAAGTGGTGCAAATTTTACAGCTTTATAAATACCCCCCCCTCTCTGATATTGTGCCAAAAAACAGCACCGTGGGTTCTTCTAAACAGTTGCCTAGCACTCTGAAATGGTGGAGGCCCACAAAGCAGGAGAAGGCTTATATGAAGATAGCAAATAATTTTCATGTTGCCCTTTCCTCAGCTCGAAATGTAATTAAGAAGTGGCAGTTACCAGAAACAGTGGAGGTCAAGATAAGGTCTGGAAAACCAAGAAAAATTTCAGTCAGCTGACCGTAGGATTGCCAGAGTGGCAAATCAGCCCCACTTTACTGCAAAAGACCTTCAGGAAGCTTTAGTATAATCTGGAGTTGTGGTACATTGTTCTACTGTTCAGCGATACCTGCACAAATATGGCCTTCATGGAAGAGTCATCAGAAGAAAAACTCTCCCGCATCCTCTCCTGAAGAAATTCAGTGTCAGAAGATTGCAAAAGAACATCTACACAAGCCTGATGCATTTAGAAAACAAGTCCTGTGGACCAATGAAGATAATATAGAATTTAATATTGGAAATTTTAGAGAATATTTGCAGTCCCAAACAACTAAATATGCAGGATCAAAGGTATGTTTGGAGAGAAAAGGGCACAGAATTTCAGGAAAAGAACATCTCTCCAACTATTAAGCATGGAGTGGATCAATTATGCTTTGGGATTGCGTTGCAGCCAATGGCACAGGGAACATTTCATGCATAGTGGGAAGAATGGATTCAATGAAATTTCAACAAATTCTTGAAGAAAACATGACTTCTAAAAATGGATAATGATCCTAAACACACGTCAAAAATCCATAATAGACTACCTAAAAAGGCGCAAACTGAAGGTTTTACCACGGCCCTCACATTCCCCTAATTTGAACATCATTGAAAATCTGTTGCTAGACCTCAAAAGAGCAGTGCATGCAAGATGACCCAGGCTCTTACAGAACTGGAAGACTTTTCCAAGGAAGAATGGATGGAAATCACTCAAACAAGAATTTAAAAACTCTTGGCTGGCTACAAAAAGCATTTACAAGCTGTGATACTTGCCAAAGTGGGTTCTACTAGGTACTAACCATTCAGGGTGCCCAAACTTTTGCATTGGGCCATTTTCATTTTTTGTTATTTTAAAAATGTATTTTTTTTTCTTTAAAAAATATATTGGGAATGTGTAATCATTAATGCTATGCCTTTTGAAGATCATTTTATCTTCAACTTGCTTAAATGTTCACAATAAGTCATTTTGACTGGGGTGTCCAATCTTTTGCATGTCACAGTAGGAATATGTGCCTTCATATTTTATCAGATAGAACAGGTTATTGGAATTATTGCAACCTAATCTGATGTCCCATTTCATAGCAGAATTGACAGATTTAAAAAAAAAAAAAAAAAAAGCAATGGCTAAAACAGATTGATAGATATTATTCATTTTGGGGTTTCCTTACCAAGCTACATTCATGATACTATGGATGGTCTTAATAAATTAGAGGACTGGCATCAGTATTAAGATTACAGCTTCCCATAAACCAGGAAGACCCTCAGATTAACCTAACTATACTATGGTTGATTAAACTTAGCACCCGTAACAATCATTATCAAGAATTCACTGTAGGGATGAGGTAGGGGGCCCTGGACAAAAGATTGCACCAGGGGCCACTGCACAAAAAAGTTAAAAAGTACTGTGAAACACATACACAATAGGTAACCCTGTGTCCAAAAATGCCCAGTCTACAAACTTCTAAAAATATTTTTCTCATTTGGTGAATGCCATAGTCAAGTGAAAAAAATCAAAAGTGTAGAACTGCCGTTTTATGGGTATTTTTTTTTTTTTTACTGTTTTGCCTCTGATATAAACTTGAAAAGTAATCAAAGCAATAGACACAATACCAACATGACAATGGTATAACTAAAAAGTACACCTGGCCCCGCTAAAAAGACACCCTATGCATCCCTGTACACAAAAATATAAAAAGTTACGGGTGTTGGAAAAACCCCCCACTTTTTGTAAATTTTGGATTTTTGTCAAGGGGTTAAAATGTACATAAAACTATATAAATTTGGTATCCTCAGAATCGTACCAAAACATACAAAGCAGAGGCAATGGTTATTAGGAAACTGACCGTGACAAATTCTTTATTTAGTTTGGAAAGCCACCATCCAGCCTTCCCAAGGAAAGCGATCCCCAGGGTTCAGTGTTTATGTATGTGCTGTAATTGTTCATCAAGTGAGGATTTTGATGGGGAGAAAAATACCAGGGACTTTCATGAAAGAATAATTGGCTGCTATGATGGTAGCTCTAGAGAAATTAATGAAATCCTTACAAAATACTGGGGGGATTCTGGATCAGGAGCTAAAGGGGGTTTTATCACCAAGACATATGTGGTCCTGTCATGAAGGGAGATTGGAGGAACTCCCCTTTAGGGTCCATTCACACAGAGTAAATGCGTGCTCATTTTGGCAAAATACACGTGTAAAAATAAGACTCCCATTGACTTCAATGAGATTTTTTTACACGTGTAAAAAAACCACATCAGAATGCACATCAATATACACGTGTAAAATGTCATTGAAGTAAATGGGAGTCTTATTTTTACACGTGTATTCTTTACACGTGTATTTTGCCAAAATGAGCGCGTTTACTCCTTCTTACCTTAACTTGGTGTTCTTTTTGTTTCAGATCAGTGAATATGGTCTGGGTAAATAACCTTCAGAATCCCCATATGAGTTCCCTGATGAAATCTTTATTGAAACATGTATGGACAGAAATGTTTAGGTAGGGTTCCTTTGATAAGTACTGCTATCTCAGTTTCATGGCTGGGCAGTAAGGAACACCCCCTCTGACAATACAGAGCTATGGATAGTACTGTCAGGAGGGATGTTCCTCAGAGCTCGGTTAGACTCTCAGAAACACCCCTCTGACAGTGAAGAGATATTGGTAATTGCACTGTTATCTCATGTCCTGGGGCAGATAACAGATAAGCTGACAGCGTGCTGAATTCAGCGCAGTGTCAGCTTTCTAGTGGTATATAAAACCGTGTGTGCCCGAGGACATGAAAGGTCCTCTATAAACTGCGAAAAAAATAAAAAAAAAATCTGAGAAATTGCTACAATATTAGGAGTGGCAAAATCTAGAGTTTGGTACATACTGAGAAAGAAGGCCCTGGTGAAATGAAGAATACAAAAAGACCTGGATGCCTACAGAAGACAATAGTGGTGGATGATCACAAAACAATTTCCATGGTGAAGAGAAACCCCTTCACAACAGCCAACCAAGTGAACAACACTCTCCAGGATGTAAGCGTATCAATATCCAAATCTACCATAAAGGGAAGACTGCATGAAAGTAAATACAAAGGGTTCATTGCACAGTGCAAGTCACTCATAAACATCAAGAATAAAAAGGCTAGCTTGGACTTTGCTAAAAAAAAAAAAAAAAAAAAAAAAAAAAAAAAACATCTGAAAAAGTCAGCACAGTTCTGGAAGATCATTCTTCGGACAGATGAAACCAAGATCAACCTCTAAAAGAATAATGGAAAGAAAAAAGTATGGCGAAGGCATGGTACAACTCATGTGATATGCGCGAGCTGACTTTTTCCCATAGGAATGCATTGACCAGCGTTGATTGGCCGAATGCCATACAGAGTACAGCATTGGGCCAATCAACACTGGTTCTGCTGGAGACCAAACCCCCTTTTTCTTTCACTGTTTCGCCTCTGATTTAAATAAAAGGTGATCTAAGCAATAGACATTCCCCAAAATGGTATATCTACGGTAAATCTGGCCATGTCATATTGTCCGTACAAAAAAACGGTTATCCAGGTGGAGAGGCCGTATATGGACACCGGCGGTTTGCTTTACAACCCATTCAAATGAATGGGTTGTAAAGCAGACCGCTGGCAAGCCGCCGCCTGTCCAGTTTCTCCGAGGTTTAGGACAGAAATCCCAGGGCGAACAGCGGCGGCAGTATGAACCTCCTTTACATAAAAGATGGTTCGGGACCAGAGATGATCGAATAGTATTTGAAACTATAGTTTCTCGCTTCATAGGAATGAATGGAAGCGGCCGAACACCAAGAGGTTAAGCGCCGGCGTCAGCCGCTTCCATTCATTCCTATGGAGCGAGGTATTCGGTACTATAGTTTCGAATACTATTCACTCATCTCTATTCGGAACTGGAAAGCAAATTAAAAAAGCATTAAAGAGTATGCCAAGGGGTAAGTATGCATTAAAAAGAGGTACCCAACAGAAGAGGGGTAGTCTTATACGGTGAGTATATCCCAAACTCTATATTTTAACTGGAAAAGTTGGGGGTCGTCTTATACGCCCAGTCATCTTATACACCAGAAAATACGGTAAATACTTTTGACCAGGGCAAAGTGGCTTGCTGGTTTTCCTTCTGGCCCTCAGCGCCTCTGTCACCTGCTGCCCAGCCCTTCTCCCCTCGCTATGTCCTTGGTTAAAGGGATTCTATCATTAGAATCCTGTTTTAAGCTAAACCCACATCAGAATTCTTCCCCTACCTTTAGAAGTCTTCTCCGCACCGATGTTCCTTAGGTATCCTGGTTTTCGTCCATATGCTAATTAGTTTTCTCGCAGCACTGGGGGCGGACCCCAGTGCTCAAACAGCACTGGGGATGTCCCCAGTGCTGCAAGAAAAGTATTCAGCGCCTCTTCTTTCTATTCAGCCACAGGAAAATGTCCGACTGCACATGTCTTTCAACCATTTTCCTGTGGCCTCTCCCGTTCGGCCACAGGAAAATGGCGATGGACATGCACAGTCAGTGCTTTTTGAAGATGCGTGACTGGACAAGAAAGAAGAGGCGGAGGTGGTGAACAAGGAGAAAGCTTTGCTGGATAGTTTTCTCGCAGCATGTGGACGAAAACTGGGATATCTAAGGAATGGCAATGTGGAGAAGACATATAAAGGTAGGGAAGAGGCTAGTCCTACATGGGTTTAGATTAAGGCTCAAGCCCCAGGTTGCGGAAACGCAGCTTTTTTGTTGCAGATTTTGTTGCGGTTTTTTGAGCCAAAGTCAGGAGTGGCTACAAAAGGAATGGGAAATATACAGGAAGTTCTTATACTTATCCCTTCTGCTCAATCCACTGCTGGCTTAGGCTCAAAAAATCGTAACAAAATCTGCAACAAAAAAAAGCTGCATTTCTGCAACGTGGGGCTTCAGCCTAAAATGGGATTCTAATGATAGAATCCCTAAGCTTGCCAACAACTCTCCAGCATTGTAATGTACTTTCATCATATATTGTGAACTGTTACATTTCACAAACGTCATCCTTTTTCCGAAGTCCTTTTTACTATACTATAAATATAAAATATATCCATTAGTACTCACCTCCAAATGCAGGCCTCATAGTAAAATCATGCTCATCGACTCTGATCAGTTGATCATTTTTATGTCTTCGAAGTTTAGTGATGTCATGATTCTTTTTATATACATGGCTGGAAAATAAAAATGCTTTATTTAGTTTTCAAAGATGACCTTACTTGTTAGAAAGAAGTAGTATATTACAGTTGTATGCAAAAGTTTTAGGCAGGTATGGGAAAATGCTACAAAGTAAGAAGGCTTAAAGAAATAGAAGTGTTAATAGTTTATAGAATAACTGTGTGCAAGTGTAGCTGGAAGAATTGATGTTGTTAGCAATGGCTGATTACACAAAATATTGATTTTATTTATACTTCTCTCTTGTTCATTCACTTCACTTTTTATTGGCAAAAATAAACTGATTTTTAAGGCATTCTTATTTTGTGGCTTTTAGTCCATGTTGGTCTAAAAATTTTGCACAGTATTGTACCTTGTGACTGGATTAAATGACATTTCTGCCAATTTAATTTTAATGGTCACCTAAAGGACACAATATTTCAACATACATTGGTCATGCTAACGTAATCCAGATCCAGGACGATGAAAAGACACTGCTGATCTGCTTTTCATGCAATTGGCTGCATCAGCATGGGAATTTCACTGATGATACAACTTTATTACTAAAATCCATGCATGAGTGGCCATTTAGAAGCGCCTCTCTGCACTATAATATAGTACTACATGTTCTGTACTGCTCTTGTCATGTACTAGTATGAACAGCCTTTTGGACATCAGGTGAGGGAAAAGACTATTGGATCTTTCTATAACAATATGTACTATAGAGGACCATGAAGAAGCTCCTGTCCTCAGCGTAGAGAGTGATTTACAGATTTTAGCAGCTATTGTATTTGTCTCTTCAACGTTTTGTCATTTTGGGATGGCATAGTGGAGACTTCAGAGCCAGTTACAAGTTTTCCATAGTTAGATGTTAACTCAGTGGTTAGCACTGCATGTAGCGCTGGAGTCCTGGGTTCAAATCCTGCCAAGGCCAACACCTGCAAGCAGTTTGTATGTTCTCCCCATGTTTGTGTGGGTTTCCTCCAGGTACTCCAGTTTCCTCCCACACTCCAAAGACATATTGATAGGGAATGTAAATTGTGAGCCCTATATGGGACAGTGACTGACATTGTCTGTAAAGCGCTGCGGAATATGATGGCGCTATACAAATAAGCATAATAAATAAATTACAATTATAGTTCCAGAACAAATTAATATTATTACTTGAGGATCCATTCTCATTTCAAACCAACTGTAAAAAGTCTGTTTAGTTTTAGCTTAGTCTTCACCTTAACGTTTCCAGTTTCAGCTAAAGAAGGCGATACTTCTTGTATGGTCAGCAGTGGCCTATTCTACAGTGGGACCTTCATACATAAAAAGCACGTTTGAAAGTCTTTATGTGCTTTCACAATGTTAGTTAAACTGCAGAGAATGAAAAACTTGGCTTGCTACAAGGCATTAGGGAAGCTTTAAATTATTCCTAGATGTTGCTCTTAATGAACTTTCAACTCTAACAAATCCCTACTTCAGACGTCAGGCTAAGTATAACATGATTGTTGGGGATGCGCACTAAAGCATCCTTAGGGAAGGAAAGGCAAATGTTACTTTTTCAGGCTAATATATTGCATAATCCGGTTGTGCATCCATAGATCAGTTTTATCAAATAATCTAAGGGGGTACTTTTAATATAATGCCACATAGAGATCCCTAACAGACTGTGTGAATGTAAAAAGATTTAGTCTCTGAAATAACATGGGGTAGACTGAGAACAAGATATATATATATATATATATATATATATATATATATATATATATATATATATATATATATATAATTCAGTAATCCATGATATTATGAAATCATTATACGAATGTCTGCTCCAACATATTCTATCAGATTATATGTAATTAACATATAATGTTGTTACACTCAAAATACAGTATTTCATGCATTACTTATGTGTCTAAGTGTTACTGACTAACCGTGTGATATTACCCTGTAATCCCCAAAACAGTATTTTCAATACAATAAATATCAATGACATGTTGTGATATAAGTCATCTGTTTAGCTCACAATACAGCACACTAGTATCAGTAGATATACATTTCCTATTATTCTGATAATGAAGTAAATTAGAAGTTAACTCTTAAGTACTATCATGGTGTTTGTCATACACCACTATCATACACATATCATTATAATAGTCACCATGATAGTACTTAAGGGTTAATATTATTGGATCGCAGTTTTCGGATCACCATGAATTTAGTCCAGTGCATATAGACAATCTCTACAATTTTCTGGCTAAACTATTCCAATCTGCAGTCAATATTCACAAGCGTAGTGTTTAATCCTCATGAAATATAATATATACTCACAAGATGCTTTACTTATTTTTGCATCATGGTAAAGTCACTCTCCAAATTACTGTAATTGATAGTTTTTTGTGCGTTCATATGATAAGCCATATCTGTGTAAATACTGTAATGCAAAGACTATGGACATCTAGCACAGCTACAGCATGAAACAATCTCCTAGATGACAGTGTGTTCACTTTTAGGGATTCTTACCCGGTTTGCTTTTGCACTTCCATCTGATTTGTCCATCTTCTCCTCCTGTGCTTTCTGCTTTCTGTGAGAAGGATGAGGCAGAAGATCAGCAGAAGGAGTTTAAAGGAATGAGACATTTTCAGAAGAGTGGCTAGAAAATGATCTGCTCTGTAGTTTCTCCCAGCAGTGGCAATGCCTACTGGTGCACACATTGAGTCAGCTGTTTGTCCCAGGCAACATACT
Source organism: Leptodactylus fuscus (assembly GCF_031893055.1). Classification (NCBI taxonomy): domain Eukaryota; kingdom Metazoa; phylum Chordata; class Amphibia; order Anura; family Leptodactylidae; genus Leptodactylus; species Leptodactylus fuscus. The sequence goes on along the minus strand of NC_134267.1, from coordinate 119,677,831 downwards.
TGCAGGACAGATCAGTGTGCAGACTGTGCTTCTGACTCCTATGATGTACTACTGAGATCACTGACTTTCCTTAAATGAATGACATGCCCTGGCCATATCTGAGGACTAGTAGAACTTGGCTGTGCTTTACTACATATCCCCTGGGGTCCTAAACCAGAGATTTTACTAAATCCCTTACATAATAGGCATGTGGTTCACAATGCAATCATGGACACACTGCATGATTCATCCCAGCACTAATCTGGGTTAGATTTCCATGATAAACCACAGAATCTTTATAAGAATTTTGAAATATGCCTTTGAGATGTGTATTTTGTCTTGTTTTAGCTAATTCTGTGGTCATCTAAAGATTTACAAAGACAGAATGTACTGTATACTGTATATGTTACTGTGTATGTTACACACAGGAAAGAACAGGACAGCAAACTAGGGACCAGTAATGGCACCATACTCAAAGTAGAAACTATATTTTTATTATTTTCTCACTTTGTAAGATTTTCCTTGAACACTGCTAAACTATTTCTTTCTTTAACTGCTTAAGGAAAGTGCTGCTTTTGACCTTAAAGGGTCTGTCTAATGACTGTTAGACTGAAGATGATGCAGCCAATATACATTTGCCCCTCATCTGAGGTCTGAAACTCATCACTTGTTACTGCTCGAGGAAACTAAAGTTCCTGCAGAGAAAATTAACATACAGACCAGCTATCCAAATAAACAGAAAATCTACCCTTTGACAGTGACGGTGACCTGACATTTAAGGTCCAGATAATTCCATCAACCATCAATCACTTGTTATGGCTTGGGTTGTACCAGGCATGTGTTTGGAGTGATTTTTTGTTGTTATTGTTAAATTTTTTTAATGTGTGTACTGCATGTATTTAATTTTTGCTGTTATGTTTTTCATATTCATTTTATCTATTTGAACATAATACATTATGCAAGTCCCATTACGTGAACTTAAAATATTTTTAACTACCTTAGGTTAAGGTTCCACGGTGTGGTGTTTTTTGTTGCAGACTTTGCTGCATTTTTTTGAGCCAAAGTCAGGAGTGGATTTAACAGAAAGAAAGTGTCTAAATCCTTTCCACATTTTCTAATCCTTTTCAAGCTACTTTGGCTTTAAAAAAAAAAAAAAAAAAGCAGCAAAATCTGCAACAAAAAATGCAGCATTTCTGCAACATGGGGCCTTAGCTTTTATGCCAGGGCCCCATGGGACGTAAACACCGCGATTTGCCCACAGCGGAGACGCTGCGGGAAAAGTCGCGGTGCTGTACATTGCAGGCAAAGTGGATGGGATTCATGCAAATCCCATCCCCACTCTGCGGAGAAGATCGCAGTGCGGGCACGCTGCGATTTGCAAAGCCGTTGCGGCTTTGCAAATCGCAGCATGTCAATTATATCTACGGAAACACCAGCGGCTTTCCTGTAGATATAATGTTAAGAGAAAGTCTGCAGAGGAAAACTCTGTGAACTTTCTCTTAAAAGCGCTGCGGAAAGAACCGCAATGCGTTCACGCCGCGGTTCTTTCCGCAGCACTGTAGCGCTGCGATTTCGGCCCGTGGGGCCTTAGCCTAAAGAGGTTGTCCAGGATTTAAAAAAATCCTGGAGGAGCGGAATAACAGCATCGCTTCTGCCGCTGCTGGCTTCATGCAGGGCAGAAGCATAGCGATGTTGCTGGCATCTGTGCCGGCGTCTACACTCCCCGGCATCCGCCTCTCTATTACAGCGGATGCCGGGTTTGTATTCACATATGCAAAGCTAAGCGGCGAGATGGCCCTGCATGCACACTCATTGACCAGTCTAGCCTTCACAATGCGAATACAGACCCGACATCCGCTGTAATAGAGAGAGGCGGATGTCGGGTCTATATTCGCATTGTGAAGGCTAGACTGGTCTATGAGCGCGCATGCAGGGCCAGTGGCAATCTCGCCGCTTGGCTTTACATATGTGACCCCGCCCACCAATGACGCAACAAAGCTGGGAGACAGAAGATTTCACAGGAACGAAGACTGGTGAGTATGCGACGTGGGACAACCCCTTTAATTTAGCCCTAGAATTTACAAATTCACAAGGGGCTAAAGGAGAAAATGCATCCCATAATCTGTTATGCAATTTCTCCCTAGCATGGAATTATAAACGGATATATGGGCACACAGAAAGATGCAGAATTGAAGGATCGCTATTGGGATTTTGGAGGACAAATTTTACTGGAATCATTTTTAGGTGCCATGCTGCATTTGCAGAGCCCATGAGCTACCAGAACAGTACAATAAGTGATCCCCAAGACGTGGTCGTATTTTGGAAACAAAACACCTTAAACTGTTCCAAAACTGTTGCAGTTATGGAAATCATCAATGTCAATTCTATCTAACTTAGCTTAAGTAAAGAGCATTACTTCCTGTAGGGTGGACCCAGGAATATTAATACAGGGAGTCTAATCAAGTGTTGGGAACAAAGAACTTAGAAATGGGGTGGGGTAATTTGTGAGTGTGGCAACTCATGAAAAAAAAAATAAAAAATCTGCCCATTTCTATCAGACAAGCCAAAACATATCACATGTAGTTCATATATAATACAAGACTCATTCCCAGTACTAATATAGACCACCACCACCTTCCTGTTCAATTCAGATAGCCTTCAATGGAGACGAAAAATTTGGGGCTCTGACAACTCATCTTTGAGAAAATGAAACAGACACACTCAACCTTATAGATTATTGGGATGTTTGCATTGGGTCACACACATAATGGTGTATTACACCAGGTCTTGCTGTTTACACTTTACATAATACTAAGGAGGACACCACATATAATGGCAAGGGATAATACTATGCATGATAAGACATGCCTCTGCATATAAGGAGGACACGGTATATAACAGGGGTCAGCAAAGTCAATTTTTTTTTTCCCTCAAAGTCAAGTCAAAGATGAAGCAGTCATTGCGCCATGAAATAATTGTAAGGTTGTTGACCCTTACATGAAATTATATGTAACTAGCAGAAGGACCCAGCTTTGCACAGGTATATTTAATTTATTGTTTCTGTAGTGGCCCCATAACAATAGGTTGGTTGTTATGAAAACCTGGTGTAAAGCTGTGTGTATGTGAAAATTGAAGAACCTGCAAATTTCCATTGGTCCATAAGCATCATGTGATAATGTGTATCTCAGTTTGGATATCAGTGAAAAACCTGCGATCAGTTGTTATGGCAACCTGGAGTAAAGCTGTGTATGTTTATTGTATTGTATTTTATTGTATTGTATTTTATTTCATTTTTAAAGAATACCTACACTTGAAAAATGGTCTTTAACGACCCGAAACGCGTTGTGTGCATTGTTCAATAAAGCATTTTCAGTTACTTTCAGATGAGCTCTGTCCTTTGTTGAATCTTCTGAGGAGACTGGTCCATATTGTTCCATTTTCAAGATTAATGCGGGCTCTTATTCATATGCAAAATGTCAACATATTCAAATGACATATAGTCACAAAACCATACCACTAAACAAGGAGCGGTCACCATACATATTACTGATACTGAATAGAACACATCAAGAACCACACTACTAATAATACAACACTACATAAGAGCCAGATAATACCTCCAGAACATGAACACATAATACTACCACATAATGACTGAACAATAGCATGATACTGGGCAAAAAAGAAACCCTGTACCAATTCCAAGACCAGAATCAAATCCATACAATGACCATATGCCAGTTTTACACATATTTTGCAGATCATGCAAATTAATAATATAGCGTAGTTAGAACCAGTGACTTACTGGTGACATCTGATTCTAGTTGTTCAGTTTCCTACTTCTTCTTAATCCAACACTCAGGCATATTTGGCTCCTGGTTTTTCCCTGCACACCCGACGCCTAGGTCCCCTTGTACAAAAATGTAGTATCCTAAGTGCTCCACATGCCCTCTCTTAAGCCTCACACAGAAATTGTATCCATATTTGTGACCACTGCTACCTCATGTGCATCACTCTACCACTCTATGCATGCCCCCTTATGAGCCAAATTAATCCATAATTCCCACTATCACTCCCAATTTATTATGAATGTCCCCTTGTGCTCCCACCCACTGAAAGTGCTCCCTCAAATGCAACGATTTTCAAATGGTGCTCCCCCTTTATGTGTCCCTTCTGTTATGTGTTCCTTCTCTATAATAGTGCCCCCATGTGCCACTTAATAACTATAAAAATTACCTTTTGTGCTACTCTGGGGGAAAAAAATCATATACTCACGTAAATGCATTCCCACAGGAAGTCCTCTTTTTTCTCTGACCAGCGTAACAGGGTACAGTGACAAGAGATCATTAACTGACCCATGCTGCTTTATGCTGTGATGCTAATCTGATGTCACCAGCATCTCTCCAGTTCATAAATGGTGGGACAGGGAACTAGTGTCTCTCTGTTCAATCACAGTTTTAATGACTGTCAGTCCGACACTCGTGTGAGTTTGCAAGTACTGATGCTGACCCAGAATTCCTACGCTGCCTGCTTTTGACAGTAGTACAGTGTTCCAGGGCCAAAAAAAATCTTCCACTGTTCTGTCAGGGGCCCGACTGATTGGATTCCCACCTTTAGTGCACCTTCAGTTGCCTTCAGCTCCTCCCCCTTGGCAATGTCAGGATTAACTGACACTGGGAGGATCAAATCAACTGCCCAGGGGAACGGGCTGTATGCAGGATGGGCATGTTTAGTGATGCTGCAGCAGTGCACAGTAATAAAAGAAAACTCTGCCTGTGCTCCATTATCACTTGAATAAAGAATAAAAGTGCTTTTTCCTCACATCTCTGGGACCCTGAAACATAAGAAAGGTATGGTTTTTATTCTGCTAACAACATTTACAACAGTTTAAAGTATCTTGAGTCTGTGAAAGACTCCCTTTAAGCCAACTAGTAAGTGATGTTAACTTAGGGCCCTATTACAACACAGAACAGCTTAATAAGTGGAGAAATAAATAATCTCCCTATTGAAATATACTGCAAATACTCTTATATTTACAGGTACTATTAATTTCTGAAAGTTATTTATAACAGGATATATACTTCAAGAGTAAGGCTCTACATTGCGGAAAAGCTGCTTTTTGTGTTGCAGATTGTGTTGTGTTTTTTTTGGAGCCAAAGCCAGGAGTTTAGCAGAAGAGAGAAGTATCCCTATCCTTTCCCTACACTTCTAATACTCTTTCCCTGAACTTCAATTGTGCAAAATATCAGTTTTCAAGTGTTTTCTACCACTTTCCCTAACGCCTGCTGACGTCTCTCCCTCACTTACACTGGAAAATGCCTGAATCCAACATGCCGGAGGGTATTTATAGGGTTGTGATATCATAGGGCTGGCTGGATGTTTATTGGCTGTATGCATGGCATTGTGGGTGATTCTGCATTCCCAGAGTTCCTTGCCTCATGTCCTAACATGTGCAGCAGCAATTTTAGGAAAAAATGTGATTCGTTACCAGGAAGCATGAGAAAATCCAGATTCGATCAGCTTCAATTCACTCATCTCTAGTCACAAGCTTTGTTTTTCACCTTGCTCACCATATTGTGCAAAAACATCTATGTTTTCTGGTGTGAGTTATAATTGAAATCTATACTAGTTCCTAACTGGTGTGGATCTCCTTTCATTCACTAAAGGGACCTAAAAAGCAGCAGGGGACCAACCCATGCAGGTAGTTACGCCCCTGTACCTTTAATAAAACTAGATGAGTCTCCTTCTCTAGACAACCTGTTTTCTCTAATATTCTGTACTGCAGAGTATATGTATAAACATCAAAATGCCAAAAACCAAGTATTAATAAAAATATCAAAGATATAATAAACAATGGTGTGAATTAAAATTTCAAATAAATAAAAAGTTTGCTTGATGGTAGTAGACAGAAGCTATAATACTGCCATAAATGGCACGTGATTATGTATATTTGCCTATCATGCTCACTGAATGCTTTCACACTTTTGGTTTTAAGCACTGAAAACTGGGGATTAACCAACTGTTCAGATGAACTGCAAATAATCCAAAATGGGTCACTCAAATCAGCATCACATTTTATGCAAGCAAGCAAAGTAGTCTATGATTTTTATTTTTTTTTTAGACCTTCCACTTTTATTTCTGAATGAAAACTGCCATCTACTGGTATAAACGATAACAGAACAAATATACAGTATTCGAAAAGAACAGTTATTCTAATTAGTTTAGTATTTATTCAACATGGGAAATCAAAATTTATTCTCCATAACATTCTTCTAGAATGCACAAAGAATAATCAATGTTTTATTGCATTGATCAATGTGAAGTCTCTGTTTATACATGCTGCAGTTTTTAACCACTTTGTGTCGCAGCCATTTCTTGATTTTCAATTTTCTTTTTCTAACTCTCTCCCTTGATTCACTATAAATAGTCAGGTAAAGTTTTAACGTGCCCTAATAAGGATTATAGTATTACAGATAGAAGAGTGTATCCATCTAAACAGGACGTTTTCCCCATAAAATCAAAATTTTATTAGTTTATTTAAAAATTTCCCAAAACATAACAAAAAAACAACCCCACAAGATGAGCTAAAACTATAGCTGAAAACACCAATCGTACCCCTATTGAGGGGACCAGATAGTGTATAAGATTCACTGGTATCTCTTTGCCCCTATAAGACACCACTTCTCTAAATCCTCACTTCATACAATATGAAGCTAATTCAAAAAGGTAGATGGTGATCTAAAAACAACTACATTGTCTCGTCATTTGTTGTCTGAATTCTGCCCGATGGCTATGTTCTTAATATAAGAGTTAAAGTCCGGTATAGCAACCAGGTCCTATCCAGTGTAATATTAACCAATTAACTATTGACCAAATAACTATTATTAGCAATTGTTGCTGAAACAAGCTATGCCGACTACTAACGTGTTTCATTTCCTCCGTTATATACACCAAGGCATCTCATCAGAGGTAGAATTCAAGGTGAAGCTAGCTCAATCTGTTAACTGAGTATATCTACAGTATCTAACTTCGCTGCGTGGCAGTACGGAACACAGAGTTTTTCTTATTCCATCCCCCGTTTTCCCTTTTGATACTGATCAATAGCCATTCTTTTTTCAGCTTTCCTACATATAGAGCAGAGTTTTGGTTTTCTCTCCTAACCCCAGCTCTCCGCCAGCATTAATGTGTAGCCATGCGTGTCCGCTGAGGAGGCGGTCTATTTAAAGTCAGAAGGCACACCCTCCTACAGTAGTCATGGCCAATCACAGACAGTCAGCGAGACCAACCTCTATGCTGATGTAAGGATGCCCCTCTACACATGCGTCGACCTTTCTCCAATCGGGGGCAGGGAATCCTCACACTCCCCCCTAAAACCCGACTACCGGCCGGGATGTGTAGAAGAACAGTATAACACGGTGATCGAAAACAGGTAAGTATGTAATCGCTGTACTATGGATGATTAGTAGGGTTGAGCCGATCTTGACTTTTCAGGATCGATTTTGAAATCCGATTTCCGATCATTTTTCATTCGAACCCAATCTCGATCCCAATTCCGATCCCAATGCAAGTCAATGGGATTTTTTTTTACTAATCGGAGACCGGATTTTAAAAACAATCCTATTTACTATACAGCATGGAATCTAACAATTGAACGCTTTAATTGTTAGAATCCACGCTGTGTAGTGATTTTTTTTAATCCTACTTAGTCCCCCCTGGTGTCCACTTACCTGCAGAGATGGCTCGTCGGGTGCCCGGTGTTCTCGTTCTTATTCGCCTCGCTGCCCTCGACTCCCAGGTTAGGAGAGTGTGGGCGGGTTAGGAGAGTGTGGGCAGGTACTGGGAGAGGAGACGTCACGTCTCCCCGCCTTGTACCCGCCCACTCTCTCCTAAGCCACAAGCCCCACCTTCTTCCTAGCTCTTTAACACTAACCTGAGAGGCGGGGGCAGCGAGGCGAAGAAGAATGAGAACACCAGGCACCGGACCAGCCATTTCTGCAGGTAAGTAGCTACTAGAGATGTTAGCTAGTCTCCCATTAGAATGAATGGACACAGCCGGCGTGCAGGGGGTTAAGGCTGTGTGCTGGCTGCTTCCATTCATTCCTATGGAACCGCAGAATGAGCGAAGCATATACTCAGTGTGAAGGCTAACATTGTTAGCTTTTCCCACAATGCTTGGCCAGTAGCAAAGCATTGTGAGAAATAATCACCGATCTCGATCCCACCTAAAAAGATCGTGTTCGGAATTCCGATCGCAATCGTGAAATTTTCTCGATCGCCGATCGGAATCCGATCTTTTCCGAACACGATCGCTGAACCCTAATGTTTAAGCAATCATAAGGAAGCTCCCCCTCCGGTGACACCTGCACAGAGCTCATCATAAAGACTAGATTACGCATCTTAATTGCGTTAGCAACATCACCCGTTGTAACCGAACAAATGATGTATAGCCAATGTCCGTCAATATCTTGGGCCAATGCTGTAGACAAGTTTCTAACGCAGACCAATCGGACAAATAAACAAAAGCGATAGAAAGAAAGGTACAGAATGTTAACAGTACCTTCATACATATATGCCCAATATTGATATTAAATAAAGCAGGCATAGGCAATGTTATCATTTAAACCATGAGGCTTAACCGTTCTTAAAAGAAACATCCATCTAGCCTTTCTCTGTAGGAGCCTCTGATTGTGATTTCCACCCCTGGGGGAAGGCACCACTTTTTCAATTCTCTGAAACTTCAGATAAGATGTATCACCTCCATGTTGGTCAATCACATGACGTGCCACTGTTGTATCTTCCTGCCTTGTAATGCTTATAATATGTTCCCTCACATGCCTGCGGAGCTCACAAATGGTTTTCCCCACATACTGAACCCCGCAGGCGCATGTTATCAAGTATACCACACTTTCAATGCGGCAATTCACAAATGATCTATTCTGGAACAAACGACCCATGGTTGTACTTGAAAACGTCTTTCTTTGGCAAATAGATGGACATGCCAAACAAGACCCACACCGGAAAGTACCCACTAGTTCTTTAGCTTGTCAATCCAACCATGTATCAGCACTATGGGATGCTAGATGACTATGCACCAACTTATCCTTCAAGTTGGGTCCCCTCCTGCATGTTCTTAGAGGGCAAAGGCTCAGTACCGGACCAACACCGGGGTCTGATAACAAAATCCCCCATGCATCCTGAATAATATTTCGTACCGCACCATGCACTTCATCGAAAGTGCCTATAAAGCACATCTCTTCCTTATCTGTTTTTTTTTTAGATGGTTGCAATAGTTCACTTTTAGCAGTTGACAAAACACACTGATGGGCTTTTCGTAAGATGCCGTCAGGGTACCCCCTCTGATTAAACCTGCCCCTCAATTACCCTGCTGCAGTTTCATAGTCAGTAAGAGATGTGCAATTTCTCCGTAGGCGCATAAATTGTCCCTTAGGGTCTAATAAATGCAATAAAAAATTTAAAATATATATATAAAAAAATAAGAATAGGTGTGGAATGGAGGAGAGTACCATGTTACACTTTTTTTTTTGGTCTTGTAGCACTTTATCCTCCTTCTGGGATGAGGTTGAGGATTATTTCTCAAGAGATTATTTACTAGTCACCATTTGGGCCCTCCTCCATCATTGCAAGTGCCCGTAGTGCGTATCTATAAGTGCTCCTTGCTTTTTAATCCTTGTGGCTCGGGCATGTATCCCGCAGTTTTGGAAGCAAACTGAACACCCCCTCTCTCCCTCTGGATTTTGAAGGTCAATGAGATTATGAGTATGGAGAACCTTGCCTCTTTCCTGCATGACACCATCAAAACCTTTAACAAAACCTGGTTCTACTAGTTAGAATTCCAATGTACCAGTGAATATCAGGCACTTCTTGGACCTATACCTTCACCATAGACCTATAGTGGGATGCTCCAGCTTTTATAGCTAGCCGATGTGTAACCTATCTAGGACTATTCTTGACCATCTGGCCTTGCTCCTTGTTACGTTATATTGCTCTTTCTGATGAAGAATTTTCCATTGTAGGCACCCCTGGGGTGCTGTATAGCCTCTCCTCCAGTTCTTCATTCTTTTGTCTCTCTCACTCAGCGTTGCTTTGTTTTTGTTGCCCCTCAGCTCCTTTACCTTCCTCCTCCCCTTCCGGTCCTCCATTTGTCCTCTAGCATCTACTTGGGGATCTCCCTGTTATCTATAATTTAGTATGTTGCAGCTATTTGTTGTTACCCTATTTTATGCCTTTTAGAAAACCAATAAACTTTGAATTGGAAAATAAAATAAAAAGAAGTTCAAATCAACCCCCTTTCTCTAGAATACAAATAAAAGTTAAAAATTACTGTGAAACACATACACATTAGGTATCCTTGTGTCCGAAAAACCTCAGTCCACAAACTTATAAAAATATTTTTATTAAAAAATTGTTTTTGCTCTAGTTCCCACCAGTCCTAAGCAATCTGTATTGTCCTGAATACCATAAAATGTAAACTAGTCTCTCTACTATCAGTTGGGTGGTATAGCATATGAACAGAAAGGATGGGAGAACTGTGGGAGCTAGAGAAAAAATTCCAGCTGTACTGGAATGGTGGAGCGGCACCTATTGAAGGATGCAAAGTGTTGGAAATTAGTGATTAACCCCTTAAGGACACAGTCTTATTTTTATTTTTTATTTTTTTAATCTGATGTGTGTCATTTTATGTGGTAATAACTTTGGAGAACTACTTTTGCAGAGTTTGACTATTTTAATACCGTACTGTGTCCTCCTACTGAGCAGGTATTGGCAGAATTCTAGCTGTGTATGAAACTGATCAGGGACTCAACAATTCAAATGTTATGCTTTGTGATATACGCCTTAGCAAAGTGTTTCAATGAATGGCCTTTTTTTGAACAAGCAGTCAAAGTTGGTGGCATCTCTGGGGAGACACTGTACATTATTGTTATACTGTAATGCAGAAACTTCAGGAACGTTTCAAAGTATGTCCTGGTCATGGCCATTCAATAGGCTGGCGTGTTATACAAAATGTATAATAAATTGTTTTGGTCTCGTCACTATGCCCATGTGCTGCACAAGACCCCAGAATATCTTCAACTCTGTTGCAATTATAGTCCTAATAAGAGAAACAACAAATGGAGGCACTTGCCATTCAGTGAGGGAAAAAAAAACAAAAAACAACTATAATTGTGTGTTTGGTATCTATATACTATACACACAACAGGTGTGTTGAATAAGTTATTTACTTGATTATGAAAACTAAATTTTCTGAGAAAATTGAACTTTCCACTTTTTGATGTAATCCCCCTCAACTTCAACACACTTATTCCACACAGTAATTGGATGCACTCAGAATAGGAGACTGCTTGCTGCTGCAGCACCCTGTTACCGTCTCTGTGACTGCATCATCACCAGGAAATCGTTGCCCACATAGAAATTTCTTCCGGTTACAAAAGAAAGTAATTACTGGGGGCCATCTCTAGACTGTAGGCTGGATGGTTAATCTCCATGAAGCTGCATTCCTTGATAGCAGCTTGTGATTTTCGAAACTTGTGCACTGGTGCATTGTCGTAAAGCAGCAACATAAATGCGGATATCTTCCTTCGGCGTTTCTATGACTTTCTCATGTAATGCCTTCACTGTTGAAGCATAGGAGTCTGCTGTATCGCTGGTCTTGTGTGGCATGAGTTCTAGTAATAAAACAACTTCTGTATCCCCAAAAAACTATTGCTATGACCTTTCCAGCTGACTGTTGTGCACAATATTTCCTTGGAGTTGGTGATTCCTTGTGCTTCCATTGCACGGACTCTTGTTTGGTCTCAGGATCATGGTAGTGGATCTGTGTTTCACCATTCATAACAACCCAAGAATCGAAATCTCCTTGATTTTCTCTAAGCCTAAGTCTAAGGCCCCGTTCACACAGGGATGGCGGATTTTGGTCCGGATTCTGACGCGGGAAGCCGCGTCAGAATAGGGCCAAAATCCGCCTGCCGCAACTGTCGCGGCTTCCAGCTCCGGAGTAGGCCCAAATGAATGGGCCTTGCTAGGAGCGTGCTGACGCCGTGGCTCAATGAGCCACAGAATCCGCCTGAAGAAAGGACAGCTTACTTCTTTTTACTGTGAGCGGCAACATGTCGCTCATGGAAAAAAAGTAAGCTAGCGGTCTACATAGACCACCATTGTGAGGCGGCGGATTATAACGTGGATTCTGCGCCAAAATCCGACCCCAAAATTGCTGGCAACATGGGTGGCAGCCCCATACGTGGGGCTCTATCAGCATGATTTTGCTGATAGAGCCCCTTTAACTCTACGATCTTCCAAAATCATAACCATCACTTTATGGCACATTTCCTCTGCCAGATCACTCTTAACAGGGGTCATCTTCAATTGTTTCTTTACTCTAGTCATACTGCTTGGCCAAAAACTTTACTTGGTAGTAGGAAGATGCATCACTACCATATATGGCAATCATGCTTTCAAGGATTTCCTTAGGATTTCTTTTTTCCCTTTGTAAGGAATTTAATCATAGAACGACTCTCCAAGTCCCTCAATTTCTTAGTAGCCCTGCAGTATTCTGCATTTGCTGTCCTGTCACTTTCCAGGTTTTCATCAGACTGAACGGCTACTGTGGGTGTGCTGAAGGTCTAAATATGTCTCACTGCACAGACTAGCTGAACTCAACAATTGCATAGTCTATTCCTATAGAATTTAAATGCATACAACATGTTTAGTTTATTGCTTATATATTTCTCAGAGAACAACTTTAGGTCATTACATACAGCACATTTTAACAAAATATTATAATGAATAAACATTTATGTAATCACTTTAAATTAAAAAGCAAGATATACAGTTGATCATATTAGAAACCTACTGGATACTGATCTGCAAATATAACACAACATTCTGGCCCCCATTCTTAAGTCTAAATAAAAAAAACATAAGCTGATAGGTTTTAAAGAAAGACTTCAGTCATTATTTATTCAGTTACCCTAAAGACACCCAGGACAATGTAATAAATCTATACCAACTGAAAGTGTACCTGTCACTTCAGGTAACGTTTCAGGGGATAAGCTGCCATGTCTGTGTACATGAGGAGTAACTCCTCATGTACACAGGAGTATTCCTGGCCATTATATGACTTATATTTTGCATTAACAAGAAGTTTCCACCTCTGCAAGTTAGGTTTCTAGTTTGCATAACTTTCTGAGCTCGTGGATGAAGACTAGCTGCTACAGAGGAGGACTCTGTTCTATAACTATCCATTTCACTCCAAAACAGCCCCATAACTATGCAGTACATGTAAAGAAAACTACTGACATGTACTTATGTGAATGAAGTGCTTTGGATGTGATACTTCACCTTAAAGGGATATTCCCATAACCCTTGTTCACCAACCTGCAGGCTGTGTGCTCTGTTCACTTCCTGGTTTTCTCGACACATTGGTGGATGGGGTTTCACTTGCTTTGCTATCTGCTATGTTTGCAGTCAGTGATGAGGGATTGGTTGTAAATGAATTACCACAGTATAAAGCTGATGTAGAAGCTGATGTAGCAGAGCTGGATTTGAGTCAGCTTGCTTTACATACAGAGGTAACGGACTCCTTATCTCAGTCCTTATCAGACAAATTCAATTAAACCAGAATCAGAAATACCAGAGCTCTCACCTCCCCCCTCTCCTATCTGAGGAACTCCATTACTTGTCAGACACACAGTTCAGAGCTGCTGCTGAGCACTCACACCCCCCCCCCCCCCGAGTATAGATAGGATGCTTTTCATGGGACAACCCTTTTAAATAGATGTATTATATCAGTTTCTTGTTATATTCAGAATTTCTTGCTCACTCCCCCCCTTCTACATAGACTTCATTAAATATGAGTCAATGTCATGTGACTTGCAGTCTGTATCGAGATGATAGAGGAGTCATTTTCAGAGTTATTTTAGCAGAAAAGGAGAAAAAGGCATTTCCTTCTGATAAGACATATTACAAAATTTCATAAAATGGCCTGCATTACCAATGTATTGAAATGACAGTGCCTATTTACAAGTTTTTATGTTCTGGTTGGACTTCTGTTGGCAAAAGATTGTTATGCAGGGAAATTAAATAATAAGAAAGAAATCTGACACCTTTCTTTGTGTGGGAAAATAATGAGTCATGGTGATAAAAAAACAAAAAACAAAACCATAGGGTAAGAATCAATGTAGAAAAACAGTTTGCAATGTGTGGCTAAATTAACACATACCAAGCTTTATGAGTGTAATCTTCCTTTAAATATTTCTTGCTTGATATTTTCAAATTTTCTTCTGTTCTTAAAATATTTAAGTGTTTTTTCCCATCTCCCCCTATCATCAATTTGCCTACTTTCTCTTCTCACTTCCTGTATTCTTCAGCAAGCTGGTGGACATTACATGGTCCATGTGAGAGGTATTCCACACTGTCTGAGCCTTTATCAGCAAACTGAAATTTGCTGACCTGATTGCTTGGATGAAAAATCAGTAACTGCTCCAATGAACAGTGTGTGAGTCATGTCACCCTACCAAAGATCAGATACAGGTCAGGTGCCTTAACAATGATGTGTAAACAATGGGAGGAATAATTTCACATAGCAGGTAAACAAGTCAGCATTTCTAAAGTAATGTATTTAGGAAAACTCTTGAATTTACATAAACTAGCAGTATAGATAGGATATTTGTGATGGGAACACCTCTAAGTTAAAAACCAAGTTATCAATGTTAAACACTAATTTTCTTATCAAATAAATGCAGATATTTCAATTGAGATCAATGGTTAAGATTTGATAATACAGTAAAAAGCTAAGAATTGCTATTTTTTCTGGTTATGGTACAACTAAACCAGGGCAATAGTATACTAAGTACAATATGATATCAAGAAGGGTCTATAAGCTATTTAAGACTAAGGAGTAAAATTTATCAAACTGGTGCAAAGCAAAAAAGTAGAGAACCAATTAGTTTATGGCTGCAAAAATTAAATGATGGAATCTGACTGGGTGAGGTATTATTCCAATTTTGTCTTGTAACCGTTTTGATAAGTAGCCCTATAAAATTTTGGTTTACCAAATATGTAAAGCTGATGTTACCTTTACATGGTAAAGTGCTTTTATAAAGAAAACTGGTTCCTATGACTGATCTTTAAAAATATGGAAAACTTATTTTGTACCTATCACCACCCCTGACTTGTCTACTTTATGAAATACTTGTATTTTCATTAAATAATTCTGGAACTTTTTTTTTTTTTTTTTTATAACCTCAAATTGTGCAGTTCCTCTGTAATTCCATCCTAGAAATGTATAAATGAAACTGACAACTGGGTGTTACAATTCCTGTTGTCAAAGGGCTGATTCTGGCAGTTCTGATTGGAAAGAGTGAGGCTGTGCAGAGCCGCACTCCAAGTGGTACATTTTTAAATGTAGATTGTGAGCCCCATATAGGGATCACAATGTACATTTTTTTCCTATCAGTATGTCTTTGTAGTATGGGAGGAAATCCACGCAAACACGGGGAGAACATACAAACTCCTTGCAGATGTTGTTCCTGGCAGGATTCGAACCCAGGACTCCAGCACAGCAAGGCTGCAGTGCTAACCACTGAGCCACCGTGTTGCCCCTACCAATTTATTCATACATTTCTAGGAGGAGCAACAGGGGAACAACACAGATGCTCCAGAATTATTATTATAGGAATACAATGGTTTACAATATACGAGAACATAAATGATCTCTTTAAAAAGAGTTCTGTCAGCAGCAAATTAGTTATAAAACTAATCATAGTACGTTCTAGAGGTGATTCTACAGTCTCCAATATAGATGAAAATGGAGTTCCACAAATGATTAACTAATGCATATTTTGAAACTGTAGAATCCCCTCTACAAGGGACTATGATTAGGTTTATAACAAGTTTACGCTGGGTTCACACCAGCGTTCGATCTCCGTTTTCAGGTTTCCGTCTTCTGCATGCAGTCCGGCTGTGAGCGCCGGTGAGCGTTTTATGCGCTCCACGGCGAAACCATTTTTTTTAAACCGGTCACAGAGTACTGCATGTCCGACTCTG
The DNA here is from genome assembly GCF_031893055.1 of Leptodactylus fuscus. Taxonomy (NCBI): domain Eukaryota; kingdom Metazoa; phylum Chordata; class Amphibia; order Anura; family Leptodactylidae; genus Leptodactylus; species Leptodactylus fuscus. The sequence continues at coordinate 119,661,790 of NC_134267.1, read as the reverse complement.
TGTCCAGTTTTAAAAAAACGGTTTTGCCGTGGAGAGCATAAAACGCTCACCGGCGCACATGGCCAGAGACTTTTCAAGCCCATTCAAATGAATGGGCTTGAAACATGCCAGCAGGTTTCCGTCTCCTGCCCCTGTTTTGTGCAGGAAACGGAAACCTGCAGAACGGAGCACGGGCGCAGATGTGAACAAGCCGTTACTGCTAACAGACTCCCTTTTCAGGGCCCGTTCGGAGGACAGAAAATAAAAAGGAATTTGAGCCAAACATTCATATTGGATTACTATTCATTTTCCGCCCCTCAGGTTTCCATTTCCATTTCCAGTTTTGCCAGATGAACGGGCCTAATCAGAAAGGAGTCACAAGCTGCAGAATCCATGGCAAAAATGAGCATGACACTTGCTCTAATCTCTACCTCCCATTGTAAACAATGGGCCAAATTTTATGCTGACTGTGGGGTGAAATCCACTGCAAAATTGGTGGCACATTCCACTTTACAGGCCCCCAAATCACCAAAGAGGGGACTAAAATAGCAACATGTTGTCTTTGAAGTATAAATTTGCTGAGGTGCAGCTGTTGGAGCTTATGTCGAAAAACTATAGGTTAGTAGTTAGATGCTGAGCACCAGAAATACTAATATCCTACAGCCATCCTCAATTATGGTGGACTTACACATTAAATCTTAAAACGCTAACAATGTTATTTTGTTCAACCTGTTTGCATCAGTCCATTGGCACAAAGTGCATATAAGACAACTTCCCTGTATACAATAAACCTTATTAGTAACAAGTCAATAATGCAAAGAATATGGTGCACTCTTTTAAACATAAAGGTCTTTATAACTTGTTAAGAAGCTTCTTGGTCTCTCTGGGAGCTCCTGGTATGTTCTGCATTTGTTTAGTTGGTTCAGCTTCCTGCTATGTAACTTCCACACTAACCCCTCTCTCACATTACTCTCCCCCCTTTCCTCTCTCCCTCCCTATCATACATCCCCTCCCTGTCTCTCTAGCTGTCCTGCCTTTCCCTACCTACTCAGCCCAACTCTGGACCCATATTAAATATTTACCTTCCACGCTTCTTCCTGTGAGATGGCTCCTCGTTCTTTACGGATTCTGCAGGCGTGCACTCTTCTCCAGCGCTGCTCTGTTCTCTGCATCAATGATTCACCTCTATTGAGCATGCGCTGCACAGTAGAGGAAGAGTATCAGCAGTAGTGCGCAGAGCAGTGCTTGGAGAAGAGTACGCACGTGCAGAATCAGTAACGCAGGAGGAGCCATCACGCAGGAAGAAGGTAAGTATAATGGGGTGGATGGGGGGGGGGGGGGGAGGGGGCCGTAGTAGTGACGATCCATTTCCGGAAATGGGAAAATGGATCGTGACCGGATAATCAGAAAATGTCCCTAAGGCAGTCCAGGGATATCAATAACTATACACTTTTGATTCATTATGTTATTTAGGGTATGTAAATTAGTGTAGGGCTTCCCAGATATCCTGGACAACCCCTTTAAAACCCTGTCATCCTTCACCTAAAGCAGCAATATTACATCAACTGAAAAAGTAATAAAATATATGTATATGTCCAGAAAATGTAGCATAGGGGAGAGGTTACATGGAGGAGTTTATCCTTCGCTAAGGTATGGTGAAGTAATCTTAAATATAATTCAAATAGTAGAATCATCATAGGAGTGCTGCAGTCCTCCATTTAAAAAAAGAGACATGCATCTGAATGTATGCTTTATCAATAACCATTCCCCTTGTATATGTATTTTAGCATCAACATTTCTGGCAGGTGTCTGACCAATTAAATCCCTGCAAAAATGCCAGTATACCCTAAGCAGTCATTAAGTACAATCTGCAGATTGTTGTCTTAACATACCTGATACAGATTGTTTATAGAGACACTGCTGTCAGTCTCTTCAGAAGAAAACAAACATTATAGATCATAGTCAAAAATATATTCATTGGCTAAATATAGTCTACGGAAAAGAAGGGCTGCCAATGCAAATGTTAGCACGACTATGAGAATCGCTGATCCAGTGTTGCTTCCGTTGACAGCATGATGCTGAACTTCAATGAGACCTGGTGAAGCTGGGTTCCTCCTTTGATGTGCCCGTCTCTGCCTAGGACTCCTTGAGGTGCTTACAGTCGGCGTTGACTGTGTAGCCTCTTCACCAGAGTTGGGTTGACCATCCTGAACATCAGCCTGTAGATGTGGGAAGAGAACCATGATGAGTATATCACTTACTAGAGGCTTTGCTTTGAATTATATTTGACCTTTCAGACTTCAAATAGATATAGTATGGTAAAAATATGCAAATCTGTTTTCCAGGATGTAATTAGGAAAACAGTGTCTCTGACTGCTGTCTCATAGGGCAGCCCCCTTAACATCATGCATGACTTTTTTTCAAAAAATCTAAGCCTGTCCTAAGAGACAGCAAACAGAGGCACTGTTTTCCTAATTACATCCTGGAAAAAAGATTTGCATATTTTTCCCATAATCCCCCAGTGGATCGAAAATGGTTTGCAAGTCTCCATATGCCTATAAAGGTGCACACTCCCTAAGGAGTGTTATTATTCCCTAATATAGTATGGTATGCAGGTCAGCACTGCTGTCTTTCACAATTTTTTTTGACTATGCTGAGAACATTCTACAATTTATGTAGAAATTCCTACGGTTGTAACAGCATATAAAATATATGTGACAATACACTCACTAGCCCAAAAAGAAAACTTGTGAAAGGGCACACAGACAAGATCTCTGCTTGCTGTGATCATCACCAAGGTCCCGAGTTAGTTACAATAGGGAGATGTGATAACTGTACTGTTACGAGCTGTGCACCTATGCATCTATCTAATGATCACAGCAAATGAACAATGAATAAAGACTTTATGAACCTAGCTAAAGATGAACAATACATTTGGATCACAATATGTATATAGTATCTGTTCAGTCAGTTTAGTTTATGGACTTGTTTACAATAACAAGAACTGCAGTATGAACGCACTGGTAAAGCAGCAGTAGTCGTCGAATGACACAGTCAGCTGAGAAAAGAGGTGGTCATCAGTTACGTCACTTATTACATGGGGACTGCGCTCGTTCTTTGTGTAAGTTTTGATAAAGGTCAGAGCATTTTATCACTGCACTGATTATCGTGTGAAGTCCTACTTGGAGGGTGTTCCCCCATTTACCGAGCCTGTAAAAAGCAGAGCTTGCCGGCTGTGACAGATGGTCTGACGTTATTAGACGTGTTTTTGTCTGTACCAATCCCCAGGCCCACCACTGCTAAAATAAACAAATAAATAAATAAAGTGCAGCTTATCTAGGATTTCAGCACAATTTGTCACTGAATTTAGATTGCATTTATAAAAGTCTAGTAGCAGCTGCCTTGGCTCAGAACCAGGCTCCATGCACTCCCATAATGGATGTGTTATATAAGTACCACAGCCTAGGAGAATTAGGCAAATGCCAAATTAATACTTTCAATTATAAAAGCAGTATTATAGAAACAGAAGGCTTTCAACAAATTTCATATTTCAGAAGAAAAAAAACACCTAAGCCTGTATTTACCGTTGTGTAAAATGCCAATAACATTAAGAGTAATATTGTCTACTGTATAAAAAGCATTTTTCCCACCAGAGTGTTATGTATACAGAAAAATATAGTAGTCAGAAAACAACTTAACCCTTTAACAAACAAGGACATACATGAACCACAGCCAGAACCAAAGTGCCATGTATTAATTGTGAGGGCCTCTTTTGGGTGAATGGCACAGCCATGTAACTATAAGACAGTACACAGCCAGCCACAATACTGAAGTTAAAAAATTCAGAAATGTAAAAATAAACAAATACCCCTTTAACCACTTCAGTACCGAAACAATTTGTGGTCCAGGACCAGACACATTTTAGGTTTTTTTTTTCTATGTGCAGTTTTGAGGGCTGTAACATTTTTCTCATACGTCTCATTTAGAGATGAGCGAACACTAAAATGTTCGAGGTTCGAAATTCGATTCGAACAGCCGCTCACTGTTCGAGTGTTCGAATGGGTTTCGAACCCCATTATAGTCTATGGGGAACATAAACTCGTTAAGGGGGAAACCCAAATTCGTGTCTGGAGGGTCACCAAGTCCACTATGACACCCCAGGAAATGATACCAACACCCTGGAATGACACTGGGACAGCAGGGGAAGCATGTCTGGGGGCATAAAAGTCACTTTATTTCATGGAAATCCCTGTCAGTTTGCGATTTTCGCAAGCTAACTTTTCCCCATAGAAATGCATTGGCCAGTGCTGATTGGCCAGAGTACGGAACTCGACCAATCAGCGCTGGCTCTGCTGGAGGAGGCGGAGTCTAAGATCGCTCCACACCAGTCTCCATTTAGGTCCGACCTTAGACTCCGCCTCCTCCGGCAGAGCCAGCGCTGATTGGCCGAAGGCTGGCCAATGCATTCCTATGCGAATGCAGACTTAGCAGTGCTGAGTCAGTTTTGCTCAACTACACATCTGATGCACACTCGGCACTGCTACATCAGATGTAGCAATCTGATGTAGCAGAGCCGAGGGTGCACTAGAACCCCTGTGCAAACTCAGTTCACGCTAATAGAATGCATTGGCCAGCGCTGATTGGCCAATGCATTCTATTAGCCCGATGAAGTAGAGCTGAATGTGTGTGCTAAGCACACTCATTCAGCACTGCTTCATCACGCCAATACAATGCATTAGCCAGTGCTGATTGGCCAGAGTACGGAATTCGGCCAATCAGCGCTGGCCAATGCATTCTATTAGCCCGATGAAGTAGAGCTGAATGTGTGTGCTAAGCACACACATTCAGCACTGCTTCATCACGCCAATACAATGCATTAGCCAGTGCTGATTGGCCAGAGTACGGAATTCGGCCAATCAGCGCTGGCTCTGCTGGAGGAGGCGGAGTCTAAGATCGCTCCACACCAGTCTCCATTCAGGTCCGACCTTAGACTCCGCCTCCTCCAGCAGAGCCAGCGCTGATTGGCCGAATTCCGTACTCTGGCCAATCAGCACTGGCTAATGCATTGTATTGGCGTGATGAAGCAGTGCTGAATGAGTGTGCTTAGCACACACATTCAGCTCTACTTCATCGGGCTAATAGAATGCATTGGCCAATCAGCGCTGGCCAATGCATTCTATTAGCGTGAACTGAGTTTGCACAGGGGTTCTAGTGCACCCTCGGCTCTGCTACATCAGATTGCTACATCTGATGTAGCAGTGCCGAGTGTGCATCAGATGTGTAGTTGAGCAAAACTGACTCAGCACTGCTAAGTCTGCATTCGCATAGGAATGCATTGGCCAGCCTTCGGCCAATCAGCGCTGGCTCTGCCGGAGGAGGCGGAGTCTAAGGTCGGACCTGAATGGAGACTGGTGTGGAGCGATCTTAGACTCCGCCTCCTCCAGCAGAGCCAGCGCTGATTGGCCGAATTCCGTACTCTGGCCAATCAGCACTGGCTAATGCATTGTATTGGCGTGATGAAGCAGTGCTGAATGTGTGTGCTTAGCACACACATTCAGCTCTACTTCATCGGGCTAATAGAATGCATTGGCCAGCGCTGATTGGCCGAATTCCGTACTCTGGCCAATCAGCACTGGCTAATGCATTGTATTGGCGTGATGAAGCAGTGCTGAATGTGTGTGCTTAGCACACACATTCAGCTCTACTTCATCGGGCTAATAGAATGCATTGGCCAATCAGCGCTGGCCAATGCATTCTATTAGCGTGAACTGAGTTTGCACAGGGGTTCTAGTGCACCCTCGGCTCTGCTACATCAGATTGCTACATCTGATGTAGCAGTGCCGAGTGTGCATCAGATGTGTAGTTGAGCAAAACTGACTCAGCACTGCTAAGTCTCTGCATTCGCATAGGAATGCATTGGCCAGCCTTCGGCCAATCAGCGCTGGCTCTGCCGGAGGAGGCGGAGTCTAAGGTCGGACCTGAATGGAGACTGGTGTGGAGCGATCTTAGACTCCGCCTCCTCCAGCAGAGCCAGCGCTGATTGGTCGAGTTCCGTACTCTGGCCAATCAGCGCTGGCCAATGCATTCTATTAGCCCGATGAAGTAGAGCTGAATGTGTGTGCTTAGCACACACATTCAGCTCTACTTCATCAGGCTAATAGAATACATTGGCCAATCAGCGCTGGCCAATGCATTCTATTAGCTTGATGAAGCAGAGTGTGCACAAGGGTTCAAGCGCACCCTCGGCTCTGATGTAGCAGAGCTGAGGGTGCACAAGGGTTCAAGTGCACCCTCGGCTCTCCTACATCAGAGCCGAGGGTGCGCTTGAACCCTTGTGCAGCCTCGGCTCTGCTACATCAGAGCCGAGGGTGCGCTTGAACCCTTGTGCACACTCTGCTTCATCAAGCTAATAGAATGCATTGGCCAGCACTGATTGGCCAGAGTACGGAATTCGGCCAATCAGCGCTGGCCAATGCATCCCTATGGGAAAAAGTTTATCTCACAAAAATCACAATTACACACCCGATAGAGCCCCAAAAAGTTATTTTTAATAACATTCCCCCCTAAATAAAGGTTATCCCTAGCTATCCCTGCCTGTACAGCTATCCCTGTCTCATAGTCACAAAGTTCACATTCTCATATGACCCGGATTTGAAATCCACTATTCGTCTAAAATGGAGGTCACCTGATTTCGGCAGCCAATGACTTTTTCCAATTTTTTTCAATGCCCCCAGTGTCGTAGTTCCTGTCCCACCTCCCCTGCGCTGTTATTGGTGCAAAAAAGGCGCCAGGGAAGGTGGGAGGGGAATCGAATTTTGGCGCACTTTACCACGTGGTGTTCGATTCGATTCGAACATGGCGAACACCCTGATATCCGATCGAACATGTGTTCGATAGAACACTGTTCGCTCATCTCTAGTCTCATTCAACTAATTTTTGCGTCTTTTTTTCGGGGACACATAGGGCTTTATTTTTAAGTTGTTTTTATTTTTGAGTGTGTTTTATTTTTTATATCCGGAAAATTATAGACAAAATAGGAGGGAAAGTGTGTCTGGTTTTCACTTTTCTTTTTTTTAAAAACACAAAGTGCTATTGAAAACTTTATAAAATAGTTTTTCCTCTCTGTTATGGTAATTTTTATTTTGTATGCTGTTGTCGGGGGTGGGGCTATAACCTTTAATAACGGTGTTTTATTGGCGTAATATTTTATTTTTTTAAAAAACTTTTTTTATTACTATTATTTTCAGAATGTGTCCTCATAAGGCCATAAGAGACCTTTGGGGACATCTGATCACTTTTTTCTTTGTTAGGGAGACTGATTTCCCCTGTAACTGGGGATAGTACATTTAGCCCCAGTTGCAGGAGAAATACAGCCTCCTGCACGCTGATCTTTACACTGACAGAGCTGATCTGGGTCCTGTAGGACCCAGCAGCTCTTGTAAGATACTGAGCCCGGCGGATCACGTGACCGCTGGGTCAGAGGACGGTCGCATCATGGCAGATCTCATAGCTCACTGTGCGCTGTATACACAGCAATCGAGAAGGCTTATTACCTTCCCTGCCTTCTCTCTGGGAGCTCCGGTTGAAGTTACAGCCAGCTCCCTGTATCAGCAGCTGCACGATCTCGTGCAGCTGCTGTGTTCTGACAGGACGTACCAGTACATCTTGTCAGAACAAGGCAACCACCTTCCGGATATTTATAGTGTATGGGCAGTCTGGAATGGGTTAACATATAAAAATGCTTTACTATGGATATGTACTGCACTCTCTGTGCTCTCTAACCCACCCACACCCCTTTTTTTCCTTCTTTACTCCCTCCTTTCTTCCTGTTGTTGTCTTTCTTCTACGTGGGTTGTTTGTTTGTTTGTTGTTTGCTATTTTTTTTTTTTGCTTAGGTTCTAATTATTGCTTGTTGTTTTTTCAATATATTCCTTGCCTAGTTGGATACCGTTAGATCCCTTTACTTTTGGTCTTTAGTACCCTCTCCCTCCTCCCCTCTTTTTTTTGTATGCGATTTAATGAAAGAAAAACCCACAATGGTCACAGAAATAACTTGAATCTGACAAAAGTAACAATAACCAAACTAAATGTTGACAAGCCACAAAGCTTCTTGGAGAATGTCCTATGGACAAATGAGACAAAAATCAATTTTTTTCATTTTTTTAATTACAATCGATGGTCTTAAATATTTATGGTAGGTTTTCACATGACCAACTTTGAAATCTTGCATGTTTTTGTTTTCTTACGCCAGCAATCACTTGAACAATCATATGATCAGAATCACTCTATTAGCAGTCATGTGACCAATCACATGACCAGAGTGGTAGTCACGTGTATTATGCTGCTAGAGCTTTGTCTCTACTCCCTAACAAGTGATCATGGGTTTCAACTATGTATGGCAGGTTACTTTGATTATTCTATTACACAGTTGATATTTTAGGTTGTACTTACTATATTGTGATTTAATTAATATCCTGTTTCTTTCCGTTTTCTACTGATATCTATGTATATATAGCAGGATGGTAACGCAACAGATAAATCCAATTTGCATCTTTTGGGTGTGGTTAGAGGTACAGTTTGTACTATTTAAAGTGGTGTTATTCTTTGGTAAAGTCAAGCTATGAGTAAGGGACTTGGAATGGACACCCTGAAATGTGTAACTGATTTTTTGTTGTTTCACTTCATGGATCCTTGTTGATGTAAACTTTTATGGAATTTTATGAGTAATTAAAAGCTACATTTTATATTGGATGACAATTGACAAAAAAAAATGACAATTTTTCTAGGAATACATCATTTCATTGCAGAATATATTGTGCCTAGCTTGTGTCAGAGATAAACGCTCCAAAGGCTCTTGTACCAAGGATATCCTGCTTAAAGGGGCTCTATCAGCAAAATCATGCTGATAGATCCCCACATATGCAGGCACCGTAACAGTTATATTAAACTACCCCCCCCCCCCCCCGTTTTAAAATAAAACCCTAAAACAGAATGTGATAAACTTACCGAACGTGCACGGGGGGCGGGCATTCAGGGTCCGACGTCTTCTTCTTCCACGCCTCCTCTTCCTCCGATGTCCTCGGGTCCCGTCCTCCTCCGGCGCTCGCGAACTGACATTGCTTAAAAAAAATGGCCTGGGCGCATGCGCAGTAGCATGCTGCTTCTACTACGGCTACTGTGCATGCGCCCAGGCCATTTTTTTAAGCAATGTCAGTTCGCGAGCGCCGGAGGAAGACGGGACCCGAGGACATCGGAGGAAGAGGAGGCGTGGATGAAGAAGACGGCGCACACTCAATGCCCGCCCACCGTGCATGTTCGGTAAGTTTATCGCATTCTGTTTTAAGGTTTTATTTTAAAACGGGGGGGGGGTAGTTTAATATAACTTCTACGGTGCCTGAATAGCCTTTTTAAAGGCTGTTCAAGCATATGTGGGGCTCTATCAGCATGATTTTGCTGATAGAGTCCCTTTAACAGTGTTTGGGGTGTGAGTCTCTGTTGTCACAACACATATTGGGCACTGAAATTACAATTTTAACTTTTCACTTTTTTCACTTTCCTTGAAATTAAAATAATGCAATACTTGAGGGTTAAAAATGCTTCCTAGGCCCCTTTATACATTCCTTAAGGAGAGTAGCTTCTAAAATAGGATGTGCATTTTTTTATGTTGCCTCAGACCCTCTGCAATGACTCGCCAATGCAGTGTAAATAACCATAATAGACCTGAAATTGGCATGGAGTTTCTTCATTTTTGAGCCTTGCGATATTTGTAAGCAAAAGATTAGGGCCGCATATAAGGGGTTTCCAAAATCAGGAGACAGAGCATAAATAACTGGGGAGCTGATGTTTCACAGTGCCGTGACATGGGCAGGACCTATTAGGCATGGAAATGGCCTATCTGGGAAAATATCAATTTTCATTGTGCACTATCTGCTGCGTATTTCTTTTTGGAAAGCATCTTTGGGGTCAAAATGATCACTATACCCTTTGAGGGGTGCAGTTTCCAAAACTAATTCGCTTCTTGGTACTCTCCACTGCATTAGTACCTGAAAATGATTCTGCCCTCCGAAAGGCCTCCCTGCCTTTTGAATCCTACCTTGTGCCAATACAGCAGTTTTCCTTTTGTGGAATTTTCTCCTTTAAAGAGGACCTTTCATGGGTTTGGGCACAGGCAGTTTTATATACCGCTGAATTCATCGCAGTGTTTCATGATCTGTGCCCCAGGTGAAGAGCTATCGGTGCCGGTACCGTAGCTCTTCACAGTCGGCGCTGCTGTGAAGAAGGACGTTCCTGACAAACTGTCAGGAACGCCCTTCTGACTGTGAAGAGCTACGGTACCGGCACTGATAGCTCTTCACCCGGGGCACAGATCGTGAAAGCAGACAGTGCGCTGAATTCAGCGCACTGTCAGCTTTCCAGCGGTATATAAAACTGCCTGTAGTCAAACCCATGAAAGGTCCTCTTTAACCACTTGTAAAAATGGAAAATTTATGACTAAAGCAACATTTTATTGCAAAAAATACGTTTAATTTTCACTGCCCAATATTAATAAATCTATGAAACAACTGTTGGATCAAAATACTCATTATAGCCCTTCAGAAATTCCTTGAGGAATGTAGTTTACAAAATGGCGTCATGTTCTGGGGTTTCCATTGTACTGGTACTTTAGTGGCTCTGCATATTAGACATGGCACCCAAAAACTATTCCAGCAAAATTTGTTGAAAATTAAACTGTCAGGAAGTCAAAAACTGGCTCCAGTGGGAAGGGGTTAAATACCATAAAATCTGTACAGTACATAAAAGGAAATTAAAACAAACCTGAGCAGTTGCAGAAGTCGTTTCACCTGGTTCCGTTGCCCTTTGCTGCTGCCTGTTGACTTCTGTTTCAGAACCTCCAGGAGGATTTACTTGAGCCTGTGGTAAAAATAACAATATAAAACTTCAGTAAATAAATACTATATGGACATGTCATTAAATCATGTGTACTAAGCTTTATACAGAATAAAGTGATGAAGTGAATTTAAGGGGATTTTATGCTGAGCACTAGCATACCGTTTGCTTGAAAAAGCAGTTAAGAAATATGCAAATGAGATACAACTGCAAACAAGAAACTGGACAGGAGACAGAAACTGACAGTCATTTTTTAAACCCATTCATTTGAATGGGTTTGCAAAGTGCCCGCCCCTGAGCGTCTGTGAGCATTTTTTAGTCTCCGCGGCAAAAGCTTTTTTTTTTTAAAACCAGACACAAAGTCAGACATGCAGGACTTTGTGTCGAGTTTAAAAAAAAAAAAAAACGGTTTCGCTGCGAAGACCACAAAATGCTCACTAGTTCTCACGGTCTGCTGGGTTTCCGTCTCCTGTCTTCAGAAGACGGAACCTGAAAGCTGAGACCGGGGCGCAGATGTGAACCCACCCTGACCAATATATACTTACAAGTAGTAGAGTACTACCAATGAATAACACACAGAAATAATAATCATTACTACGGTCCCAAAAGACACTACATTTGCCTCTAAATTAAATTCAGACATTAAATTATGTTAATCAAATTAAAATATGAGAAAAGTTACTTGTTTGTCCACATAGCAGCAAAATACCATTCCTATACTTCTCTAGAACTCGTAAAGGAAATCATAAAACCCAACCAGCTGTAAAATACTGTATATACAAAATGCAATTTGAAAATAAATATCATCACTTAATACCGTAAAACTGATTTGTCTAGCAAGCTCTCTGTCTTCTTTGTCATCTCGACTAGACTCTGAGTTAAGTGGCAGCAAAGCAGATTTCATACATATCCCACACGCTTCACAGAAGTAGTCCTGGGACCTGAGTAAAGAAATAAAAAAAAAAAAAAAAAAGAATGACAGTAAAGATGTATACACATTTAGGCAGACATATCAATTCTGCCTAAGTTTTTAGAGTAAACTTAAAGGGGAATTGTAGCATCAAGGATCGGGAGTAACTTGCTGCTCAGTAGGGGTACGATTACTGGGTCCCCTGTAGATCAAGACAGCAGCTCCCAATTATCCTGCTAATCTAGTGGATAACTTTTCACTGCTTGCAGGATTCTATCAATGGAGGATTAGTCAATACTGGATACATGCCAGTCTTGAGGTCCCCTCCAATGTAATATGCCCGATTCATTAACAGACTCATGCACCTCCCCACTAAGCTTTAGCCTAACGTGCAAAAAAGAAAAAAAAAAAGTGTGCCAAAATGTGTGACTTTTTACATTTTACTCCAAGTACTAAAGTAAAATAAATGATAAATTCGAAGTAACTGAGTGTGCCTACACATGTTTACATCTGTCAATGCGTGGATAGCCAGTGTATTCTTTAGCAATAGTTAAAGGTATGTTGTTACCTAACTGTCCTTTCAAGTATTTTTTTAGTAAATGAATAGTTCAGGTGACTTTAAGAAACTTTGTAATATATATTATCAGAGGAAAATGTTCCTATCTTATGTTATCAGCTCCTTTCCTGCAAGGAAAACTGCTCAGTTTAGTGAAAGAATATCTGACTTTACTAAAGACAGGCTGCAGTACATGCAATCCTATGGAGGGGGTGGAGAAGAAGACAGAGGAGTGAATGTGCAGCAGGGGAAACCAGACCTCCTGGAGCAAACTACAGTAAGCTATTGTCTAGTTTCTCAGACTTGGACTGCCATAGTAGTGTATGTCCTACTGTGATCTGTCAGAGCACATCTTAACGGAAAAAAAGGTGGAATCAAAATTTAATTTTTAATTCTAGTAAATTAGACTTATTAAAAAAATCACTTATAAAAAAAGGCACACACAATTCAAAAGGCACAAAAATTGTGCACATAACTAACCCCCGCTGTATGCTTACTTTTTGGCAAGTGCTTTCCTTTCCTCGGGTGTGTAATCCAGGGAACCTATGGCACCTTCTCCTTTTGTAGGCATGAATCCAATGATAGCCAATAATGCAGTTCGTACTTAAAACATCAAAATAAATTATATTAATAGCTGCACAAGGAATTCTATCCAAACTAAATAAAATCAATAAACGTATCTATAGTAAGTATCAACAGATGTCAATGTATGCAAACTTTGATGAAATCAAATGAGGTCAAGTTATGAAAGACCTAACTGCCCAAATGAAAAACTGCAATGAGGTCATTTTATGCAACCGCAGCATCTAAGGGGGCGGTCACACTACAGTCATTGTCCGGCAGGTAGTGTCCGCTGCTAGTGTCCGTTCAAAATCTCACATGGACATTAGCAGCGGACACTAGCTGTGTCCGTGACACTTTTCATTCATTTAAATGGCGATCGGGTGCGTTCTTTTGCACTCCGTGCCCGTCCTTAACTGTCCGTTTGTAAAGATGTCCGACTTTTCAAGCGGACAGAAAAAAACCTACATGTCGGGTTTTGCTGGAAGGACGGATTTTGGTGGAAGGAAACTCCTCCTGTAGGCATTGGAACCCATGCAATGAAGATCACAGGGATCTGATGCCTTTACATGGCAGAAAGGAACCTAATGAAGATGTGACGATGGAAATGGTTTGGTCATCAAGGCACTGAAGGGTTAAGGTTAGGGCTGGGTGACGCTAGGTTCACACCTGCGTTCGGGGTCTCCGTTCTATGGTTTCCGTCTTCTGCATGCCAGAAGACGGAAACCATAGACCGGGTCCGGCCGTGAGCGGCGGTGAGCGTTTTAGGCTCTCCGCCGCGAAACCGGATTTTTTTATCCGGACACAGAGTACTGCATGTCCGACTCTGTGTCCGGATTCTAAAACCCGGTTTCACGGCGGAGAGCCTAAAACGCTCACCGCCGCTCACGGCCGGACAGCTTTCTCACCCATTCAAATGAATGGGTGAGAAAGCCTCCTGCAGGTTTCCGTATCCTGCAGGAAACGGAAACCTGCAATACGGACAGGAGAACGCAGATGTGAACGAGCCCTGACGTGGATATGAGCATGTTCATAACGATTAATTAAGCTGAATTTTGATTATTTTTCAATTAAATGACCAGCCCTATATACGGTACAGAAATTTGAGTATTATGATATTAATAGAGTTGTTCAGTCTTTCATAAATATGTACCTCCAATTCTAAAACCACTATTAACCTCTTTCCGCTGCTGACATTTTTTTTAAATTTTCCTTCCCGCCTTTCAAAAGCCATAACTTTTTTTTAATTTTTCAGGTTATTTTTAGGTTTGAAATCCATAAAAATAATCTAAAAAATGTAAAAAAAAAAAAAAAAAAAAAATTATTAAAGAAGAATTCCAGAATTAGTTTTTGTTTTGCTTTTTGATTCATTATGTACCTATTCCCCCAATATACGGTATATAACTCAGATAGAAATAAATAACTAAATAAGGTTATACTATCTGAAAATTCTGGGGTTTTTTCTCCCCATGTGACCCCTGAGAATAACATGGCAACGCATCTCAGGCAACAGAACTTTCTGTATGTTTCAAACAGAATGGATTGTACATACATGCAGTCCACGGGGGAACAAAATCTGCTATCACTAGCTACTAATGATATAAGACAGCTTGTTTCACACTCCTATAACGAAGGAGATCACAGTACAGCCTCTCTAACTGTATATTTTTGGTCTCTTTGAGAGAATATGTAAGGAAAAGGATAATTCTACTGTCCCCTAGCAGCTGTGATAGTACAATACTTTAGCTACCAATTTGATGTTGTGCTGAGGCATCATGGGATGGATACCAGAGCACAGAGAGAGAGAGAGAAATATAAAAGTCAAGATAGCGTCTGAGAAGTGAGGAGAAGCTGCATAGTCGGGGCATGAGGGCAGTATGCTTCACAGAAGCCTGGAGAGTGAAGTCTCATTCATATCTGCGTTCGCGAAGTCTGCTTGAGGCCCTCCCCCCAAAATGGAAACCTATACAGATAAAAAGTGGTTACCTAAGGAAACCAGTGGACCCTATAGACTATAATGAGGTCCGTGTGGTTTCCGTTTGGTTTCTTCATGAAACATGTACAGAGAAAAGCGCCGCTTGCAGGTCTTTTCTCTCTGCATATTTCATATGGAACCTGAGCGGAAACCACATGGACCCCGGGTTTTTACTATATTATATAGCAAAGGCCCAGCGCTTATGCCTGCACTGCACTGATTGCGGGCATTAAGGCCCTCGGGTCAGCCTTGACCAAGGTGCCATTTGCCCCTTTTGGGCAGGACTGCAGGTGGGAAGGAGATCCAGGGCCAGTAACCCATTGTCATGACAGCTAGGACCCTATTGAAGGATTCTCGGCATTACTTCGAACACAAGCTGCTCTATGCAGCCTGAAATAGAAGCGCAGATATTTTGCAATGCATTCCGCGTTAGCGGAAATATATTTAACAACTAATTGATAGTTATTTGTTGAAACACTTGGGAGTGATTGTATCTATTTAAAGAGGACCTTTCATCAGATCGGGCACATGCAGTTCCATATACTGCTGGAAAGCTCACAGTGCGCTGAATTCAGCGCACTGTCGGCTTTCCCAATCTGTGCCCGGTGTAAAGCGCTATTGGTCCCGGTACCGTAGGGCTTTACAGTCAGAAGGGCGTTTCTGACACTTAGCCAGGGACGCCCTTCTGCCCAGCAGCGCCTATCGCGCTGTACAGTGGAGCGGGGAGGAACGCCCTCTCCCTCTCCTGATAATACTCGTCTATGGACGAGCACTGTGAGCAGGGATAGGGGGCGTTCCTCCCTGCTCACACTGTACAGCATGATAGGCACTGCTGGGCAGAAGGGCGTCCCTGGCTAAGTGTCAGAAACGCCCTTCTGACTGTAAAGCCCTACGGTACCGGGACCGATAGCGCTTTACAGCGGGCACAGATCGGGAAAGCCGATAGTGCGCTGAATTCAGCGCACTGTCAGCTTTCCAGCAGTATATAGAACTGCCTGTGCCCAATCTGATGAAAGGTCCTCTTTAAATAACCAGGTGGTTATCCTCAACAATAATGTCCTGTCTGCATTTCCACCCTGGGGCCTGGGTGTACCAGGTCAATGCCCATGAAGGATCAGTTTCAAGTCCAGGTGACTCCCATTTGCTTGATAGCTTGCTTGTTGTTCCTGTCTCCTACCTTGGTGATTTTCACACTCCTGGACATTCCACAATATCACATGTGTGGTAAGACAGATATCTGTTGTGCCTTACTGGCCTAGATCGGTTTGTTAAGTGTGTTGTCTGACAAACATTTTTATTGTTGATATAGGATTAGTCCTTATTTACTGAATTTTTGTAATATAAGTATATATTTTTTTAAAGTTACGTTTTATGCTATTTTTCCTGTATTCTGTGTTAACTCATTCATTGCCTTATTCTGAAGATACAGTGGTGTTATAAGTGCTACCTAAGTCACAATGCAGCATAGTTTAGCAGCTGCAGTTATTTTTGTCTTTTCCAGCAGCCTCCTTTTCTCCTCTCCATAGACTTCTATGCAAAAAGTAACTCAGCCTTACAAGTGGAGAAGGCCACACATTTCTTTAATAAAGATATGTTAAAGTTTCTTACATACATCTTCGCTAATAATTTATGAATTTTCAAAAACCATTTGGAAGTATGCTTCAATTATATGATATAATTACATAATAGTATAAGGTATTTATCCTAGATAATCCCATTTGAGCAAAATATGAAAAACTCTAGGCTAAATGCTTTAACTTACAGAGAGACTCTGACATACCAATATAAATATTGGTATGTACTGACAGCAGAACTTTAACAACTTAAAGGGATTCTATCATTAAAATGCTACATTTTCTCACTAACACGTAGGAATAGAGCAGTTGGCTCTGCCATCGGGCCTTGGGCAGAGCCAACCACACATGCCCATGGCCATTTTTTTGTGGCCACGAACGTAAGCGGCCACAAAAAAAATAACCACAAGCATGTGCGGTCGGCTCTGCCCAAGGCCAGATGACAGAGCAAAATGCGCATGTGTAGAAGTTTGAACCCAGCACCGGAAGAAGACGCGGAGAGAGGCTGTTCCAGACAAAGATGGAGGCAGCGCTGGAGATTTTTCTCGCAGCATTGGGGATGCCCCCAGTGCTGTTTAAGCGCTGGGGACCGCCCTCAGTGCTGCGAGAGAACTCATTTGCATACCAAAGAAACCTGGGATTTCTACTCAATGGTGGCGTGGAGAAGACATCTAAAGGTAGGAGAAGAATAGCCTTTCCTAAGTGAGAAAAAATAGCCTTTTAATGATAGAATCCCTTTAACCGGTTAAGGACCGCTGGCCGTAAATTTACGGCCAGCAGTCCTGGTCTCTAAGACCAGCCGATAGTAAATTTACGGCCGGTCTTCAGAGACTCACTAGGCAGGGGGTGGGGCGGGGGGAGGGCAGGGGTTAGGTGTTACTGACACCTAACCACCCCCTCAACAACGTTCAGTCGGACTCAGTTCCGACTGAACGTTTTAACCCTTTCGATCCTGCCGTGAAACATCACGGCGCGATCGAAAGGGATCCGCCGCAGATTGAAGGTGATCGGCACCCCCCGCGGCGAGATCGGGGGGTGCCGATGTCAGTAGAAGGTAGTCTGGGGTCTGGCCAGTGACCCCAGACTACCGGAGCCCCCACATACCTGGTTGATCCTGCCGACCGATGGAGGAAGTGAGCGATGCAGCTCACTTCCTCTGCAGCTTACAGGACACGAGCAGGCTCATGTCCTGCTCGTGTCCTGTCTGCTACTGTGCTGAATCAGCTGATGCTTTCATCAAAGCATCAACTGATTCAAGTGTCCTAAATGGACACATGAAAAAGTTAAAAAAAAAAAAAGTTAAAAAAAATAAAGTGTATGAAAAAAGTAATAAAGTTATAAAGCCCAAAAATCCCTTTTTCTCTATACAAAATGAATTATATAAAAAAAGGTACTAAAAATTAATAAAAACAATGCATATTTGGTATCGCCGCGTCCGTAACAACCTGTACAATAAAACTGAAATAATATTTAATGTATACGGTGTACATCTGAAAAAAAAAACGGAAAAAACCCACCGGAAGTAATGATTTTTCACCATATCACCTTACAAAATATGCTATAAAAAGTGATCAAAAAATCATATGCACCCCACAACAGTACCAATAAAAAGCGCAGGTTGTCCCGCAAAAA
Organism: Leptodactylus fuscus; assembly: GCF_031893055.1. Taxonomy (NCBI): domain Eukaryota; kingdom Metazoa; phylum Chordata; class Amphibia; order Anura; family Leptodactylidae; genus Leptodactylus; species Leptodactylus fuscus. The sequence continues at coordinate 119,643,716 of NC_134267.1, read as the reverse complement.
ATAAGCCCTCAACCAACACTGTCAACCGAAAAATAAAAATGTTACGCCTCTCAGAAGATGGCGATGCAAAAATCACTGATTTATGTCCCCAAATGTGTTTTTGTTCTGCAGAATTAGTATCGCATAAAAAAATACTATAAATGAGGTATCGCCGTAACCGTACTGACCCACAGAATAAAGGCTACATGTTACTTATACTGTACGCTGCATGGCGCAAAATTTAAAGGGTACAACTCAATGCCAGGATTGATTTTTTTTTTTTTTTTTTTAAATCCAGCAAGAAAGAGTTAATAAAATGTATTCAGTATGTTGTAGGCACCCAAAAATGGTGTCATTACAAAATACATCACATCCCGCAAACAACAAGCCCTTATATGGCCACGTCACCAAAAGAATAAAGAAAATATAGCATCTACCAATGTGAAGACAAAAAACCCCAAAATCGCCAAATTATTAGAATACAACTGGCGGCGTCAGGAAGGGAATATATAAGCTGTGCGAGCGAATATCAGGGGACACCCCAGATTTACAGCTTATGAGGGAACAGACACCAGAAGTGACCCCCAAAGTGACCCCCAGAGTGACTCCCCCAATCATAGGAGCTACTGGGACATAGTAGGGAATTTGGTGTCTGCAATGTTTTCCGCACCGCTTATATATTCCCTCTTCGCCATCCGCCGTGCAGTCACGTCCGGATACTAATACTCACTACACCCCCTGAGAAATTCTTTGAGGGGTGCAGTTTTCAAAATGGGGTCACTCCTTTGGGGAATCCACTTTTCTGGTACCTTACAGGCTCTACAAACATGACATGGCGTCCAGATACCAAACATCTGAATCTGTACTCCAAAAGCCTCATCGCGCTCCTTCCCTTCTGCGCCCTGCTGTGCGCCCAAACTGCAGTTTATGCCACATGTATGCCACTGGTGTACCCCGGATAACGGACGTAATGTCATATGTGGGAATAAACTGATATTAGGGCACAGCCAGACACAGAAGGGAAGAAGGGTTATTGGGTTTTTGGAGCGCAGACGGTTTGGTTTTTGGATGCAATGACACTTTTGTAGAGCTGAAACGCCAGTAAAATGGAATCCCCTGATATGAGACCCTATTTTGGAAACTACACCCCTGAAGGATTTATCCAGGGGTACAGACAGCATTTTTAACCCCCAAGTTTTGCTATAACTTATTATCCATAAATGAATACGAAGCTGATTGTGAGAGGTGAAAATGACCATTTTTCCAGGAACCCGTCATTTCAGTGCGTAATATGTTATGCCCGACTTGTATCAGAGATGAACGCTCTGAAAGCTGTTGTGCCCGGGATACCACCCGCTTACCAGTTTTTGGAGTGTCTCTGCTGACATAAGTTGGGCACAACATATCGGGTACTGAAATGGCGAATCTCTGGAAATTTTTCATTTTTAACTTCTCATTATCAGTTGCGATTTCATTTCTGGAAACTAAATAAATGCAACACTCAAGGGTTAAAAATTCTCGCTACTCCATTTGATAAATCCCATCAGTGGGCTAGTGTCCAAAATAGGGTGACATGTCTGCGGATTCCACTTTATTGACAATGCAAAAGTGACGTCCAAAAACCAAACTGTGCTCCAGAAACCACAATAGCGCTCCTTCCCTTCTGCGCCCTGCTGTGTGCCCAAACTACAGTTTATGACACATGTATGACACTGGTGTACCCGGGATAACGGACGTAATGTCATATGTGGGTATAAACTGATATTAGGGCACATGTATGACACTGGTGTACCCGGGATAACGTACGTAATGTCATAAGTGGTTATAAACTGATATTAGGGCACAGACGGACACAGAAGGGTTATTGGGTTTTTGGAGCACAGATGGTTTGGTTTTTGGATGCCATGACACTTTTGCAGAGACCCTAAACTTGCCCCTACAAAATGGGGTTTACAGTTACCTCCAGGTTTCTCCAAAAGGAACATGGCCCCCAGAAAGTCCCTCTAAATCTGTACCCCAAAAGCTAAAAAGCGCAGTGCTCCTTCCCTTCTGAGCCCTGCTGTGTACCCAAGCAGCAGTTTACACCCACATATATATTTTTTTGCCCCTCGGGATGGCCCCTTAATAGTTTTAGGAGTGCAGGTCTCTGACAACACAAAGTGGGTGCAACGTATTGGGCACCGAAATGGCATATTTCTTTCAAAATTTCAATTTTCATTTTGGACATTCATTTTTTGGAAGCATTTTAGGCACAAAATGATAATACCCCTTGATTCATTCCATGACAGGTGTAGTTTATAAAATGGGGTCACTTTTGAGGGGTTTCCATTGTATTGGTACTTTAGGGGCTCAGCAAATGTGACATGGCACCTCAAAACTATTCCAGCCACATCTGCCCTCCAAAATCCAAATACCTCTCTTTCCATTCTGAGCCTCACCATGTACCCATACAGCAGATTATGGCCACATATGGGGTATTGCCGTGTTCAGGAGAAAATTTGTAACAAACTGTGGGGGGCTTTTAATTCTTTAACTACTTGCAAAATTAAAAATATGGCGCTAAATGGACGATACATTGTGAAAAAAAAGAAATTTTTCATTTTTACGTCCCGATGTTAATAAAATCTATGAAACAGCTGTGAGGCCAAAATGCTCACCAAACCCCTAGATAAATTCTATGAGGGGTGTAGTTTCCAAAATGGGGTCACTTTTAGGGGGTTTCCACTATATTGATATTTTAGGGGCTCTGCAAATGCGACATGGGACTTGAAAAATATTCCAGCAAAATCTGTCCTTCAAAAGCCAAATAGCGCTCTTTCCATTCTGAGCCCCGCCATGTTCCCATACAGCAGATTATTACCACATATGGGGCATTTCCGTGTTCAGGAGAAATTGTTTAACGAACTTTATGGAGCTTTTTCCCCTTTATCCTCTTGTGAAAATGAAAAATTTGGGGCTAAATTGACAGTTTATTGGAAAAAAAAGTAATTTTTCATTTTCATGCCCCAATGTTAATAAAATCTGTGAAACAGCTGTAGGGTCAAAATGCTCACTATACCCTTTCATATGTTCTGTGGGGGGTGTAGTTTCCAAAATGGGGTCACTTTTAGGGGGTTTCCACTGTATTGGTACTCTAGGGGCTCTGCTAATGCGACATGGCACCTAAAAATAATTCCAGCAAAATCTGCCATCCAAAAGCAAAATAGCGCTCCTTCCATTCTGAACCCCGCAATGTACCCATACAGCATACTATGGCCACATATGGGGTATTGCCGTGTTCAGGAGAAATTGTTTAACAAACTGTGGGGGGCTTTTACTCCTTTATCCCCTTGTGAAAATTAAAACTTTGGGGATAAAGTGACATTTTAGTAATTTTTCATTTACACATCCCAATGTTAGTAAAATCTGTGGAACAACTGTAGGGTCAAAATGCTGACTATACCCCTTGATGAATTCTGTGAGGGGTGTAGATTCTAAAATGGGGTCACTTTTGGAGGGTTTCCATTGTTTTGGTACTCTAGGGGCTCTGCAAATGAGGCATGGTGCCTGAAAATTATTCCAGCAAAATCTGCTGTTCACACACCCAGTGTCGCTCCTTCCCTTCCATGCACTGCTGTGTACCCAAAAATCAGTTTACGCCCACATGTGGGGTATTTCTGTGCACGGGAGAAATTGCATAACAAAATGTGAGATGCATTTTCTCCTTTAACCCTTTGTGAATGTGTTAATTTTAGGTCTAAATGAATGTATTAATGAAAAAAAATGAAATGTCTAAATTTCACTTCCATATTATGTTTATTCTTATGAAAAACCTAAAGGGTTAACAAACATCCCAAATGCTGTTTTGAATAATTTGAGGGGTGTAGTTTTGAAAATGGGGTGATTTATGGGGGTTTCTATTATATAGGCCTTTATAATTCCTTACAGAACTGAAGCGGTCCCTAAAAAATTGGTTTGGAGAATTTTCTTGCAAATGTAGAAAATCGCTGTTACACTTGTAAGCCTTGTAACGTCCAAAATAAATTAAAAGACAATCAAAAGATGATGCCGATATAAAGCAGAGATATGGGAGATAATATTTATTCATGTATTTGGGTGGTATGACTATCTGCCTGAAAAGCAGAGAATTTCACATTTTGAAAATTGCAATTTTTTCCAAATTTCCATCAAATTTCCAAGTTTTTTTATAAATAAATACAAAAATATTGATTAATATTTACCACTAACATGAAGTATAATGTGTTACGAAAAAAACAATCTCAAAATCATTTGTGTAAGTTAAACCGTCTCAAAGTTATTGCCATTTAAAGTGACACATGTCAGTTTTGAAAAAAAAGGCCTGGTCTTTAACATACTTTTGGGCCTGGTCCTTAACCAGTTAAGAGTTGAGTTAACCACTTTCACTGACCTTATGGAAAAAGTAGAAAACAAGAGTGAGTGAAGTTTGAGGGGGGACAGCCTTGTCAGTCAGTAGCACTCCTCCAAACAGCAATGCCATTCCTCCTCAAAGAAGACTCATAGATCCTTACAAAGAAACTGTGAAAGAGGGAAAAGCAACCCCAAATTGAAGGAAATTTGCATATTCGTAAAGAGATAATTTAGCAGTTTATAGCTACAAAGGTATGTTTCTGCTCCCATTAAAGCACATCTACATCACTTATTGGCTTGAGAGGCATTATGGCCCCAACAGACTCACTTTAAAGTGATAAATGGGAGGAAAATCATTCTTGTACAATAAGGTTTTGCTTAATTTTCAGAAAAAAAATGTTTTTAATTGTGAACAAAGCAATTAGCACTCTGTGAAGGTAAAGAGGCACTTACTACTCCAAGATGGCTGCCACGTTTCAGGATGATGCCCAGAAATACTCAAGCAAATTTTCTTTCCAACTTCAAATCTACCATTAGCCTAGCAAAAGAAAAATATAAAAATAATACATACTGTGAGAAGGTGACAGGCAAAGTGCTGGAGTCACGCTATATCAGCCCCAAATTTCTGACCTGTGTGTGGTCCAAGGCAGGTCTGGAGTAGGCTTCTGCCTGGGTGTAGATCCTTGGCTCATTACTGGGCCATAAAAGGCTGAAGAGCCTGCATTTCAGGACAGATCCAGGGAGTGAGAGGAGATGTCTGGGTCTGTCCTGATACACTGGTGAGACTGTATCGTACTTATTGGTTTGTTCGTGTGGCTGGTAGTAAGCCACACGTATAGTTAGTTCATGATTACTTTCTAGTTAGTCGCTCAGATGAGCAGGATTTTGTTTTGTTTTGCCTGAAGTTAAGGCTGTATTTTGTTTTGCTCATTTTGTGCCTGAAGTCAAGGTTTATTTATTTTCCTGTTTTTTTTTCTAAATAAACTTGTTTGCTGCATATTCTGTATCCCGGTCTTCGACTGGTTGGGTCCACACAACTGCTGCTACCAAGCTACCTTCCCCACAATACATTAATATTTTTCAAACCTCACAGAAACTTATGCAATAACTCACAAAGGCAATTTACTTACTGTTAACAAAATGATACTGGGAGGCTTCATGGGATATTCAGGTGGAAGAACAATTCTGCCATGGTAAATACCACCATCAAAATCAGAATCTGGTGGACCCCTGACTGTAAAGTGCCATTCAAAAAGATTATCCTTAAAGAATGAAAAATTATTAGTTAAAATGTATTACAATTAATTGAAATTGAATACATTGAATTAATAAGATACATTTATTAGGTACATTATGTAAGTATAAGCTCCATTTGTGCAAAAAAATGTTCTAAAACATCCCTCTTCTGATTCTGCTTGACACAGAAGACATACCTGGAAGTGTCTGCTCAGTCAAATACAAGCCATTTCCCGCATGTCAAGCATGACCAGGAAGCAGAGAGCAATGGGCAGCATCAAAACGGGAATGCCGGAGGATAGAGAGGTGAATGGTGAAGGTGTCATTTATTTCCCCAGGACATGCTTAGCAATATTTCACTCATAGTTCCTCATCCCAAAAAACCCAATTAATAATTAGTCACAGTATATAAAGTTAGTTATGAATACTAGGGCTCTTATAAGCTGCCTCATCATTAAAATTAGCTTGCAAACACCTCAACCCCCCGTGGCCTATCGCCTGAGGTATGTTTGGTGGAGACACTCAATTCCGTCACCAAAGGACATTTTATTACCACATACTCTGCACCTCCTTCAGAGGCATTTGGTACTAACCTGATCTTCCATTTCCTACACTTCCTCATCCCACTTGATCAAGACAACTCTCCTACTAGTTTTGAGAGACTATGCCTCTTCACAGCGACAGAGAAGGGCTATCTCTCATTTTTAAATGGTTTGCTAAATGCCCCTCTGCTGGGCTTCATGACAGCCTGGGGATGGGACGGACCTTGAATTAATGTTAGCTCCAGCCCAGTGGCACGACGGCTGCACATCCATTAGCAGGGGCAGTTGGCAGGTCACCCTTATGGAATCCTCTATTTTGTACCTCAAAAACTGCATAGCATTTACCCTACGGTTTCATCTCTCTGTTTAGAGGTTGTAATGCCTTAAGCATTACTTTCCATATCTGTTGATCCTACCTGCATGCCACCCCCATCCATGGTCAGCTGTATACAGATTAGCACAATGGCTCTTTGACCAAGCAATTCCATTTTCTCTCCCAACCTTTCTTTTAAGCCTTAAACCAATCAGTTTTAAACTTGCCTAACAGAAGCTGCTCCAGTACATCCTGATGGCAGCACGTATCCATATTGCCTATAATGGAGGAAATCATTCCTCTCTCTAACTTTATACTGACCGATACTGCGTATTGATTCTATACTGCTCCATGAAAAAATGAATTCCATTATCTCGGATACTTGCCCACACTTTTATAAAACTTGGGCTCCTTGGGTCAATCAGTACAATACCCAAGGCCTGCCACACTACCTACAACTTTAATCTGTTCCTTCAATTAAGTGGGATGTTTATTGTTTATTCCCTATGTCCCTTACGCGGGGTCCCCTTACCAGCCGGGTCTTGGTTCTTTGTATTGAAGCGTAATGTACCCCCTTTTTTTATGTTCAGTATTGGTTCCCGTTGTATAGTGTCATTTTGTTTTCCCTATTGTTTTAATTGATGTTTTATAGTTACCATTGTCACAAGGTTCTTGCATTCTGAATTCCCCTTTTCACATCCTAACAAAGTTTATGTGACTCTTACCATGTATGCATTTTATGTGGTATGACATCTTATATACACACCTTTGAAACTAAAATGAATTTGCAAACTTAGCTTGACACGCTGAGTGCATGCAGGGGACATATGTTAGCTTAAATAATTTATTTAACCACTTCTGCTCAATTACACATGAGATGTACTTTATCTTATACCTCTAGCGGCTGGGCATGATAGTGATCTGTAGCATCTTTCAATTCTGCTGCTTCTTTCATAAGTCGCTTCACAGCTGAAATAAAAGCCAAGTAAACAGAATTCAGAACAATTCCCAATCTGCAAAAACCACCCACACATGTTCATGTATAAAATACAAGGCGTGGCAAGAATTGATGAATAATAAGCATCAGACTGCTGGTAAATATGTCACATTGATTAAAGGGACCAGCTAGTGTTCTGTAACAACAGGACTATTTATTTCACTTTGGTCCCTGAAACTCAAGTTTCCAGTGGGCCACCTAGTTTTTTTTTTTGTGATAATGATGGTTATGTATTGCAGGGAAGTGCCAGAGATAGAAACAGGATTCACTTTCAGATGGCCATAATATGAGCAAATATCAGTGTCCACTAGTTGCAAAACCCAGAATTCCTGTGTATCTACTGATCCAGACTTGGATCATGATTCACGTGCAGTAGCTTGGTGCAGATTTTTCATCCTGTTAATATTATAAATTATGTGTTTGTTACTCGATTACGCAAAAACAGCTGAATGGATTTGGATGAAATTTAGCACATAGATAGTTTGTAACCTCGATTAACACATAGGCTATTTTTTATCTCAGTAAATGACATGGCTTCACAACTGTTATGAATTTATGTTCATATACTATATTAAACTGCTCTTGCCAACAGCACTCTCTCAGCTAATTGGAGTTTGCTGATAAAGCCAGGTCTGTTATCTCTCTATGTAAAAACACAGATAACTGAGTCCATTGTGTACAAGCATTTTCATATTCTCTGATCTGCTCCAGGGCGTTTTGAGACACTGGATAGGAAAACCCCTTTAATCCAAATTAGCAGTTTGCCAATTTTAAACATGCCGGGAAAAAGCTAATTGAATTTGTCGCAAAATTCTAAAACAAAACCTATGAAGGTAGCCAGAAGTCACTTCTCCTCAAGCAGAGATAAGTAGGATTGAGCAAGCTAGGTGTGAAGTGGCTCTTAGAGCAGCCAAAACACCGGCGCAGGCGGATCACTGACACCAACAACACACATTATATGGCATCCCTGTGAGCTGCTGAGATGCCGAAACAATCACAGGCATGGTGCACGGAACTAGTTCAGCGGCAGGCCAGCTTGACAGCTGCCGAAATGCCAGAGTAGGCAGATCATCGATGCCAACAACACACTTATTATATGGCGACCCAGTGAGCTGCTGGACCAACAATGGGTCAAGCATTGTGGTAGGAATGTTATGGTTTGGGGCTACCTGACTATTGCCTTGCTAAAGAAATTGAGGGTACAGGTGCTGGACTGGCCAAGCAAGTCTCTAGACCTAAACCCTATTGAGCATCTGTGGAGTATCCTCAAATAGAAGGTGGTTGAGTCTATGCCCAAGAGGGTTAAAGTAGTACTTCAAAATAATGGAGGCCGCACAAAATACTAACACTAAGGGCACAATTTGTCCATTTTCACTTAAGGGTGTACTTACTTTTGTTGAAAGGGGTTTAGATATTAAAGGGGTTTTTCCATCTCAGTGTTTAGATCAGTCTGGCTTCAGTCTTTTCATCTCACTTCCTATATTTCTCTTCCCTCCCCCTCCCTCTTGCTAAACGGGACGGAGAAGTCTCACAACAATTAGGGTATGTTCACACAGAGTTTTTTGTATGCGGATTTTGACGCAGAATCCGCCTGCAAAAATGTCTCCCATTCATTTCAAAGAGAGTCCCTTGCTTTTCTTCTGCTAGCGGGAGAAAAAAAGCAACAAAAAGAAGCAACATGCCCTATCATCCCATGGATTCCACAGCTGAGTTAGCCGCAGCGTCAGCGGCTCAAGACTCACTCCTGCTTAGGACCATTCATTCAGGCCTAATCAGGAGCAGGATGCCAATGCACTGCATCACCATCCTGTTGCGGCTAGCCGCCTAGAAAAGTCACACACCAGAAAGGGTGTGAACATACCTTTATACAGATCAGATAATATGAAGATACTTGTACAGAATGGACTTAGTGTTATCTGTGTGTTTACAATGAGATATAACGGACGGGGTTTTATCAGCGAACTACAATTGTGGGATTGTCCTGCTGGCAAGAGCAGTGAGTAAGTGATGTCACTTATCCTATAGGTCAGTGGTTCTAGCAACACTGTGTAAACAATGGTAGGGATAAGGTCACTTAGCAGGAGAACAAGGCAGAATTTCTACAGCAATATATTTAGGAAAAAATCTTCAATTTACATAAGCTACCAGTATAGATAGGATCCCTGAGATGGGACAACCCCTTTAAGGCTGTGTGTTGAGTGATTTTGATGACAAAACAAATTTACACTGTTATACAAGCTGTGCATTAACTATTTTAGATTGTATCAAAGTGTCATGTCTTCAATGTTGTCCCATGAAAATATATACAGGTAGTCCTCGACTTACGACATTGATCCCTTCTTATGCGGCATCGTAAACCGAATTTCAACGTAAGTTGGAAACATACGTAACTGTACCATACGACGACGCGTAGGAACGGATCAACGTGATTTATTGTGCAGCGGCTCGGAACCGAGGAAGACTATACCATATACAGTACAGTCTTCCTCGGTTCCAAGCCGCTGCACACTAAATCACTTACTGTACAGGGAGAGCTGGCAGCTTGTGTTTATGTGAGAGCTTTTTCTCATAGGAATGCATTGGCCAGCGTTGATTGGCCAGTGTGAAGCATTTGGCCAATCAACGCTGGTTCTGCCGGAGGCTCGTCTGTGAGGAGGCGGAGTCTAATATTAGACCACAACCAGAACCAGCGTTGATTGGCCGAATGCTGTACACTGGCCAATCAACGCTGGCCAATGCATTGCTATGAGAAAAAGTCAGCTCCCGAATAAATGCAAGCTGCCAGCTCTCCCGACTAGCAAGGACCTACTCGCTCATCTCTAGGCATAACCACGAAACGTCGTAACCCGAGGACTACCTGTAATGAAATACTGACAAAAATGTGAGTGGTGTACTCACTTTTGTGAGATACTGTAGCTCCAATATATTCTATTACAGATGTTGTCATTGCTCACCGTCCTCACTGTTGGGTTCAAAATCTAAACCACCAGTATATCTTTGGAGTATGGGAGGAAACTGAAATATCCACTTACTAAAACCACACCCTAGTTTCATGATGACCTCAATCCATGCTCTGCTCCTTTTGGTTTAAGCAGCACAGTCCTGCTGCACCTCCTACACCTACCCTCTACACACACAATCCTGGTTAACAGTAAGAGAACCGGACATGAAGGAGTAGTTGAGAGCGCTCCCTCAAAACCATGGTTTTATTCTGGAGATTAGGCTAGGTGGGGCTAAACACCTACATAAAACAACTTGGGGCCCCTTCAAAAAATTAATGGTTCATAATCACAAAAAAAAATCTGCATAGTTTTTGTCCACTTGCAGAAAAAATTAAATAAACTAACATGTTCATTATTTTTTCAGATTCCTTGTGGAAAGCTGTATTCACAATATTTACATGGATTCACCAGAACATACACTGCACACGAGTGGCAAACATTCCGGGGTTCTGATCCAAAAATGCTGTGTGAACTTACCCTAATACTATTTATGGTTTAATTCATTTCAAGCACAGTATCAGCTCTCTGGAAGATACAAAATAAAATATCTGCCAGAGGGCCTACAATTCAGTCTTTCTGTAAGAATTTAAAGAGGAACTCTCACCACCAACTCCAGCTTTCATTATCTGTTAAAAGGTGTTGTTGTAATTATTTCTCTAGTCAGGAGGGCGGTGTCAGGCAGGAGCAGGAAAGGGGCCATGATTCACATCCCCTTGTCTGCTCCTGCCTGACACTGCCCTCCTGACAGTACAGAGTCTAAATAGCGCATCAGACACCAAAACTAACAGCACTTATTGCTTGGGCATAGTAGGGGCTAAAGCAAAAATCCCAAACTGTGCTGGAATCAGTGGAGCAGCACTTAGTAATTGATATAAAGAGCTGAACCTGGCAGAGGTGGTGAAAGGTCCTCTTTAAGAGAAGCTGAGTTGCAGTGAAGTTGGCAGGCTGCTATACAGCAAACTGTGCTTTCTGCTTCCAGTCCTCCATTGTTTACAGGATGGGAGCCGGAAGTAGCTCCGTACAGATGATTAGCCTTTGGGCTGGGTGTAAGTACCCTACTGATCATATATTTATGGTCTATCCTGAGGATAAGTCATAAAAAATACAAAACCAGACAATCCCTTTAAGAGCTATTTCTGAAATGCTATTGCAGTTTTACCAGCCAAATATGTCCAGCTTATCAGCAAAGGGAAAATATGACAGCACACATATAGAGATAATGATTACTGCTAATTTTTTCCACCAACTCCCCCCCACCCCCACTTCATTTATGTGCATAATGAGAACAACCGTACAAATATTTGCAAAATCTTTGTCAGTTATTGAGGTTTGAAGGGGTATTCCCATGTACATAATTATTTTTAAATTTGTAGATAATTAAAAGTTAAACATTTCTGTAAATATAAGTAAACATTTTGCAGAGTTTTAAAGATTTTCTCTAAATATCTTGAGGTCACAGTCTTGTTGTCTTGATCGGTTGCCATGGATACGACCATGAACGCAAGAACTTTCTAAGGTCAGAAAATCATCCATGATGTCTTTATTGTGGCCGGGATATCTTCTGATACATGTAGTGTCCCTGCCTGATAACCCAGCTACAATAAGAAAATCATAGCTGAGTACCTGACAAGTCCCAGACCATAGAAAGTTTCTGCATTAGTGGTCATAACCATTGGCAACTGATCAAGATAACAGACGTCACCACTAAGAAAGTTAGAGGACATTTTTAAAACTCTGCAGAATTTTTAATTACTTATATTTGCAAAAATGTTAATTATCTACAAATATAGATATGACTATGTTCATGGGAATACCCCTGTAAGCTGGAGCTATATGATGACATGTCATACAGCCAAAAATTGCCTAACTAAGGAGCGTTCACACTTGCGCCCATGTCTGTCCGCCGGGTATCTGCCCTATTCCCCAAAGAAACTGCATTCCCGGCAGTCAGTTTTAAAACCCATTCATTTGAATGGTCTTTAAAAGCAAATCAGCGGTGTCTGTATGCAGCCTCTCCGCGAGGAAACTGTTTTTTTTTGGCCGGACATGCAGGACTGTGAGTCCGGCCAAAAAAAGATAAATGGTTTCTCTCCAAGGGCTGCATACAGACACCATCAGTTTGCTTTTAAAAGCCATTCAAATGAATGGGTTTTAAAACTGACCTCCAGGAAGTCGTCCCCTATCCAGTTTCTCTGGTGAATAAAACAGAGAAGGTGGGAGAACATGTACACAAGTGTGAACGCCCACCTTACAGATAATGACAGTAAATGCAATTGTGTTAGTAGTTGCCAGTTGATGCAGCCAAGACACTATGAGATCTGAATTTTTTTTTTTTCAGATTGTGCTGTGGTACCTTGCAATACGACTGCATTTACTTTCATTATGAGCAATGAGGTAATCTGTTCGGGGAGTCCGCATGTAGACGCAATTGCAAGCAGTGTGCAGTGAAAGCACATGGACCCCATAGACTATAATGGGGACTGTATGCTTGCCGTCAGATCTCCGCACAGAACATTGAAAGGCAAGTATTTCACAATCTACTTTCTTGTCCGCATGATTCATGCGGGCAACGCATGGCAAGCACACGGACCCCATTATAGTCTATGGGGTCTGTGTACTTTCACTGCACACTGCTTGCAAAAACGTTTGGTATTCCGTTCGAGGGATCCCCATGCGGACTCCCTAACAGACTATCAAACACAGATGCGAACGAAGGGTAATACTGTGATCCTTGATTGGGAGATGTGTGATCATGTTGAAATAGCCATGTAACCTAAGCCTTATAGTTGCAAATACATGAAGTTAAAAAATGGCACGTGAGACATAGCATGACTGGTAAAGTATCAAACAACTGATAGAAACATCCATACAAGACTTTGCTGTCCAGATCAACTCTGTTTATAAGGAAGAACAATTTTCCCTGCCGACTAGAAGGTTGGTACTGACAGAAACGTGCTCCCGGTTTGTGGCTAGGATTTTAAGCCCAACCACAGATCTGATGAGACAAGAGTTATCCGAATACATCACAATCTTTGTTTAGGTTACTATCATTATCTGGTCAATTAAAAAAAAAATTAGACTAATAGTCCAGATTTTAAGACAAATACCAAGAAAACATAGGCCGGACATATTAGATCTGATTCAGTTGTTCCTACCGTTGAACTAGCACACAGACAATCTCTAGGTCAAAAAAAAACTACTTCAAACAAAATTTATCTGGTTAAACTTCTGTTATTTCCCACACAACAGCAGCTGCACAGAACACCTTCTCAGCTGCAGAGTAGATTTTCCAATGGATTTTCACTGGTTTTTGTTGTCTTCTGAAATAATATATTTTTAACCCATTGATTTCAATGTGTTCTGCGTGGAAAACGTAACCCATTGAAGTCAATGGAAGTCTTTTTTTAGCAGCGCTGATTCTGCCGCGAGTTATCGTGGCAGAATTAGCACCACTTTACTCCGTGTGAATGCCCCCTTACTAAGATAGCCCATATTCTCCCCCTTGTATACCCTCTCCTGGAGTAACACAGCTGACCCTGATCTAGCAGCTGCATTACTAGTCAGGCTATGTTCACATTTGCATCCTGCACATACAGCTTTTTCATACAAAAACAACGGACGCCCTACAGACCCCATTATAGTTAATAATAATGACTATAATATTAAAGGAGTCCACCGGGCTCCATATGTCAGACTGTTATAGATATTATGTAATATCTAAATTGTTTAAAAAGTTAAATATTGTTTTAAACAGTCTGAGTTATCACTGTGTACCCATGTGCAGCGGAGTCCCATAACAAAGAGTCCATGTACTCTACCATGATATAGTACCATAATATGGCACCCATTCTATGACGCCAAATTGTACCTCAATATGCCATTCAATTGCTAAGAGACCACTAAACAAGCAGCTACACTTAAGGAGGACTTTTCATGTCCTCATCGATGTGCATTATTATATAGTGCTAGAAAGCAGTGTGGTGAATTCAGTGGTGGAGATATCGGTGCCTTTGGTTTTCGCACCAATACGTCCCCATTAGAGAAAACCCGACGCATCTGGCCGACGTGACCTGTAAGAATTTTGCACTTATAACCCAAAACACATCATGTTACACGGTTTTTATTTTCTACAATAAACAAATTATTGATTACCCCGATTTGTCGTCCCACCTATTTAATGGTACCAGTGAGTGCGGAGTCCCTGTTCAAGTCCACTTGGTTTTCTCTATCGTTTTCCGCCCTTGGGTGCAACAGGTTGAACTGCTGCTGCGTCCACCTGGTTATCTACATATGATTTAGGTTGTTGTGATCCACACAACCACAACAGGTGAGAGGCCATCTGGTACCTTCTTCCATCATTTCAATCCAATACATACACAGTTTACTAAAATACTACACCTAGTGCGTTCGGTGTCTCTCTTTAGCAATATCTCCCCATTGTCAGAAAGTCAGGCCTTATAGCCTAGCCTCATCACTGGGCATTAAGGAACGCGGCCTCCCCCTTCTCACAGTACAAGTCTATAAAACAGTAAATAATGGAGCAATAGAGTGCGTGAGAGAAGCAGAGGTCCATTTAAACTCCTTCTCACTGCAGTCATCTAAGGACCCCTAAACCCTGCTGAAGTGATAGTTGGGACCCCTTTGATCAGCTGTCCAATCACTGAAAAGTTTATTTTTTCTCCATCTACATCAATAGGGATCTATTTTAAAAGGCAAGAACCCCATTTTAATTGACAACAGTTCTGTGAAAGGGGCCAAGAACAATGGCAGCTGTTTGAGAAGAGGCCTGTGGTTGGTGGTCACCAGATGATGTAGTGGTCACCTGGCACAAACAGCTGGGGGTGGCTGACATTTGCTACTGCTGGAAATGCTTTACTGGGAAAAGGTGAGAAGTTTGTTGTTTTTTTTGTCTTTGTCCCCTTCCTCAGCCCTATTAAGCGGAAAAAAAAGTTGTCCAACCCTTTTAGCCCCTTAATGTGTCAGAAGTGTTCCTGACTGTGTCTCAGAATGTTCCTAAAGAGAACAATGGCTTATATAACCGGCTCAGAGAAGGCCAGTGTGAGCAGTCACTCATCAACTAGTGACATGGCCTCAATGACTACAACACCTATCATACAACGCCACATAAACACTTCACACATCATCCATAGGCAACCGAAAGTAAATAGGTCACTAAGTGCACAGTGAGAGGAATGAGAGCAGCGCACACAGCCGCGCGCCACACAATACACACACACGATATACACGACAGCACAACAGAGAATAGAACAGCCGCTCCTGTTACCCGGGCTCTTTAGGTTGTAGCGAGTCTCCATGTCTGCTTGACAGCGGCCTTCTCCCCGCCTACCCGAGGACACGCCCATTCACGTCAGAGAGCGAAAAATGGCCACGTCACGTGCTTACAGTGAGGGAGGAGCTAGTACGTCACGTACCGGTAGGTAGTTGGCGAGCTTGCTATGGAAGGTGCGGCGCGTACAACTTGCTTTTACGTACCAGCCCTTCTGTGCACTCGTGACCTGGCAGATTCTGTACATGTAGTCTAGTACGCAGGGAGGATGTTCTGCTGCAGGGCACACAGAAGCTTGTTTCCATTCAGTAGGGGTGGGGTGTCCTTCATGATAGTGGGGAGTCTTTGGGATGGCTAAACTATTATGAGGAATATATATATATATATATATATATATATATATATATGTGTGTGTGTGTGTGTAAAATTAGAATTTATCAAATAAACATACTTTATACATGACTATGATGTCAGGAGGAATATACTCTAATTTTATACATACATACATACATATTAGGGTGGGATCACACCTGCGCCTGGTCTCCGCTTTAGCCATATATTATGTCCCTCTTAGTAAGGGCATGTTCACATCTGCACCCAATGTCCAGTTTTCGCAATCCAGCAGCTTGCCGTCTTCTGCTTTTCTTCTTTTTTTTAGCCGGACACAAAGTCAAACATGCAGGACATTTTGTCCGGTTAAAAAAAAAAAACGGTTTTGCCCCGGACAGGTAGAAGACGCACATGGGCGTTCCCCATTGCAAACCCATTCAAGTCAAAACTTGACTGCCGGGTTTCCGTCTCCTGTACAGTTTCTTAGGGCAGAAGACGGAAACCTGCCATATTGCGCAAAGGGAGACATAATATACAGAAAAAAGCCATACTTTAACGTATACCAGATGATACATGGCTGTGCAGGATGCTAGCAGGCCCAATTACAAGATATGATCAGTAGAGATGAGCGAACACTAAAATGTTCGAGGTTCGAAATTCGATTCGAACAGCCGCTCAATGTTCGTGTGTTCGAATGGGTTTCGAACCCCATTATAGTCTATGGGGAACAGATACTCGTTAAGGGGGAAACCCAAATCCGTGTCTGGAGGGTCACCAAGTCCACTATGACACCCCAGGAAATGATGCCAACACCTCTGGAATGACACTGGGACAGCAGGGGAAGCATGTCTGGGGGCATCTAACACACCAAAGACCCTCTATTACCCCAACATCACAGCCTAACAACTACACACTTTACACACTCAATACCACCTCTCTGACAGTAGGAAAACACCTTGAAACATGTGTATTTGGCACTTGCAGTGAGGAGAGCTTGTCACCAGCAGTGAATTTGGCCCTTGTAGTAAGTTGAGGTTGGCACCAACATTTGTTTTGAAAATCAGGGTGGATTGAGCCTCTAACCAGCAGAGTTTGGGCAAATTCATGGTGGAGGGAGCCTCTAAACACCCCAGTTTGGGCAAATTCATGGTGGAGGGAGCCTCTAAAAACCCCAGTTTGGACCAATTCATGGTGGAGGGAGCCTCTAACCAGCCCAGTGTGGGCAAATTCATGGTGGAGGGAGCCTCTAAAAAACCCAGTTTGGACCAATTCATGGTGGAGGGAGCCTCTAACCAGCCCAGTTTGGGCAAATTCATGGTGGAGGGAGCCTCTAAAAAACCCAGTTTGGACCAATTCATGGTGGAGGGAGCCTCTAACCAGCCCAGTTTGGGCAAATTCATGGTGGAGGGAGCCTCTAAAAAACCCAGTTTGGACCAATTCATGGTGGAGGGAGCCTCTAACCAGCCCAGTTTGGGCAAATTCATGGTGGAGGGAGCCTCTAAACAGCCCAGTTTGGGCAAATTCATGGTGGAGGGAGCCTCTAAACAGCCCAGTTTGGGCAAATTCATGGTGGAGGGAGCCTCTAACCAGCCCAGTTTGGACCAATTAATGGTGGAGGGAGCCTCTAACCAGCCCAGTTTGGGCAAATTCATGGTGGAGGGAGCCTCTAAACAGCCCAGTTTGGACCAATTCATGGTGGAGGGAGCCTCTAAAAAACCCAGTTTGGACCAATTCATGGTGGAGGGAGCCTCTAAACAGCCCAGTTTGGGCAAATTCATGGTGGAGGGAGCCTCTAACCAGCCCAGTTTGGACCAATTCATGGTGGAGGGAGCCTCTAACCAGCCCAGTTTGGGCAAATTCATGGTGGAGGGAGCCTCTAAACAGCCCAGTTTGGACCAATTCATGGTGGAGGGAGCCTCTAAAAAACCCAGTTTGGACCAATTCATGGTGGAGGGAGCCTCTAACCAGCCCAGTTTGGGCAAATTCATGGTGGAGGGAGCCTCTAAACAGCCCAGTTTGGGCAAATTCATGGTGGAGGGAGCCTCTAACCAGCCCAGTTTGGACCAATTCATGGTGGAGGGAGCCGCTAAACAGCCCAGTTTGGACCAATTCATGGTGGAGGGAGCCTCTAAAAACCCCAGTTTGGACCAATTCATGGTGGAGGGAGCCTCTAACCAGCCCAGTTTGGGCAAATTCATGGTGGAGGGAGCCTCTAACCAGCAGAGTTGGTGGAAATCAGGGTGGAGGGAGCCTCTAACCAGCAGAGTTGGGGGAAATCAGGGTGGAGGGAGCCTAGTATTAGCAGAATTGTGCAACGCTTATGGTGGATGAGTATGAGGATGCGGAGGAATTGGAGAGGTTGAGTACAGACATGGAGTTTCATGTTGGGGTGCTTTACACAGGTGGGCACAAAAATGACGGCTCTACCCTGTGGTGGTTCATTTTTATCAAAGTGAGCCGGTCGGCACTCTCAGCTGACAGACGGGTGCGCTTGTCAGTGATGATGCCACCGGCTGCACTGAACACCCTCTCAGATAGGACGCTGGCGGCAGGACAGGACAGCACCTCCAAGGCATATAGGGCAAGTTCAAGCCACAGGTCCAACTTCGACACCCAATACGTGTAGGGCGCAGAGGGGTCGGAGAGGACAGGGCTGTGGTCGGAAAGGTATTCCCGCAACATGCGCCTATACTTCTCACGCCTGGTGACACTAGGACCCTCCGTGGCGGCACTTTGGCGAGGGGGTGCCATCAAGGTGTCCCAGACCTTAGACAGTGTGCCCCTCGTTTGTGTGGACCGGTGAGAACTTGGTTGCCTACTGGAGGAACTGCCCTCCCTGCCGCCAACGTCACATGCTGGAAACATCTCCATCATATTCTGCACCAATTGCCTGTGGCAAGCATTGATGCGAATGGCCCTCCCCTCTACCGGAATAAAAGACGAGATGTTGTTTTTATACCGGGGGTCAAGGATAGCAAAGATCCAGTACTGGTTGTCCTCCATGATTTTGACAATACGCTTGTCGGTTGTAAAGCACCCCAACATGAACTCAGCCATGTCTGCCACAGTGTTAGTTGGCATGACTCCTCTGGCCCCACCGGAAAGTTCAATCTCCATTTCCTCCTCATCCTCCATGTCTACCCATCCGCGCTGCAACAATGGGACGATTCGAAGTTGCCCGGAAGCCTCCTGTATCACCATCACATCATCGGACAACTCTTCTTCCTCCTCCTCCTCCTCCTCCTCCTCCATTAAACGCAGTGAAGCGGACAGATGTGTGGACCTACTCTCCAGCTGTGACGGATCGGATGCTATCCCTAACTCCTCTGTGTGATCTGAGTTATCCCTGATGTCAATCAGGGATTCTCTCAGAACACACAAGAGCGGGATTGTAAGGCTCACCATCGCATCCTCAGAGCTCACCCTCCTTGTGGACTCCTCAAAGACCCGTAGGATGTCACAAAGGTCTCTCATCCATGGCCACTCATGGATGTGAAACTGAGGCAGCTGACTTTGTGGCACCCTAGGGTTTTGTAGCTGGTATTCCATCAAAGGTCTCTGCTGCTCAACCACTCTATTCAACATCTGAAACGTTGAGTTCCAGCGTGTGGGGACGTCGCACAAAAGCCGGTGTTGTGGCACATGCAGGCGTTGCTGGAGAGATTTTAAGCTAGCAGCGGCTACTGTCGACTTGCGAAAGTGGGCGCACATGCGCCGCACTTTCACCAGTAGCTCTGGAACATTGGGGTAGCTCTTTAGGAAACGTTGCACCACTAGGTTGAAGACGTGGGCCAGGCATGGAACATGTTGGAGTCCGGTAAGCTCCAGAGCTGCTACCAGGTTCCGGCCGTTATCACAAACGACCATGCCTGGGCCCAGGTGCAGCGGCTCAAACCATATTGCCGTCTCATCGAGGAGGGCATCCCTCACCTCGGAGGCAGTGTGCTGTCTGTCCCCCAAGCTGATCAGCTTCAGCACAGCCTGCTGACGTCTACCAACGCCAGTGCTGCAACGTTTCCAACTCGTAGCTGGGGTCAATCTAACAGCGGAGGAGGAGGCGGTGGCGGAGGAGGAGGCGGTGGCGGAGGAGGAGGCGGTAGAGGAGGAGGAGGAGGGGGGTGTTCTTCTCGTGTCCCTGCCAGGAATGTTAGGCGGGGAGACGAGGTACACCGGGCCAGTTTGGGAAGCAGTCCCAGCCTCAACTACATTCACCCAGTGTGCCGTCAGTGAAATGTAGCGTCCCTGTCCGCATGCACTTGTCCACGCGTCGGTGGTCAAGTGGACCTTTGTGCAAAGCGCGGAACTAAGGGCCCGCCTGATGTTGAGTGACACGTGCTGGTGCAAGGCGGGGACGGCACACCGGGAGAAGTAGTGACGGCTAGGGACGGCATAGCGAGGTGCCGCAGTTGCCATCAGGTCCAGGAAGGCGGGAGTTTCAACAAGCCGGAACGCCAACATCTCCTGGGCCAGCAGTTTAGCGATGTTGGCGTTCAAGGCTTGCGCGTGTGGGTGGTTAGCAGTGTATTTCTGCCGCCGCTCCAATGTCTGAGAGATGGTGGGTTGTTGTAAAGAAACGCCTGATGGTGCCTTTGATGGTGCAGGAGAAGGAGATAAGACAGGACCAGGGGAGGATGAGGTAGAAGTCAACAAAGTGGCGGAGGCAGATGAAGTGGTGTCCTGGCTCGTCCTCTGGAGTGCATCGCCAGCACAGTCAGCAGTGGCAGTGGCAGAGGCAGAGGCAGTGGCAGTGGCGTGAACGGCAGGCGGCCTTTGTCCTGCCGTTGCTGCCTGCCACTGATTCCAGTGCTTGGATTCCAAATGACGGCGCATTGAAGTGGTGGACAGGTTGCTCTTCTCAGAGCCCCTAATCAATTTCGAGAGGCAAATTGTGCAGACAACACTATATCTGTCCTCGGCGCATTCCTTGAAAAAACTCCACACCTTCGAGAAACGTGCCTTCGAGGTGGGAGTTTTTCGGGGCTGGGTACGAACTGGAACATCTTGGGAGATTCCGGGTGTGGCCTGGCTTCGCCTAAGCTGCTGACCTCTGCCTCTAGCTACCCTTTTTGGTGCTGCACCTGCCTCAACATCCACACTACTTTCCCCGCTTGACATCCCCCCTGTCCAGGTCGGGTCAGTGTCCTCATCATCCACCACTTCCTCTTCCAACTCCTGTCTCATCTCCTCCTCCCGCACAATGCGCCGGTCAACTGGATGCCCTGACGGCAACTGCGTCACATCATCGTCGATGAGGGTGGGTTGCTGGTCATCCACCACCAAATCGAACGGAGATGGAGGAGACTCTAGTGTTTGAGCATCTGGACACAGATGCTCCTCTGTTAGGTTCGTGGAATCGTGACGTGGAGAGGCAGGTTGAGGGACAATGAAAGGAGCGGAGAACAGCTCTGGGGAGCAGGGACAGTTTGGGTTATTGTTCTGTAAAGCTTCGGAATTTTGGGAGGAAGGAAGACAAGACTGTTGGGTAATAGGAGGAGAGGAGGCAGAGTCTGACTGGCTGCTGGACAATGTGCTGTAAGCGTTCTCTGACAGCCATTGCAAGACCTGTTCCTGGTTCTCGGGCCTACTAAGGTTTGTACCCTGCAGTTTAGTTAATGTGGCAAGCAACCCTGGCACTGTGGAGTGGCGCAATGCTTGCTGCCCCACAGGAGTAGGCACGGGACGCCCTGTGGCTTCACTGCTACCTTGCTCCCCAGAACCATTCCCCCGACCTCGCCCACGGCCTCGTCCACGTCCCTTTCCGGGAGCCTTGCGCATTTTGAATTCCTAGTTAGAAATTGGCACTGTATACCAGTAGTAAAAATTGTGGGTGCACGTAACCCCAATATATTCTTTGAATTCCCAGTCAGAAACTGGCACTATATGGCAGTAGCAAGAAATGAGGGTATTTGTATTCCCAATATATTCTTTGAATTCCCAGTCAGACAATGGCACTGTATACCAGTAGTAAAAATTGTGGGTGCACGTAACCCCAATATATTCTTTGAATTCCCAGTCAGACACTGGCACTATATGGCAGTAGCAAGAAATGAGGGTATTTGTATTCCCAATATATTCTTTGAATTCCCAGTCAGACAATGGCACTGTATACCAGTAGTAAAAATTGTGGGTGCACGTAACCACAATATATTCTTTGAATTACCAGTCAGAAACTGGCACTATATGGCAGTAGCAAGAAATGAGGGTATTTATAACCCCAATATATTCTTTGAATTCCCAGTCAGACAATGGCACTGTATACCAGTAGTAAAAATTGTGGGTGCACGTAACCCCAATATATTCTTTGAATTACCAGTCAGAAACTGGCACTATATGGCAGTAGCAAGAAATGAGGGTATTTGTATTCCCAATATATTCTTTGAATTCCCAGTCAGACAATGGCACTGTATACCAGTAGTAAAAACTGTGGGTGCACGTAACCCCAATATATTCTTTGAATTACCAGTCAGAAACTGGCACTATATGGCAGTAGCAAGAAATTAGGGTATTTATAATCCCAATATATTCTTTGAATTCCCAGTCAGACACTGGCACTATATGGCAGTAGCAAGAAATGAGGGTATTTGTATTCCCAATATATTCTTTGAATTCCCAGTCAGACAATGGCACTGTATACCAGTAGTAAAAATTGTGGGTGCACGTAACCCCAATATATTCTTTGAATTCCCAGTCAGACACTGGCACTATATGGCAGTAGCAAGAAATGAGGGTATTTGTATTCCCAATATATTCTTTGAATTCCCAGTCAGACAATGGCACTGTATACCAGTAGTAAAAATTGTGGGTGCACGTAACCCCAATATATTCTTTGAATTACCAGTCAGAAACTGGCACTATATGGCAGTAGCAAGAAATGAGGGTATTTATAACCCCAATATATTCTTTGAATTCCCAGTCAGACAATGGCACTGTATACCAGTAGTAAAAATTGTGGGTGCACGTAACCCCAATATATTCTTTGAATTACCAGTCAGAAACTGGCACTATATGGCAGTAGCAAGAAATGAGGGTATTTGTATTCCCAATATATTCTTTGAATTCCCAGTCAGACAATGGCACTGTATACCAGTAGTAAAAATTGTGGGTGCACGTAACCCCAATATATTCTTTGAATTACCAGTCAGAAACTGGCACTATATGGCAGTAGCAAGAAATGAGGGTATTTATAACCCCAATATATTCTTTGAATTCCCAGTCAGACAATGGCACTGTATACCAGTAGTAAAAATTGTGGGTGTATATAGCCCCAATTCTATTGCTAGGGGACTTGCAGGGTATTTCTGGGGTGAAGGTGGGGGGGCACACCGTTGGAACGGGTATCGGGGTATATATCGGGTATACGGGAATACACTGACAGTGTATTCCATTCAGGATCCTGGGAAAGCTGGGTTGCGGCGATTGAGCCCGTCAGTGCCACGTTACACTGACAAGCTTCTCCCTGGAATTTAGCTCTTACAAGAGCTGTTGTGGTTGTCTTCTCCTTCCTATCCTAGCCTGTCCCTGCCTACCCAGAATCTAAGCCCTAGCTAGCTGGACGGAAACCTCCGTCCTCGGTGAATTGCAAGCTCAGAATGACGCGAAGCTGGGCGGCGCTGTTCTTTTAAATTAGAGGTCACATGTTTTCGGCAGCCAATGGGTTTTGCCTACTTTTCTCAACGTCACCGGTGTCGTAGTTCCTGTCCCACCTACCCTGCGCTGTTATTGGAGCAAAAAAGGCGCCAGGGAAGGTGGGAGGGGAATCGAGTAATGGCGCACTTTACCACGCGGTGTTCGATTCGATTCGAACTTGCCGAACAGCCTAATATCCGATCGAACATGAGTTCGATAGAACACTGTTCGCTCATCTCTAATGATCAGTGATAAGTGAACCCGAACTTCGTGGGTTTAGGTACTCGAACTTCAGGACTGAAGTTCAGGTTCGGCTTATGCCTAAAGCTGGTTGATTGACTGCTCAGCAGCCATTCAACCAAGTTTAAGCCCATGCACATGCCCAGTACCTTCTCCTAGCACAGTAACTGCGTGTGTAGCCATACTTTCTTCTAGCGCAGTAGCAATAACTGCATGCGTACCCATAATGTCTCCTAGCACAGACTTTGACTCACATGGTGGATGAGTATCTGTCGGCACATTCCCTTATACTGAGCGATGGGTCCTCCCCATTCAATTTCTGGGTTGGTAAATTGGACACTTGACCAGAGCTTGCCCTCTGTGCCTTGGAGGTGTTGGCCTGTCGTGCGCCAAGTGTCCTATTAGAATGTGTGTTCAGCATTGCAGGGGGTGTCATTGCCTATCCACAGCCAACGTGGACATACTTACGTTCATTAATGGATCCCATCGGACTTGGTTGTGCCAGCACCTGCGTGAGTGTTTAAAGTGTTAGCTACCTCCTCCTCCACCTCTTGCCACAACCACATCCACCTCCTCCCCCTGGACCTCTACCACCTGTTTCAAAATTATTTTATCTTGATTGTTTTAAAAAATATATATATATATTTTAAATAAAATAAAATTTTATATAAAATAAATTTTATGTTATTATTTTAAGTACTTTCCCTACCCCATTTTTTGCATTTTTTTGCACTTGCCCTGGTAATACCCCCATTTTTCAGCATTCTACTCTTTACTATTTTTGGGTCACTAAGTTCTGGTCCCCCTTTGATTTCAAAGGGGTTCGGATGAAGTTCAGGTACCCAAACCAAACTGACCTTGTTAAACCCAAACTTCGAACTACACCAGCAGATCACATTCCACTTGCCTGGTTACTAATGCAGCTCCCAGGAACTTTTCTTGCACACAGAATGTATTTTTGTTCAATTATGGTCCCAGAACCTCCGCTATTGTGCTGTTGGCACCAGAGAGCACAGTAGAAGATGCACAGATTCTGTGTACAAGAACAGGTCCCAGGAGCTGCATTAGTAACCAGGTAAGTGTAATGAAATTGTAATTATTATAACAGCATGTGGTGGGAGTGGGACTATTAACCAAGGGAGGCACTACTAGGGCTCTATTACAGTAATAGTGCCCCGCAAGGGAAATAGACCCCCAACCCACTGGTAATGTTAATAACTGGGGGGGGGGGCACTATAACTGCAATAGTGCCCCCCACACACACAGGTAATATTACCTGTAGGGGCACTGTTAGGGTACTATTACATTTATTACAATATTACAGTTATAGTGCCCCCCACACTTAAAGGGGTTGTCCGAGATCAATTAATATTTTAATAATAAGCCCCCCCCCATGTCCTCCCCCTCTTACTTTCTAAATAACATTTATTATAAACTAGCTTCTACCTGTGACTTCGTCTCCATGGACTTCAGAATTGAGTCCAGAGAGAAATGAAAAACGTGTGAGTAATAAAAAAAAATTAATGCGATAAAAAATGTCACCTGTCATATCGATTGCGCAGTAATAGAGACAAATAACTACAGCTTTGCATTTAAGTCATTAGGTATTTGATATTGTATATGATAATCACAAAATTTAGAATGTTTTTTTTTTACGCACATATGTTAATATACTTCTATACACGACATTGTATGAGTTATTATTTTCCGCCAGTACCTGTAAGTTTTGAGCAACCGACATGTGAGATGCAAGGAGTACCCAAATGAATTCCTGCCACTTTCAGCGTTTGGCCCTGGAACTTATTAATGGTCATTGTAAATGCAAACTTTAGGGGAAATTAAAGCCTCTTAAATTGAAATGGCAAATTATTTGGGATTCGGGGATCAACACGCTCTCTCTTTTAGCTGTACTGGTAAGAATAGTGGCCTTTATGATATTCCTCTCCAGCTCTGTGACACGTAGCCTCGTGCCATTGCACAGTCTTGGTGTATCAAGATTACGAATCAGCAGAACTGGGATGCCAACCTTTAACTCCAGTTTATGGGAAGGCATGCCTGTTAATTCCAAGGTGAAATTCTGCAGGGTAAGTTGTACTGTGGTCACTGCTCATAACCGTGTGTCACACTATTGATGTGTATATTTTTGATTCGCTGACTAACCCTTCCAATATCTTCTTGTTAATGTTATTGATGGACTCATTTTTTGGCGATAGCACTGCCCTCTTGCATAACCACTCTTTGTTCTTACGATTTATCACCCTTTCAGCAACAGCCTGTCTCTGAGCTTCTACTTCCTCCACAGTCTCAGCAGCTCTCTGGCATGCCATATATTCAGCAAATCACTGCTGTCAATAGTTCACCTGCTCTGGTGTTTTGGCAGCTTTGAAGCTGGCCTGCCACTGAAATTGTTCCTTGTGCTGTGCCTGTGATTGTTCCGGCATCTCAGCAGCTCGTTGGGACGCCATATAATGAGAGAGTTGTTGGCATCGATAATCCGCCTGCTCCGGCGTTTTGGCTGCTCTAACAGCCGCTTGATGCCTAGCTTGCTCAAACCACTTCAGCTCCACTTGAGGAGAATTCTGTTGACTTCTGGCTATCTTCATAGCTCTCGTTTTTTTAGAATTTTGCAACAAATTAGATTTGTTTTCCCTGCATGTAAAAAATTGTGAAACATTTGGATTAAAATGAAAACAACAAATGAAAAGTAAATTAAAATTCACAAACAAATACAAACTGATCACAACACAAACAACAAAATCCAAGTTGCTAAGCAACCAAATAACAATGAAACCAAAAGCAAGCAAACATCACAAAGCAAGTAATAAATTCTGTTACGAAGCAAAAGACCGTAAATAAAGAGAATGAAACAAAACCAAAACAGCAATCCTGTGATTACCATATACAATATCAAATACCTAATTACTTAAATGCAAAACTGCAGCTATTTTTCTCCATTACAGTTCAAGCGATATGACGGGTGAAATGTTTTACCCCATTAATTTTTTTTATTACTAAAACATTTTTCATTTCTCTTTGGACCCAATTCTGAAGTCCACGCAGACAAAGTCACGGGCAGAAGCTAGTTTATTATATTAGTAGGATAGTATAGTATAGTAGTAACATAAATTGATAACAGTCTTGAAGACATGTCATTTACCGGCATAAAAAAGTATCCTATGTGTTAATCCAGGTTACAAACTATCTATATGCCAAATTTCATCCCAATCCATTCAGCCAATTAACAAATATACAAACGTTCACATTTATAATATTAGTAGGATTTTTCTTAGTTTTAGATATCCTGGGGATATCCAGATCTTGGGATGTCATCACTGAAAGGCCGCCTCTTTGCCGGACCGTCCACACATACACAGTACAGTGGGGGTCCTGTACATGTCACAAAGAGGAGGTGTCAGCTGGCACCTACATAGAGTAGGCGATGGGGAGACATGTAGTGCCATATAATATTGATTGGAAATTCACATTCGATATTATACTGTTGCTTAGGTCACCATAGAGCATATTATACTGTGCAGGAGCCACTGTGCAGCATTATAGTGTGCAGTGGGCCACTGTGGAGCATATTCTATTGTGTGGGGAACACTGTTGAACATTATATTGTTTAGCGGCCAATGTGGTGCATTATATCATGCTGAGGCCACTGTGGAGCATATTATACTGTCCAGGGGACAAAGTGGAACATTATAATGTGCAGAGGCCACAGTGGAGTATATTATACTGTGCATGTGCCACTGTGGAGCATTATACCATGCAGGGGCCACTGTGGAGCATATTATATTGTGCACGGGCCACTGTGGAGCATTATTCTGTACAGGGGCCACTGTGGAGCATATATTGTGCGGGGGCCACTGTGGAGAATATTATACTGTGCGGGGGACACTGTGGAGCATTATACAGTACAGGGAACAATGTGGAGCATATAATACTATTTATATATGTATGTATTTGTGTATGTGTTGTGAGAAGGTAACAGGCCGAGTGCTGGAGTCCAGATATATCAGCCCCAGGTTTCTGACATACAGTTAGGGCCAGAAATATTTGGACAGTGACACAAGTTTTGTTATTTTAGCTGTTTACTAAAACATGTTCAGAAATACAATTATATATATAATATGGGCTGAAAGTGCACACTCCCAGCTGCAATATGAGAGTTTCCACATCCAAATCGGAGAAAGGGTTTAGGAATCATAGCTCTGTAATGCATAGCCTCCTCTTTTTCAAGGGACCAAAAGTAATTGGACAATGGACTCTAAGGGATTCAATTAACTCTGAAGGCGTCTCCCTCGTAAACCTGTAATCAATGAAGTAGTTAAAAGGTCTGGGGTTGATTCCAGGTGTGTGGTTTTGCATTTGGAAGCTGTTGCTGTGACCAGACAACATGCGGTCAAAGGAACTCTCAATTGAGGTGAAGCAGAACATCCTGAGGCTGAAAAAAAGAAAAAATTCATCAGAGAGATAGCAGACATGCAAAATCAACAGTCGGGTACATTCTAAGAAAAAAGGAATTGACTGGTGAGCTTGGGAACTCAAAAAGGCCTGGGCGTCCACGGATGACAACAGTGGTGGATGATCGCCGCATACTTTCTTTGGTCAAGAAGAACCCGTTCACAACATCAACTGAAGTCCAGAACACTCTCAGTGAAGTAGGTGTATCTGTCTCTAAGTCAACAGTAAAGAGAAAACTCCATGAAAGTAAATACAAAGGGTTCACATCTAGATGCAAACCATTTATCAATTCCAAAAATAGACAGGCCAGAGTTAAATTTGCTGAAAAACACCTCAAGAAGCCAGCTCAGTTCTGGAAAAGTATTCTATGGACAGATGAGACAAAGATCAACCTGTACCAGAATGATGGGAAGAAAAAAGTTTGGAGAAGAAAGGGAACGGCACATGATCCAAGGCACACCACATCCTCTGTAAAACATGGTGGAGGCAACGTGATGGCATGGGCATGCATGGCTTTCAATGGCACTGGGTCACTTGTGTTTATTGATGACATAACAGCAGACAAGAGTAGCCGGATGAATTCTGAAGTGTACCGGGATATACTTTCAGCCCAGATTCAGCCAGATGTTGCCAAGTTGATCGGACCGCGCTTCATAGTACAGATGGACAATGACCCCAAGCATACAGCCAAAGCTACCCAGGAGTTCATGAGTGCAAAAAAGTGGAACATTCTGCAATGGCCAAGTCAATCACCAGATCTTAACCCAATTGAGCATGCATTTCACTTGCTCAAATCCAGACTTAAGGCGGAAAGACCCACAAACAAGCAAGACCTGAAGGCTGCGGCTGTAAAGGCCTGGCAAAGCATTAAGAAGGAGGAAACCCAGCGTTTGGTGATGTCCATGGGTTCCAGACTTAAGGCAGTGATTGCCTCCAAAGGATTCGCAACAAAATATTGAAAAAAAAAATATTTTGTTTGGGTTATGTTTATTTGTCCAATTACTTTTGAGCTCCTAAAATGTGGAGTGTTTGTAAAGAAATGTGTACAATTCCTACATTTTCTATCAGATATTTTTGTTCAACCCTTCAAATTAAACGATACAATCTACACTTGAATTCTGTTGTAGAGGTTTCATTTCAAATCCAATGTGGTGGCATGCAGAGCCCAACTCGCGAAAATTGTGTCACTGTCCAAATATTTCTGGCCCTAACTGTATGTATGTACCAGGGCGGATCTGGAATAGGCCTCAGCCCAGGTGTAGATCCTTGGCTCATTACTGGGCCAGAAAAGGCTACTGCTCTTGCATTGCAGTGCAGTTTCATGAGGTGAAAGGAGGTGTATACATGTATATGTAGTACATATACTTAGTGCAGTAGCATCATTATTTGATCCTGCAATCTTTTGCAGGTTGAAGTCATACATTTACATACACCTTACACTATGTTCACATCTGAGCTGGTGTGTCCTTTGTTCTGGTCTGTTGGTGGACGCACGGACCACTAAAATAGTGGACATCAATCGTGGCTGACAGGCCCCATTGACTGTAATGGGTACTATCATGTGTCTGTTCTTTTAAACTGAGACTACACATTCCCTGTCTTAGGCCTATTACTGCTGTATTTCCAGAAAGTGAATGTCAGAATAATACTAGAGGCAAAGATTTATTCTAGCTTTTATTTCTTTCATCGCATTCCCAATGGGTCACAAGTTTACTTACACCATACTAATTGTATGTTTCAAAAGCTTGGGAAATTCCAGAAAACAATGCCATGGCTTTAGAAGCTTCGGACTGGTGTTGTCCACGTTTAGTAAATACTTTTTCCAATATACTTTCTGTATCTATTCCTCTATTCCTATTTTCTAGAATTCTGCTGTCATTCATGGTTTACTTACAGTGGATAACAATCAGTCCAAGGTCATGTGATGGACACACAGGTGCACAGCTCGTTACAGGCAGATGTCTAATTACTCTGCTGTGACTGTAACGAGCTGTGCACCTGTGTGTCCATCACATGACCATGTACCGTATATCACATGACCATGGACTGATTTTTATCCCCTCAAAATAAGCTATGAATGACAGAGTTCTAGAAAATAAGGAATGGATACTGAAGGTTTTTTGGAAAATTGTAGAATTTTTCATTATGCAAACAATGATATTTATTTGCCACAACTGGACAACCCCTTCAAGATCTACTTGTCTTTTTGTTTGATTATCCTGGGGAAATGAAAAAAATGAGCAAAAACATGAAAAAAATAATTGTGGACGTCTACATGTGTATTATTGAACAGATGAATGTAGTGCACAGATTCAACCACTTCTGGACCAGCTAATTTCCATGGTTCAGACCAGACACCTATTCTCTGTCGCTGCCCAGAAAAGCAAGACCACCAAACTAGGCCGCCACTCAGGAGGCATACTAATATAGTTCAAGGAGGAGCTTAAAGAACATGTGAAAGCCATCAAACGCGGTGACAACCACATGTGGATAAAAATAAGCAACTCCATCCTCAATGGCCAACACGACATTTATCTCTGTGCAGTATACATCCCCCCCATCAGAGTCCCCCTACCACAACCCAGACATCTATGAGGTCCTACAAAGAGAATCTGCCCAGTTCCAGTCCCAAGGCAGAGTGCTGATCTGCGGCGACCTAAATGCCAGGACTGGCACAGAGAAAGACTTCCTGTCCTCTGATGGAAACCTGCACATCCCGGTAGGCGAGGTCCACCACCTGGAGTATGCACAGAGAAGAAGAAATAGCTATGACATAGTCGTCAACAAGAGCGGGAGACAGCTGCTGAACCTGTGCCGGAGTCTGGGACTGTACATAATGAACGGGCGTACCAGAGGGGACTCTCAGGGACGCTTCACACTAAACTCCCACGTGGGCAACAGCGTGGTGGACTATGTCATCACAGATGCAGACCCAGCAGACATAGATGCTCTCATAGTCACCCCTGAGACACACCTGTCAGACCACAATCAGATCCTGCTGTACATGAGTTCCACTGACAAGCCACTCACACAGCAGCCCCACCAGATTGGTCTCTACAACCTGCCACCATTCTTTAAATGGGTCAGCCACCGGGCCACCGAATACACCAATGCGGCTAACCGACCCGAAATCAAGGAACTGCTCACAAACTTCTATATGAGTTCCTACCAGCCAGACCAACAAGGGGTCACCCGAGCAGTGAAGGACTTCAGTAACATCCTGTACACCATGGCAGAACTAGCAGGCCTGAAACAGACAAAGCCCAAGAGACCGACTAACAAACAGTCTCACAAATGGTTTGACAGCGACTGCAAGGCTCTACGCCATTCTCTAAGGGCAGCCTCCAACCAGAAACACAGAGACCCCAACAACAGAGAGACGAGGGAAGCCTACAACAATCTATGCAAGCAATACAAAGGCACCCTCAGAGAGAAGAAACAGAGGTACCCCTCCCACAAAATAGAGCAACTAGAGGACTCCCTCCAGGACAGCTCATTCTGGGAGACCTGGCACCACATGGGCACAAAGCCCAAGAAAAACTCTCTCCACATCCAAAATGGCAATATCTGGCTCAACTACTTCAGAGGTCTCTACAAAAACATCCCAGAAGAAGAACTAATCCCAGAACAGCAACAGATAATCACCAAACTGAGGGACATGGAGAAAGTCATCAAAGACTTCCAGAACCCTCTGGACTCACCAATCACCATAAAAGATATACAGGAAAGAATTGCCCTGCTGAAAGGCAAAAAGGCCAGTGGCCCTGACGGCATCCTACCAGAGATGATCAAATACAGCCCTCCAGCAATACACGTGGCACTGGCAAAGCTATTCACCCTCGTGCTCAATGCTGGACACTTCCCTGAAGACTGGAACAAAGGCCTCATAACCCCCATCTACAAGAATGGGGACCAATATGACCCCAACAACTACAGAGGGATCTGCGTCAGCAGCACGCTGGGGAAACTGTTCAACAGCATCATCAATAACAGAATCCTCACCTTCCTCACACAACACGGGGTCCTCAGCAAGAGCCAAGCAGAGTTCATGCCAAACCACCGCACCACAGACCATATCTACACCCTGCACAGCCTCATCAAGACGCATGTCCACAACACCAGAAGAGGCAAGATATTCACCTGCTTCGTGGACTTTAAAAAGGCGAGAGGTGAAGTTCCTGCTATACGCCGATGACCTCCTACTCCTGGCCCCCACCGAGACAGACCTCCAAGAAAGCCTGTCAGTGCTGGAAAAATTCAGCACCACATGGGCCCTACCCATCAACCACAAGAAGACCAAAGTCATGGTATTTCAGAAGAAGGGCCAAAATAAAGCCTCCACCACCTCACAATTCACACTGAATGGCTCCACACTGGAGAAAACCAACAGCTACACCTACCTGGGGCTGGAGCTCAGCCAATCAGGAAGCTTCAAAGCAGCAATAGAAACCCTGAAAGCAAAAGCCTGCAGAACCTTCTACGCCGTCAGAAGACAACTGTACCACCTCAAACCACTGGTGAGGGTCTGGCTGAAGATATTTGATGCAGTCATCTCCCCGATCCTTCTCTATGGCAGCGAGGTTTGGGGCCCAGCCACCTACCCAGACCAGTCAAAGTGGGATTCCAGCCCAACAGAGACCTTCCACCTGGAGTTCTGCAAATACCTGCTCCATGTCCATCGCAACACCTCCAACATGGCCTGCAGGGCAGAGCTAGGCAGACTCCCCCTATGGATCACCATACAGAAGAGGGCGCTAGCTTTCCAGGCACACATCCAGGGGAGCAAGCCCGACTCCTACCACCACCAAGCTTGGCTAAGCCACCTGAGCAAACCAGACACCCACCAACCAAACAACAGCCAACCACCAAACCAAAAACACCAACAGTTGATAACCAAGGCCGAAATAAAGGCGACCACAGGGGCAAACAGAGAGTGGTACATTTAAGAATGGAAAAACTATATAAATAACTCCAAGAAACTCACCGTGTACCAATGCCTACAAAGGGACTACACCATGGCCACCTACCTGGAGAGAATACGCCACCCCAAGAACAGACAGACCCTGAGCCGGTACAGACTGAGCGCCCACAACCTAGAGATAGAGACGGGGCGATACAGGCAGACTTACAAGCCACAGGAGAACAGACTGTGCCAGCACTGTGACCAGGGGGCCCTAGAAAACGAGACCCACTTCCTGCTACACTGCACCAAATACTCAGCTGTGAGGGCTGTCTACTACCAAAGACTCTCTGCCCACATCCCAGACTTCATATCTGCAGACGAGAAGAGGAAACTCTACATCCTACTGGGAGAAGAAGAGGCCACTGTGGAGATCGCTGCCCAATACGTGTCCAGCTGTCACCAAACAAGAGGAAGATGAGACTCCACGGACTATTATATTTATCCCAACACATCCGCCCCACCCCACCCCCACCTCCCCATATAGCGGTCACCAACGAAGAGGAAGATGAGACTCTACGGACTGTTATACCCCAAACCAACCGCCCCACCCCACATCCCCATATAGCGGTCACCAACTAAGAAGAAGACGAGACTCCATGGACTGTTATACCCCAAACCAACCGCCCTGCCCCACCCCACCTCCCCAAATAATGGTCACCAACGAAGAGGAAGATGAGACTCCACGGACTGTTATACCCCAAACCACCCACCCCCACCATACCCACCACTCACCCACCCGAGTCCAACTCCCCCCCCCACACACACACTTTACTAGCTTTGGCAATGACAAATATCTATTCGGTCATGCCAATAAAGCTTTTTTGATTTGATTTGATTCTTTTTTTTTTTTTTTTTTTTTTTTTTTTTTGTTTATGTGGTTTTGAGGACTATAACCTTTTTTTTGGTTAGGGCTATTCAAATAATTTACAGGTACATCCATGCTGGGTTAACAGTAGACTGCCTGAATGTATAAAGTCAATGGGCAGTTCAGAACTGGTTAAATGCAATCAGACCATGCAATTTACACACCATTTAGGAGGAGATGTAGTCTCTCTTTTGGAGATGAAGGTACTTCGATGAAAAAAAATGCAAATCAAAAGGAAATTGTTAAAATGCTTGAGAAAACAGGTACAAAATTATATCAACAGTCCATTGTGTCCTATATCAGCATGATACATTACTGCTCAGCAAGGAAGGTCACTGAAAAATATGTTACAATAAAATAATAAAATGTAACTTATAATAAATTTCGAAAAAATATAATGGCTGTGTTTGTTTACAAACACTGCAGTTCTCTTTCTGGTCCGCTGTATGGGGGGGGGGGCGGTCCTGGAGGAGAGGTGTTTTAAAGAGGCAGTCCTCCTACTGGACATAGCATCGGTAACCCCCATTGGAGCTCATCTGTTTGGGGGAAACCTCTTATGAACAAGGCATACATCTGCCTCAGTCTAGACCGCCATTATCAGAAGAGGCCACACTGAACCACTAATGCACTGAGTTCTTTTGCTACACTCCTGCAGCAAATGCTGTATCACCCACCCCTGATGAACCATACATATGGAGAAACGCATAGGGTGTTTTCAGGTTAGTTAGAATCCAGCTATTAAATTCCTGTCACATGATGGTTCTCTATTCAGTCTACAAGGGATGTTGTTATGGCTCTAGGCCAGTGGTCTCATCCCTGGTGGACTAATTTGTTTACATTTGATTCATCTGCATATTAGCTCCAGGATTTAATAGTGCTACACCCTTTTATTACAATATCTGGCAAGGAGTTAGTTGTCTGAGGGATATCTTTACGAACTGTTGAGTTTATTTTGTCCTTATTTGAGCATTTATATTCCTTCTGTAAGGCTGAGGCCCCACGTTGCAGAAACGCTGCTTTTTTGTTGTATATTTTGCTGCAGCTTTTTGAGCCAAAGCTGAGAATGGTTAGAAAAGGAATGGGAAAAATATAGAAAGTTCTTATATTTCTACTTTCTGCTCAATTCACTCCTAGCGTTGGATCAAAAGAACACAGCAACATCTGCAACAAAAAACACTGTGTTTCCACAACCTCATACCTTCCACATCAATTTCGGGGCATAGTTGTTGCTGACATACAGTGTTTTTTGTGAACACACACAACCATTTTATTTTTTGACATTTAGTAAACTTATCCATGCCATTCGGGGATTTATGCTCAGTAAGGAAGGAGCAACTACTACAAAACTGGAATAAAAAACAAGGTCACAATTTGCATCTTAAAGGGATATTCCAAAGTCAGACCATGGTCCTAGGTTGCGAAAACACTTCGTTTTACATTACCTGCAAAGTGGATGTAATTCTGGCTAATCCCTTGCATACGTTGCAGAAAAAAAATCAGCGGTGGAAAAGCTGTGATTTAAAAAACTGATGTTTAAGAAATTGCAGAAATGTCAATTATACCTATGGAAATGCTGACATTTTCTGTATATGTATAATAGGGACAAAAAATCCGTAGAGGAAAACTGTACGGACTTTCTATCTAAAACAATGCAGAAAAAAACACGATGCGTTTCCACCGTGGTCTTTTCCCCAGCGCTTTTTTACTGCAGCTTGTTATGTGGGGGCCTTAGCCTAAGGCTGCTGGATCACTTGAGTTTGGGAGTTCTGGTCCATCCTGACATTTTTGAAAATTACAGCATGACAGTTATACCTATGGAAACACTGGCGTTTTCTGTATAGGTATAATAGGGTCAAAAAGTCCACACAGGAAAACTCTGCAGTGTTTCTGTCAAAAGTGATGCATAAAAAAAAAACACTACAGAAAAAAAATGCAATGTGTTTCCACCTTGATTTTTTTCCGCAGTGTTTTTTGCTGCAGCTCGCTACTTGAGACCTTAGCCTCAAGAATCATATGTATACTACTAGTTTAAGTAAAATCAAGAGTTTTCCTAAATACATTTCCTTAGAAATGTTGCTTCAGTTGTTTGCTATGTTAGATTATTCCTTCCATTGTTTACACAACGTTTCCTTGATCCTGTCCCTGTGATAATAGTTTGGAAGGATGAGTCACTGCTGTCTTTGAGGTCTGAGTTCTCCTGTTGTTGATCTGTTTTTATAATAGCTCTCTAATAATTATAATAATATCTCATGGTAAGGACAATGTCTATATCTACTGAGGTACTTCATATTGTTTTGTTCATCAAACAGTCAAAGCCGACGACCAGCTTGCTGAAAAATCCAGGAAGTGACAATAAGCGATAACAGGCAAACTGGCGAGAGAGGGAGATGGGAAAACCCCTCTAGTGTTGGCACAAAAGCTCCTTGGTGTCCCTGCTGTGGTAAAACAAAAAATAGGGCTTTTTGTCCATAATGACCATGCAGGAAAATGAGGAAGGTTTTCAAGTTGAAGAATGCCACCCCAACCATAAAGCATAAGGGTGACAGTCTTATGGTGTAGTGTATTTTACTGCAGGTGGCAGGGGCATAGCTTTAGGGGGTGCCGCGGTAGCAGTCACTACTGGACTTTAGACCCTTAGGGGTCCCAAAAAGGTCCATCTGCCACATAAAATAGACTTTTCTAAATGGCACAAGATAGGTAGAGGCCTATTAGAATCCCAATATGTTTTAGACTCGCAACCTCAGCTAACAGCCTGTAAAGTACAAATACAACAATTGGGCTGCAAAGACTTGAGCAACTCTCCTGATAAGCATCAACAAATGGACAGTGGCCCCAAGCATACAGTATATCCAAAGTTGTGGCAAAATTCCTTAAGGAAACAAAGTCAATATAATGGTGTGGCAAATTGGCAATCATAAAGTGTGGACCTCAATGCCACAGCAAAGTTGTGGACAGAACGGAAAAAAATGTGTTAGAGCAAGAAAGCCAATAAAACGGTTATAGTTACACCAGTTCTGTAGTGGGCCAAAATACCAGCAAGTTATGGATAAACTTGTGAAAGGCTACCCAAATGTTTGAGTCAAGTTAGACTATTTAAGGGCATTGCTGCAATGTGCTAACCACATTTATATAAACCTGCCAGTCCCTAGAAATGAGATGAAAGAAACAAAAGCTGAAATGAATCATTGTCTTCAGGATTATTGTGGCATTTCATATACTTGACCTAGAAGTGAGCATAACTGATGGATAATTGTGACCTAAAAGCAATTGTTAAGAATTATAAATGCAACTAGGGTGTATGCAAACCAAGGACTCCAACTGTATGTACTGTTATACTGAAAATGTACTGCCCAAAATCAAAGAAAATCTGTTTTGCCAGGTACTGCAACCTCTATTGTGTTGCCAGATCATTTATATTTTCATTTAAAACAGTGAAGACAGGAGGAGTAATACAGTCCTATGAAAAAGTTTGGGCACCCCTATTAATCTTAATCATTTTTAGTTCTAAATATTTTGGTGTTTGCAACAGCCATTTCAGTTTTACCAACCCTGCAGATTCTCTGAAACTGGGTTGGGAGGGAGACCTGCATGTCCCATAAATGGAGTGAATTAAATAACCTGCTAGTACTGAAACCATTCCCACACCACAGGCCCCCAGCAGACCATACACGAACCATTACAGAAGTCTCACCCTCTGGGAGGAGCGGCATACAGTCCTATGAAAAAGTTTGGGCACCCCTATTAATCTTAATCATTTTTAGTTCTAAATATTTTGGTGTTTGCAACAGCCATTTCAGTTTGATATATCTAATAACTGATGGACACAGTAATATTTCAAGATTGAAATGAGGTTTATTGTACTAACAGAAAATGTGCAATATGCATTAAACCAAAATTTGACCGGTGCAAAAGTATGGGCACCCTTATCATTTTATTGATTTGAATACTCCTAACTACTTTTTACTGACTTACTGAAGCACAAAATTGGTTTTGTAACCTCACTGAGCTTTGAACTTCATAGCCAGATGTATCCAATCATGAGAAAAGATATTTAAGGTGGCCAATTGCAAGTTGTTCTCCTATTTGAATCTCCTCTGAAGAGTGGCATCATGGGCTACTCAAAACAACTCTCAAATGATCTGAAAACAAAGATTGTTCAACATAGTTGTTCAGGGGAAGGATACAAAAAGTTGTCTCAGAGATTTAACCTGTCAGTTTCCACTGTGAGGAACATAGTAAGGAAATGGAAGACCACAGGGACAGTTCTTGTTAAGCCCAGAAGTGGCAGGCCAAGAAAAATATCAGAAAGGCAGAGAAGAAGAATGGTGAGAACAGTCAAGGACAATCCACAGACCACCTCCAAAGAGCTGCAGCATCATCTTGCTGCAGATGGTGTCACTGTGCATCGGTCAACTATACAGCGCACTTTGCACAAATAGAAGCTGTATGGGAGAGTGATGAGAAAGAAGCCGTTTCTGCACGTACGCCACAAATAGAGTTGCCTGAGGTATGAAAAAGCACATTTGGACAAGGCAGCTTCATTTTGGAAACAAAAATTGAGTTGTTTGGTTATAAAAAAAAGGCGTTATGCATGGCGTCCAAAAAGAAACAGCATTCCAAGAAAAACACATGCTACCCACTGTAAAATTTGGTGGAGGTTCCATCATGCTTTGGGGCTGTGTGGCCAATGCCGGCATCGGGAATCTTGTTAAAGTTGAGAGTCGCATGGATTCCACTCAGTATCAGCAGATTCTTGAGAATAATGTTCAAGAATCAGTGACGAAGTTGAAGTTACGCCGGGGATGGATATTTCAGCAAGACAATGATCCAAAACACTGCTCCAAATCAACTCAGGCATTCATGCAGAGGAACAATGACAATGTTCTGGAATGGCCATCCCAGTCCCCAGACCTGAATATCATTGAACATCTGTGGGATGATTTGAAGCGGGCTGTCCATGCTCGGCGACCATCTAACTTAACTGAACTTGAATTGTTTGTCCAAAATACCTTTATCCAGGATCCAGGAACTGATTAAAAGCTACAGGAAGCGACTAGAGGCTGTTATCTTTGCAAAAGGAAGATCTACTAAATATTAATGTCACTTTTCTGTTGAGGTGCCCATACTTTTGCACCGGTCAAATTTTGGTTTAATGCATATTGCACATTTTCTGTTAGTACAATAAACCTCATTTCAATCCTGAAATATTACTGTGTCCATCAGTTCTTAGATATATCAAACTGAAATGGCTGTTATAAACACCAAAATATTTAGAACTAAAAATGATTAAGATTAATAGGGGTGCCCAAACTTTTTCATAGGACTGTAATTGGTTGTGTCTGACGTGGCGTGGTGACTAATCTGATTGTAAAGCTAGGTAAAAAGTAATTTCATTTGTTTTTGAAATTTTGAAAGTGACGGCAAAAAAATATAGAAGGACCTTTTAGGAAAGAATTCCCTAGAATATCCCCCACACTTCCTAGTTAGTATGATGATCATCGCTTTGTCAAATAAAGGTGATTTTATCTAATGGGAAAAAGATCAAAGTGTAAATTCATAAGGTGTTTCCCCACTGGAGGCATTAAAGGTAGAGATGAGCGAACAGTGTTCTATCGAACACATGTTCGATCGGATATCAGGGTGTTCGCCATGTTCGAATCGAATCGAACACTGCGTGGTAAAGTGCGCCAAAATTCGATTCCCCTCCCACCTTCCCTGGCGCCTTTTTTGCACCAATAACAGCGCAGGGGAGGTGGGACAGGAACTACGACACCGGGGGCATTGAAAAAAATTGGAAAAAGTCATTGGCTGCCGAAATCAGGTGACCTCCATTTTAGACGAATAGTGGATTTCAAATCCGGGTCATATGAGAATGTGAACTTTGTGACTATGAGACAGGGATAGCTGTACAGGCAGGGATAGCTAGGGATAACCTTTATTTAGGGGGGAATGTTATTAAAAATAACTTTTTGGGGCTCTATCGGGTGTGTAATTGTGATTTTTGTGAGATAAACTTTTTCCCATAGGGATGCATTGGCCAGCGCTGATTGGCCGAATTCCGTACTCTGGCCAATCAGTGCTGGCCAATGCATTCTATTAGCTTGATGAAGCAGAGTGTGCACAAGGGTTCAAGCGCACCCTCGGCTCTGATGTAGCAGAGCTGAGGCTGCACAAGGGTTCAAGCGCACCCTCGGCTCTGATGTAGGAGAGCCGAGGGTGCACTTGAACCCTTGTGCACCCTCGGCTCTGCTACATCAGAGCCGAGGGTGCGCTTGAACCCTTGTGCACACTCTGCTTCATCAAGCTAATAGAATGCATTGGCCAGCGCTGATTGGCCAATGCATTCTATTAGCCCGATGAAGTAGAGCTGAATGTGTGTGCTAAGCACACACATTCAGCTCTACTTCATCGGGCTAATAGAATGCATTGGCCAGCGCTGATTGGCCAGAGTACGGAATTCGGCCAATCAGCGCTGGCTCTGCTGGAGGAGGCGGAGTCTAAGATCGCTCCACACCAGTCTCCATTCAGGTCCGACCTTAGACTCCGCCTCCTCCAGCAGAGCCAGCGCTGATTGGCCGAATTCCGTACTCTGGCCAATCAGCACTGGCTAATGCATTGTATTGGCGTGATGAAGCAGTGCTGAATGTGTGTGCTTAGCACACACATTCAGCTCTACTTCATCGGGCTAATAGAATGCATTGGCCAGCGCTGATTGGCCAGAGTACGGAATTCGGCCAATCAGCGCTGGCTCTGCTGGAGGAGGCGGAGTCTAAGATCGCTCCACACCCGTCTCCATTCAGGTCCGACCTTAGACTCCGCCTCCTCCAGCAGAGCCAGCGCTGATTGGCCGAATTCCGTACTCTGGCCAATCAGCACTGGCTAATGCATTGTATTGGCGTGATGAAGCAGTGCTGAATGTGTGTGCTTAGCACACACATTCAGCTCTACTTCATCGGGCTAATAGAATGCATTGGCCAGCGCTGATTGGCCAGAGTACGGAATTCGGCCAATCAGCGCTGGCTCTGCTGGAGGAGGCGGAGTCTAAGATCGCTCCACACCAGTCTCCATTCAGGTCCGACCTTAGACTCCGCCTCCTCCAGCAGAGCCAGCGCTGATTGGCCGAATTCCGTACTCTGGCCAATCAGCACTGGCTAATGCATTGTATTGGCGTGATGAAGCAGTGCTGAATGTGTGTGCTTAACACACACATTCAGCTCTACTTCATCGGGCTAATAGAATGCATTGGCCAATCAGCGCTGGCCAATGCATTCTATTAGCGTGAACTGAGTTTGCACAGGGATTCTAGTGCACCCTCGGCTCTGCTACATCAGATTGCTACATCTGATGTAGTAGTGCCGAGTGTGCATCAGATGTGTAGTTGAGCAAATCTGACTCAGCACTGCTAAGTCTCTGCATTCGCATAGGAATGCATTGGCCAGCCTTCGGCCAATCAGCGCTGGCTCTGCCGGAGGAGGCGGAGTCTAAGGTCGGACCTGAATGGAGACTGGTGTGGAGCGATCTTAGACTCCGCCTCCTCCAGCAGAGCCAGCGCTGATTGGTCGAGTTCCGTACTCTGGCCAATCAGCACTGGCTAATGCATTTCTATGGGGAAAAGTTAGCTTGCGAAAATCGCAAACTGACAGGGATTTCCATGAAATAAAGTGACTTTTATGCCCCCAGACATGCTTCCCCTGCTGTCCCAGTGTCATTCCAGGGTGTTGGTATCATTTCCTGGGGTGTCATAGTGGACTTGGTGACCCTCCAGACACGAATTTGGGTTTCCCCCTTAACGAGTTTATGTTCCCCATAGACTATAATGGGGTTCGAAACCCATTCAAACACTCGAACAGTGAGCGGCTGTTCGAATCGAATTTCGAACCTCGAACATTTTAGTGTTCGCTCATCTCTAATTAAAGGCATGATGCTCTAAAAGTCTGATTACTAGGGGTCTAACTACTGCAACCCCCGATGATGCCAAGAAATGTGTATGATCCTCCCTATTCCAAACTTTCTGCAATTCTATTTCTTACTGTGATGTGTTATGTTTCTACTAAATGTGTTATGATCCAAAGACAGTTGCTTAATCTGACAAGGG
This sequence comes from Leptodactylus fuscus, assembly GCF_031893055.1. Taxonomy (NCBI): domain Eukaryota; kingdom Metazoa; phylum Chordata; class Amphibia; order Anura; family Leptodactylidae; genus Leptodactylus; species Leptodactylus fuscus. The sequence goes on along the minus strand of NC_134267.1, from coordinate 119,601,406 downwards.
CTCGTTCACATCTGCGCCCATACTCTGTTCTGCAGGTTTCCGTTTCCTGCACAAAACAGGGTAGGAGACGGAAACCTGCCGGCATGTTTCAATCCCATTCATTTAAATGGGCTTGAAAAGTCTCCGGCCGTGAGCGCCAGTGAGCGTTTTATGTGCTCCGCGGCGAAAGTTTTTTTTAACCGGTTAAGGACCAGGCCCAAAAGTATGTTAAAGACCAGGCCTCTTTTTTCAAAACTGACATGTGTCACTTTAAATGGCAATAACTTTGAGACGCTTTAACTTACACAAATGAATTTGAGATGGTTTTCTCGTAACACATTATACTTCATGTTAGTGGTAAACACTAATCAATATTTTTGCATTTATTTATAAAAAAACTAGGAAATTTGATGGAAATTTGAAAAAAATTGCAATTTTCAAAATGTGAAATTCTCTGCTTTTCAGGCGGATAGTCATACCATCCAAATACATGAATAAATATTATCTCCCATATCTCTGCTTTATATCGGCATCATCTTTTGATTGTCTTTTAATTTATTTTGGACGTCACAAGGCTTACAAGTGTAACAGCAATTTTCCAGATTTACAAGAAAATTCTCCAAACCAATTTTTTAGGGACCACTTCAGTTCTGAAAGTAATTATAAAGGCCTGTATAATAGAAACCCCCATAAATTACCCCATTTTCAAAACTGCACCCCTCAAATTATTCAAAACAGCATTTGGGATGTTTGTTAACCCTTTAAGCATTTCATAAGAATAAAAATAATATGGCAGTGAAATTTAGACATTTCATTTTTTTTCACTAATACATTCATTTAGACCCAAAATTAACACATTCACAAAGGGTTGAAGGAGAAAATGCATCTGACAGTTTATTGTGCAATTTCTCCCGTGCACAGAAATACCCCACATGTGGGTGTAAACTGATTTTTGGGCACACGGCAGTGCATGGAAGGGAAGGAGCGACACTGGGTGTTTGAACAGCAGATTTTGCTGGAATAATTTTCAGCGCCATGCCTTATTTGCAGAGACCCTAGAGTACCAAAACAATGGAAACCCCCCAAAAGTGACCCCATTTTAGAATCCACACCCCTCACAGAATTCATCAAGAGGTATAGTCAGCATTTAGACCCTACAGTTGTTTCACAGATTTTACTAACATTGGGATGTGTAAATGAAAAATTACTAAAATGTCACTTTATCTCCAAAGTTTTCATTTTCACAAGGGGTTAAAGGAGTAAAAGCCCCCCACAGTTTGTTAAACAATTTCTCCTGAACACGGCAATACCCCATATGTGGCTATAATCTGCTGTATGGGAACATGGCGGGGCTCAGAATGGAAGGAGCGCTATTTGGCTTTTGGATGGCAGATTTTGCTGGAATAATTTTAGGTGCCATGTCGCATTAGCAGAGCCCCTAGAGTACCAATACAGTGGAAACCCCCTAAAAGTGACCCCATTTGGGAAACTATACCCCCCACAGAACATATTAAAGGGTAGAGTGAGCATTTTGACCCTACAGCTGTTTCACAGATTTTATTAACATTGGGCCATGAAAATGAAAAATTACTTTTTTTCCAACAAACTGTCAATTTAGCCCCAAATTTTTAATTTTCACAAGAGGATAAAGGAGAAAAAGCTCCATAAAGTTCGTTACACAAATTCTGCTGAACACAGAAATGCCCCATATGTGGTCATAATCTGCTGTATGGGAACATGGCGGGGCTCAGAATGGAAAGAGGGCTATTTGGCTTTTGGAGGGCAGATTTTGCTGGAATATTTTTCAGGTCCCATGTCGCATTTGCAGAGCCCCTAAAGTACCAATACAGTGGAAACCCCCTATAAGTGACCCCATTTTGGAAACTACACCCCTCATAGAATTTGTCTAGGGGTAGAGTGAGTATTTTGGCCTCACAGGTGTTTCACAGATTTTATTAACATTGGGACGTGAAAATGAAAAATTACTTTTTTTCCCAATAAATCGTCCATTTAGCGCCATAGTTTTAATTTTGCAAATAGTTTAAGAATTAAAAGCCCCCCACAGTTTGTTACACAATTTCTTCTGAACACGGCAATACCCCATATGTGGCCAAAATCTGCTGTATGGGTACATGCTGGGGCTCAGAATGGAAAGAGCGCTATTTGGATTTTGGAGGGCAGATGTTGCTGGAATAGTTTTCAGGTGCCATGTCGCATTTGCAGAGCCCCTAAAGTATCAATACAATGGAAACCCCTCAAAAGTGACCCCATTTTAGAAACTACACCTGTCAAGGAATGTATCAAGGGGTATTATCATTTTGAGCCTAAAATGCTTCCCAAAAATTAATGTACAAAATGAAAATTGAAATTTTTAAAAATATGCCATTTCGGTGCCCAATACGTTGCACCCACTTTGTGTTGTCAGAGACCTGCACTCCTAAAACTATTAAGTGGGCCATCCCGGGGGTCAAAAAATTATATATGTGGGTGTAAACTGCTGCTTGGGCACACAGCAGGGCTCAGAAGGGAAGGACCACTGTGCGTTTTAGCTTTTGGGATACAGATTTAGAGGGACCCTCTGGGCGCCATGATGTTTTTGCAGAGCCCTGGAGGTTCCAGTAAACTGGAATTCACCAAGAAGTGACCCCATTTTGTAGGGGCAATTTTAGGGTCTCTGCAAATGTGACGTGGTGTCCAAAAACGAAGAATCTAAATCTGCACTCCAAAAGCACATATTGCTCCTTCACATCTGCACCCTGCTGGGTACCCAAATAGCAGTGTATGCCCACATGTATGACACTGGTGTACCCCGGATAACGTACTTAATGCCATATGTGGGTAGAATCGGCTGTTTGGGCACAACCGGGGACAGAAGGGAAGGAGCGCTATTTTGGTTTTTGGAGCACAGTTTGGTTTTTTTTGCCACTTTTGCAAAGCCCCTGAATTGCCAATAAAGTGGAATCTGCAGACATGTCACCCTATTTTGGACACTACCCCACTGATGGGATTTATCAAGTGGTGTAGCGAGAATTTTTAACCCTTGAGTGTTGCATTTATTTAGTTTCCAGAAATGAAATCGCAACTGATAGAGAAGTTAAAAATGAAAATTTTACAGATTTGCCATTTCAGTGTGCAACATGTTGTGCCCGACTTATGTCAGCAGAGACACTCCAAAAACTGTTAAACGGGTATCCCAGGCACAACAGCTTTTAGAGCGTTCATCTCTGATACAAGGTGGGCACAACATATTACGCACTGAAAGGACGTATTCCTGGAAAAATGGTCATTTTCACCTCTCACAATCCACTACAGTTATAGTTATATATATAAAGTTATAGCAACACTTGGGGGTTAAAAATGCTGTCTGTACCCCTGGATAAATCCTTCAGGGGTGTAGTTTCCAAAATAAGGTAATTTATCAGGGGATTCCAAATTACTGGCGTTTCAGCTCTACAAAAGTGTCATGGCATCCAAAAACCAAACCGTCTGTGCTCCAAAAACCAAATGACCCTTCTTCCCTTCTGTGTCCGGCTGTGCCCTAGTATCAGTTTATACCCACATATGACATTATGTCCGTTATCCGGGGGTACACCAGTGTCATACATGTGTCATACATGTGTCATAAACTGCAGTTTGGACGTACAGCAGGGTGCAGAAGGGAAGGAGCGCTATGCGGCTTTTGGAGTACAGATTCAGATGTTTGGTATCTCAAAGAATTTATCAGGGGGTGTAGTGAGTATTAGTATCCCGGACGTGACTGCACAGCGGATGGCGAAGAGGGAATGTATAAGCTGTGCGGAGGACATTGCAAACACCAAATTCCCTACTATGTCTCCGTAGCTCCTATGATTGGGGGAGTCACTCTGGGGGTCACTTTAGGGGTCACTTCTGGTGTCTGTTCCCTCATAAGCTGTAAATCTGGGGTGTCCCCTGATATCCGCTCACACAGCTTATATATTCCCTACATGACGCACCCAGTTGTGTTCTAATAATTTGGCGATTTTTGAGGGTTTTTGTCTTCACATTGTGAGATGCTATATTTTCTTTATGTTTCTGGTGACGCGGCCATATAAGGGCTTATTCTTTGCGGGATGAGATGCATTTCGTAATGACACCATTTTTGGGTGTCTACATCTTATTGAATACATTTTATTAACCCTTTTTTGCTGGATTTAAAAAAAAAAAATCAATCCTGGCATTGAGTTTTACTTTTTTAATTTTGCGCCATGCAGCGTACAGTATAAGTAACATGTTCCCTTTATTCTGCGGGTCGGTACGGTTACGGCGATACCTCATTTATAGTATTTTTTTATGTGTTACTAGTTCTGCAGAGGAAAAACACATTTGGGGACATAAATCAATGTTTTTTGCATCGCATCTTCTAAGAGGCGTAACATTTTTATTTTTCGGTTGACAGAGTTGGTTGAGGGCTTATTTTTTGCGGGACAACCTGCGCTTTTTATTGGTACTGTTGTCGGATGCATATGACTTTTTGATCACTTTTTATAGCATATTTTGTATGGTGAGATGGCGAAAAATCATTACTTCCGGCGAGTTTTTTCCGTTTTTTTTTTCCGGCGTTCGCCGTGTACATTAAATATTATTTCAGTTTTATTGTACAGATTGTTACGGACGCGACAATACCAAATATGCATTGTTTTTATTACTTTTTAGTTCTTTTTTTATATAATTCATTTTCTATTGAGAAAAAGGGATTTTTGGGCTTTATAACTTTATTAATTTTTTTCATACACTTCATTTTATTTTTTTTACATTTTTTTTTACTTTTTCATGTGTCCATTTAGGACACTTCAATCAGCAATACTTTGCTGATATAGAATGCCATGTGAGACACAGCCTGCAGGTGTCCCACATGGCATTCCGTAGCAGGATGTCAGGCTGTGTAGACGCACAGCCTGACATCAGAAGGTCCTGGCAGGATCACCAGGTATGTGGGGGCTCCGGGCAGTCTGGGGTCACTGGCCAGACCCCAGACTACCTTTTACTGCTATCGGCACCCTCCGATCTCGCCGCGCGGGGTGCCGATCAGCTTCAATTGTCGGCGGATGCCTTTCGATCGCGCCGTGATGTTTCACGGCGCGATCAAAAGGGTTAAAACGTCCAGTCGGACTCAGTTCCGACTGGACGTTATTGAGGAAGGGGTTAGGTGTTAGTAACACCTAACCCCCGTCCTCCCCGCACCCCTCCCCCCGCGAAATAGGTACCTAAAGACAGGACGTATTTTTACAATAGTCCGGTCTTTAGGTACCTGGACCGCAGGCCGTAAATTTACGTACGGCGGTCCTTAACCGGTTAAACCAGACACAGAGTCGGACATGCAGTACTCTGTGTCCGGTTTAAAAAAGACGGTTTCACCACGGAGAGCATAAAACGCTCACCGGCGATCACGGCCGGACTCGGCATGACAGGTTTCCAAAACCTGAAAACGGAGTTCAGGCGCTGGTGTGAACCCAGCGTAATCTGTATAATCTCTATTATGTATTGCTGGAATCACTTATTTCTGTAACTATAGACTTCAATTGAGAATGAATAAGTATCAGAAAATCCTTGTTCTCCAGATCAATGAGCCAGGACACACAGCTTTTGGATTTCCAAGCTCCCACCTCCCTCCTATCAACAAGATGCTATTGATCTCATGAGGAAATACTGTTCCGTGTCATTTAGTAATTTGAAGAAAAATCCCTTTTTTTACACATAAGTCATTATTAAGTGAAATTTACATTGTATTACAGAGTGATAAAAAGCAAATGACAACAAAATCTAAAGCTTGAAGCCAATTTTGAGCAGTCGTCACGTGGGAGACATTTCTGATCAGTACTCCCATATAAAAACACGATAATCAGTCAGATGTATATAAACAGTCGATACTAAATAATGCTAAAATATCACAATCATGTCCCATTGACATCTGCGTAATTCAGATATGTAACACGTTATTTTAATTAGCTGTATAAAAAGTGCCTGATAACTCTCAATGTGCAAAAATACCTTAACAATTTTATTATAAAAATCATAAAATCTAAAAAAAATATTCATTTTGTTATCAAATTATGTTTTCTAGTTGTACCATGTACTTTGTGCAACAGTTTAGTTCAGTATGTTCCAACTAAGAAACAGTTACATCGGATCAGTGACATATTATTGCATGTACCATGAATATAATGTTGACCTTAATAGGATTTTAGTGTTTAAAGGGGCTCTATCACTGGGAAAAGTCATTTTTATCTAATCACATGCTTGCATAGGCTTTAGAAATGCTACTTCACACTTACCTTTTGTATGTAGATTGCCTCAGTGGTCTCTGAATAAGTCCATTTTTATTCATATGCTAATGAGCCTCCAGCCAGCTCAGGAAGTTCCCAGCAGCCTCCTATCTCCTATCATCTTCTATGTGTGTGAAGCAAACAGGAAGCTGAGTCATCATCAGCAGCAGCAGCCTCCCATAGAAAATAATAGGAGAGGTGTGCACGATCTATCGTGCACCAGTCTAATTAGCATATGAATAAAAACGGACTTATTCAGAAACCACTGAGACAATCTACATACAAAAGGTAGGTGTGAAATAGACTTTCTAAAGGCTATGCAAAGGTGTGATTAGTTAAAAATGACTTTTCCTAGTGATAGAGCCCCTTTAATTTTTTAGTTATTCTATATGACAGAATGGTGCAATTTCCCAAATTTATATTATTATTACTGCACTTTTGTGATGTATTCAATGTAGGACAAATGACAATGATTGTCTATAAGATAAAGTCTCATATAATGAATCTTCAGGCTTAGATTTATTCTTCCAACAGACAAGCACAGTCTGTACAGGAAAACAACTGAATCCTAGCAGATGCAACAACTTTTTCCAACTCTTCCTTTCTAGATTGGAACTCTTTGGGTGCCATTGGCGGTGGCTCTTCTGTTCTTTCGGATTTGACTTAAGTGTTTCCGAGATCTGAACACCTTCACCCTTACCTCAAACACTTCCTGAATTGCCTTTCGAAAGCAATGGAAATTGTAATCTATCAAACCTGTAACAGAAAAACAGAATTTCCCTAAATCAACAAAAAATTATGGGATTCAACACACTTTTAGACATTACAGATAACAACCATGGTGAAAACTGTTTTGGAGATACTATATTTTTATTCACTGTTTGGCTAAGACCCCATGTAGAAGGTCGCAGCAAAAAAGGACTGCGGGAAAAAGCACAGAAGCAATGCAACACGTTTTCTTTCTTGCAGCGTTTTTCACAGAAAGTCTACAGAGGTTTCCTTTACTTTCTGCTTCCATTATACCTATAGAGAATCCGCCAGTGTTTCCATACATATAACTGACTTGATGCAATTTACAAAACTGCAACGGTTTTGGAAATTGCATTTTCACAATGTGTGGATAGAATTCCCTAGAATCCAATCCACTCTTCAGAGACTGTAAAACGCCACGTTTTTTCCACCATGGGAAAACCATGACATTTATGCCATGTGAGGCCCTGAGCTTTGTTTGTTTGTTTGTTTTAACTTATGGTCTTTACTTACAAACTATAAGGTATTCAAATACTCATATATGCCAGAACATTATTTCTTGAGCATAAAAACTAACAGTGCATCAGTAACTTCAACTAGTACCATAACAGGACAATCCTGGGGGTGTTAGACTGGGGCCATACACTGCAAACACGCTGCAGAATTTCATGAAAAAAAAACTGATGGTTTTTGCTGTGGTACACCCATAGGCTTCTCTGCAGGATCCCACCACGCTTTAAACACTGCAAAATTTAAAAGGCGCTGGTGACACCTACAGCAATTGCAGGTTTTACCTACAGCAGGTGGATAAAATTGATTTAAATCTTATCTACAGTGCTGCTACTGTACATCTCAATGGGTTAGCTGCTGTCTGTGTGGTCTCAGCCTGAAGGAAATTGAAGGTGTCTATATAAAACAACAATCCCTTGCAATTATGATGCCTGAGATTATGGGGACTTAAAAAGGACCTTTCACCATCTCTACCAATTCCGACTCTTTGTATTCTTTAATAGTTGTCACTTTACAGATTCTGGCACAGTTGTAATTTTCTCTAGTTCCTAGTGTTCATGAGAAATCGTTGCTGTTAGATTCAGCACAGTCTACTATGGACTAGGTGAGTGGTTCTGGGCTGTCTGCTCCAGATGAGAACCACCCACACAACAGTAGATTGCCTAATAACAGAAATAGCTCAGGAATAGTGGGAGACAGAGAAAAAAAATGTAACTGCACTAAAATCAGTCAAGCAGCACCCACTGCAGGATACAAAGGGTCCTCGGTAAACAAGGAAGCCCCTTTTCTTTTGTTTAAACCATGTAATTGCAGCAGCCATTATGGATTGTGGGTTAAACAGCTGAAATTATTTTCTCTAGGAATAATAAGGTGGTATGTGTATCAGGATAGAACTAAACTTAACAAAGAAAAAATAAGTATACTAAAAAATAACTTTTATTCATATTCTGCTAAAACCTATCCCAAGCATAAAATATATGCATTATATGCCAACTTATTGAGCTCCTAATCCATGTCAGTTAGTGTAGACTATCCAGTGGTATATATCACCCTCTAGAGTGCATTCCTATAGGCTGCTTCCTATTCTACCAATGGTATTTTTGTTGGATACCACCAATCCTAAGGGTCTCAATGAGCACATATCCTGTGCTCCCTAACTTTAAATCATGAGTTACACCTCTCATGTTTCATCCACCTGGGATAGGCAAGTCCTATGCTTTTCCATATTGTCATGAAAATTCAGTTAAGGTTTGGCCCTCATCATCCTTCTGTCTCTTAGTATCTGGTTTGATGATTGGGCCACATCTAAGATCTTATCCTTGCCAATAGTAGTTTGGCCATTGCTTCTTGACTTGGTTTCTTTGTCCTTGTTCCATTACCTCTATTGATCCATTTGCCATTATTATTATTATTATTTTTTACGTTCATCCCATGTCTAGAAGTTATCATCTAGCCCCTATTGGAATATGTTGGCCATTGCAGTATCCGAGGCAGTGTTGACTCCAGTATTCAGTCCTTGCTGTTTTTGTTATACTAGTCTGTTATGACCGACCCATTTACTTATTCCAAGGGCCTCATTAAAGGTGCGATAGTCAATGATCACATGGTTATGCTTCACTTTATCTGCATATTTTTGGTTCTCTCTGCAGCCACTGCAGACAGGCAGAGTTTTGAACACAAGTGGTGGCTGTGACTTTAGAATGGACCCTTAATATGTTAATAAAATAATAGTTAAAAACTGCATTTCTCAAAAAAGTACAAAGCCCATAAAATGTGTTACTATACAGCTATGAATAACATCCCAGAATTTGAAAATTAAAAAGAAAGATGATACATTAAAGATTTATTGCTCTCATAAGAGTAAAACATCTTCACGTATTTTAGGAATTAGAGAAAATAACACTTCAGTTACAGGTTTTATCTCCGAGCTTCTAACAGCTCACATAATACTTTGATCTGGATTAGCTTGCACAATGTGCTGACATGAAACACAGATTATATATTTGGTCAAATGGACTTGTCTTCCTCTCATTTTGGTATAGAGTGATATTTGTAGATAAGGAATGTGTTTTTTTGTTGTTGTTTTTTTCTAATTTGTAACCTATATACCTTTGTTACACTGAAGCACTCAGTCACTTGTGGCCCACGTTGTAGCATATTCATGGAATTACTACAGTATGTTGTCTTTTCTCTATATTATTGGCTGTAATATTGGTGTTTACACCAATTGTTACTGTCTATGTTAAAGAGGACCTTTCATGAGATCGGGCACATGCAGTTTTATATACTGCTGGAAAGCTGACAGTGCGCTGAATTCAGCGCACTATGTGCTTTCCCTATCTGTGTCCGGTGTAAAGCGCTATCGGTCCCGGTACCGTAGTGCTTTACAGTCAGAAGGGCGTTTCTGACACTTAGCCAGGTACGCCCTTCTGCCCAGCAGCGCCTATCGCACTGTACTGTGGAGCAGGGAGGAACTCCCCCCTCCCGCTCCTGATAATACTCGTCTATGGACGAGCTGTGTGAGCAGAGAGAGGGGGCGTTCCTCCCCGCTCACACTGTACAGCACAATAGGCGCTGCTGGGCAGAAGGGCGTCCCTGGCTAAGTGTCAGAAATGCCCTTCTGACACTAAAGCGCTACGGTCCCGGGACCGATAGCGCTTTACACCGGGCACAGATCGGGAAAGCCGACAGTGCGCTGAATTCAGCGCACTGTCAGCTTTCCAGCAGTATATAAAACTGCATGTGCCCGATCTGATGAAAGGTCCTCTTTAACCATTTGTTTTATTGTGATTTGATCTCAACTAACTTTTACACACTTCCTAACTTTCAAATGACTGAATGAAGAACAAAATCTATAGTGTGCCATGGAGCATTTCGCTATTGTAAGCCCCCACTTCAATCTTGCCCACTTCCTTTTTGGTTCTTCCCATTTCTATCCATGCCCCTTTGTACTCCCATGCAACACAGTGCCCCTTTAATAACCCCAACAAGGTTTCATTTCACCTTATATTATACCATTGTAGCCCCTACATGATAATACCCCACTCATTATGGCCCCTACATTTTAATATCATTTTCAATGTGGCCCACACAGTATACTGCCCCCTTAATATGGTCCCCACTGTATAATGTCCCCCACAGTGTAAAGTTCCCCTTAATATGGCCCACACTGTATAATGTCCTACTTAAAATGACCCCCCCCCCCCCCACACACACACACACACATACACACATACACATGTGGTTGAAAAAACTACAGTCAATGAATTTAAAAATGCCTGTGATAAACTTTGAATGCAAGATAAAAATTAAATAAAAGGGCAGCCTAGATGGACCATGATGCCCTCAACATCCTATGTTTCAAAGGATTTATTTTTTCTTTGAGTTTTTAACTACATTTTAATTTCTGAACAGCAATCAAAATGCTAAAAATAATTATTAGATATTTAACTCCATATAATATTTATTACAAGTTGATATAAAATACAAATAATATAACTAAAGAAAATATTATTATTATTATTATTATTATTAGTTGCGCCACAAGGTCTTTACTAGGTGGAGAAATTGTTAGTTTCATAAAAAGGAGACATCCTGAGTAGAGATGAGCGAACAGTGTTCTATCGAACTCATGTTCGATCGGATATTAGGCTGTTCGGCATGTTCGAATCGAATCGAACACCGAGTGGTAAAGTGCGCCATTACTCGATTCCCCTCCCACCTTCCCTGGCACCTTTTTTGCTCCAATAACAGCGCAGGGTAGGTGGGACAGGAACTACGACACCGGTGACGTTGAGAAAAGTAGGCAAAACCCATTGGCTGCCGAAAACATGTGACCTCTAATTTAAAAGAACAGCGCCGCCCAGGTTCGCGTCATTCTGAGCTTGCAATTCACCGAGGACGGAGGTTTCCGTCCAGCTAGCTAGGGCTTAGATTCTGGGTAGGCAGGGACAGGCTAGGATAGGAAGGAGAAGACAACCAACAGCTCTTATAAGAGCTAAATTCCAGGGAGAAGCTTGTCAGTGTAACGTGGCACTGACGGGCTCAATCGCCGCAACCCAGCTTTCCCAGGATCCTGAATGGAATACACTGTCAGTGTATTCCCGTATACCCGATATATACCCCGATACCCGTTCCAACGGTGTGCCCCCCCACCTTCACCCCAGAAATACCCTGCAAGTCCCCTAGCAATAGAATTGGGGCTATATACACCCACAATTTTTACTACTGGTATACAGTGCCATTGTCTGACTGGGAATTCAAAGAATATATTGGGAATACAAATACCCTCATTTCTTGCTACTGCCATATAGTGCCAGTGTCTGACTGGGAATTCAAAGAATATATTGGGGTTACGTGCACCCACAATTTTTACTACTGGTATACAGTGCCATTGTCTGACTGGGAATTCAAAGAATATATTGGGAATACAAATACCCTCATTTCTTGCTACTGCCATATAGTGCCAGTGTCTGACTGGGAATTCAAAGAATATATTGGGGTTACGTGCACCCACAATTTTTACTACTGGTATACAGTGCCATTGTCTGACTGGGAATTCAAAGAATATATTGGGGTTATAAATACCCTCATTTCTTGCTACTGCCATATAGTGCCAGTGTCTGACTGGGAATTCAAAGAATATATTGGGGTTACGTGCACCCACAATTTTTACTACTGGTATACAGTGCCATTGTCTGACTGGGAATTCAAAGAATATATTGGGAATACAAATACCCTCATTTCTTGCTACTGCCATATAGTGCCAGTGTCTGACTGGGAATTCAAAGAATATATTGGGGTTACGTGCACCCACAATTTTTACTACTGGTATACAGTGCCATTGTCTGACTGGGAATTCAAAGAATATATTGGGAATACAAATACCCTCATTTCTTGCTACTGCCATATAGTGCCAGTTTCTGACTGGTAATTCAAAGAATATATTGGGGTTACGTGCACCCACAATTTTTACTACTGGTATACAGTGCCATTGTCTGACTGGGAATTCAAAGAATATATTGGGGTTACGTGCACCCACAATTTTTACTACTGGTATACAGTGCCATTGTCTGACTGGGAATTCAAAGAATATATTGGGAATACAAATACCCTCATTTCTTGCTACTGCCATATAGTGCCAGTGTCTGACTGGGAATTCAAAGAATATATTGGGGTTACGTGCACCCACAATTTTTACTACTGGTATACAGTGCCATTGTCTGACTGGGAATTCAAAGAATATATTGGGAATACAAATACCCTCATTTCTTGCTACTGCCATATAGTGCCAGTGTCTGACTGGGAATTTAAAGAATATATTGGGGTTACGTGCACCCACAATTTTTACTACTGGTATACAGTGCCATTGTCTGACTGGGAATTCAAAGAATATATTGGGAATACAAATACCCTCATTTCTTGCTACTGCCATATAGTGCCAGTGTCTGACTGGGAATTCAAAGAATATATTGGGGTTACGTGCACCCACAATTTTTACTACTGGTATACAGTGCCATTGTCTGACTGGGAATTCAAAGAATATATTGGGAATACAAATACCCTCAATTCTTGCTACTGCCATATAGTGCCAGTGTCTGACTGGGAATTCAAAGAATATATTGGGGTTACGTGCACCCACAATTTTTACTACTGGTATACAGTGCCATTGTCTGACTGGGAATTCAAAGAATATATTGGGAATACAAATACCCTCATTTCTTGCTACTGCCATATAGTTCCAGTGTCTGACTGGGAATTCAAAGAATATATTGGGGTTACGTGCACCCACAATTTTTACTACTGGTATACAGTGCCATTGTCTGACTGGGAATTCAAAGAATATATTGGGAATACAAATACCCTCATTTCTTGCTACTGCCATATAGTGCCAGTTTCTGACTGGTAATTCAAAGAATATATTGGGGTTACGTGCACCCACAATTTTTACTACTGGTATACAGTGCCATTGTCTGACTGGGAATTCAAAGAATATATTGGGAATACAAATACCCTCATTTCTTGCTACTGCCATATAGTGCCAGTTTCTGACTGGTAATTCAAAGAATATATTGGGGTTACGTGCACCCACAATTTTTACTACTGGTATACAGTGCCATTGTCTGACTGGGAATTCAAAGAGTATATTGGGAATACAAATACCCTCATTTCTTGCTACTGCCATATAGTGCCAGTGTCTGACTGGGAATTCAAAGAATATATTGGGGTTACGTGCACCCACAATTTTTACTACTGGTATACAGTGCCATTGTCTGACTGGGAATTCAAAGAATATATTGGGGTTATAAATACCCTCATTTCTTGCTACTGCCATATAGTGCCAGTTTCTGACTGGTAATTCAAAGAATATATTGGGGTTACGTGCACCCACAATTTTTACTACTGGTATACAGTGCCAATTTCTAACTAGGAATTCAAAATGCGCAAGGCTCCCGGAAAGGGACGTGGACGAGGCCGTGGGCGAGGTCGGGGGAATGGTTCTGGGGAGCAAGGTAGCAGTGAAGCCACAGGGCGTCCCGTGCCTACTCCTGTGGGGCAGCAAGCATTGCGCCACTCCACAGTGCCAGGGTTGCTTGCCACATTAACTAAACTGCAGGGTACAAACCTTAGTAGGCCCGAGAACCAGGAACAGGTCTTGCAATGGCTGTCAGAGAACGCTTACAGCACATTGTCCAGCAGCCAGTCAGACTCTGCCTCCTCTCCTCCTATTACCCAACAGTCTTGTCTTCCTTCCTCCCAAAATTCCGAAGCTTTACAGAACAATAACCCAAACTGTCCCTGCTCCCCAGAGCTGTTCTCCGCTCCTTTCATTGTCCCTCAACCTGCCTCTCCACGTCACGATTCCACGAACCTAACAGAGGAGCATCTGTGTCCAGATGCTCAAACACTAGAGTCTCCTCCATCTCCGTTCGATTTGGTGGTGGATGACCAGCAACCCACCCTCATCGACGATGATGTGACGCAGTTGCCGTCAGGGCATCCAGTTGACCGGCGCATTGTGCGGGAGGAGGAGATGAGACAGGAGTTGGAAGAGGAAGTGGTGGATGATGAGGACACTGACCCGACCTGGACAGGGGGGATGTCAAGCGGGGAAAGTAGTGTGGATGTTGAGGCAGGTGCAGCACCAAAAAGGGTAGCTAGAGGCAGAGGCAGAGGTCAGCAGCTTAGGCGAAGCCAGGCCACACCCGGAATCTCCCAAGATGTTCCAGTTCGTACCCAGCCCCGAAAAACTCCCACCTCGAGGGCACGTTTCTCGAAGGTGTGGAGTTTTTTCAAGGAATGCGCCGAGGACAGATATAGTGTTGTCTGCACAATTTGCCTCTCGAAATTGATTAGGGGCTCTGAGAAGAGCAACCTGTCCACCACTTCAATGCGCCGTCATTTGGAATCCAAGCACTGGAATCAGTGGCAGGCAGCAACGGCAGGACAAAGGCCGCCTGCCGTTCACGCCACTGCCACTGCCTCTGCCACTGCCTCTGCCTCTGCCACTGCTGACTGTGCTGGCGATGCACTCCAGAGGACGAGCCAGGACACCACTTCATCTGCCTCCGCCACTTTGTTGACTTCTACCTCATCCTCCCCTGGTCCTGTCTTATCTCCTTCTCCTGCACCATCAAAGGCACCATCAGGCGTTTCTTTACAACAACCCACCATCTCTCAGACATTGGAGCGGCGGCAGAAATACACTGCTAACCACCCACACGCGCAAGCCTTGAACGCCAACATCGCTAAACTGCTGGCCCAGGAGATGTTGGCGTTCCGGCTTGTTGAAACTCCCGCCTTCCTGGACCTGATGGCAACTGCGGCACCTCGCTATGCCGTCCCTAGCCGTCACTACTTCTCCCGGTGTGCCGTCCCCGCCTTGCACCAGCACGTGTCACTCAACATCAGGCGGGCCCTTAGTTCCGCGCTTTGCACAAAGGTCCACTTGACCACCGACGCGTGGACAAGTGCATGCGGACAGGGACGCTACATTTCACTGACGGCACACTGGGTGAATGTAGTTGAGGCTGGGACTGCTTCCCAAACTGGCCCGGTGTACCTCGTCTCCCCGCCTAACATTCCTGGCAGGGACACGAGAAGAACACCCCCCTCCTCCTCCTCCTCTACCGCCTCCTCCTCCGCCACCGCCTCCTCCTCCGCCACCGCCTCCTCCTCCGCTGTTAGATTGACCCCAGCTACGAGTTGGAAACGTTGCAGCACTGGCGTTGGTAGATGTCAGCAGGCTGTGCTGAAGCTGATCAGCTTGGGGGACAGACAGCACACTGCCTCCGAGGTGAGGGATGCCCTCCTCGATGAGACGGCAATATGGTTTGAGCCGCTGCACCTGGGCCCAGGCATGGTCGTTTGTGATAACGGCCGGAACCTGGTAGCAGCTCTGGAGCTTGCCGGACTCCAACATGTTCCATGCCTGGCCCACGTCTTCAACCTAGTGGTGCAACGTTTCCTAAAGAGCTACCCCAATGTTCCAGAGCTACTGGTGAAAGTGCGGCGCATGTGCGCCCACTTTCGCAAGTCGACAGTAGCCGCTGCTAGCTTAAAATCTCTCCAGCAACGCCTGCATGTGCCACAACACCGGCTTTTGTGCGACGTCCCCACACGCTGGAACTCAACGTTTCAGATGTTGAATAGAGTGGTTGAGCAGCAGAGACCTTTGATGGAATACCAGCTACAAAACCCTAGGGTGCCACAAAGTCAGCTGCCTCAGTTTCACATCCATGAGTGGCCATGGATGAGAGACCTTTGTGACATCCTACGGGTCTTTGAGGAGTCCACAAGGAGGGTGAGCTCTGAGGATGCGATGGTGAGCCTTACAATCCCGCTCTTGTGTGTTCTGAGAGAATCCCTGATTGACATCAGGGATAACTCAGATCACACAGAGGAGTTAGGGATAGCATCCGATCCGTCACAGCTGGAGAGTAGGTCCACACATCTGTCCGCTTCACTGCGTTTAATGGAGGAGGAGGAGGAGGAGGAGGAGGAAGAAGAGTTGTCCGATGATGTGATGGTGATACAGGAGGCTTCCGGGCAACTTCGAATCGTCCCATTGTTGCAGCGCGGATGGGTAGACATGGAGGATGAGGAGGAAATGGAGATTGAACTTTCCGGTGGGGCCAGAGGAGTCATGCCAACTAACACTGTGGCAGACATGGCTGAGTTCATGTTGGGGTGCTTTACAACCGACAAGCGTATTGTCAAAATCATGGAGGACAACCAGTACTGGATCTTTGCTATCCTTGACCCCCGGTATAAAAACAACATCTCGTCTTTTATTCCGGTAGAGGGGAGGGCCAATCGCATCAATGCTTGCCACAGGCAATTGGTGCAGAATATGATGGAGATGTTTCCAGCATGTGACGTTGGCGGCAGGGAGGGCAGTTCCTCCAGTAGGCAACCAAGTTCTCACCGGTCCACACAAACGAGGGGCACACTGTCTAAGGTCTGGGACACCTTGATGGCACCCCCTCGCCAAAGTGCCGCCACGGAGGGTCCTAGTGTCACCAGGCGTGAGAAGTATAGGCGCATGTTGCGGGAATACCTTTCCGACCACAGCCCTGTCCTCTCCGACCCCTCTGCGCCCTACACGTATTGGGTGTCGAAGTTGGACCTGTGGCTTGAACTTGCCCTATATGCCTTGGAGGTGCTGTCCTGTCCTGCCGCCAGCGTCCTATCTGAGAGGGTGTTCAGTGCAGCCGGTGGCATCATCACTGACAAGCGCACCCGTCTGTCAGCTGAGAGTGCCGACCGGCTCACTTTGATAAAAATGAACCACCACTGGATAGAGCCTTCATTTTTGTGCCCACCTGTGTAAAGCACCCCAACATGAAACTCCATGTCTGTACTCAACCTCTCCAATTCCTCCGCATCCTCATACTCATCCACCATAAGCGTTGCACAATTCTGCTAATACTAGGCTCCCTCCAACATGATTTCCCCCAACTCTGCTGGTTAGAGGCTCCCTCCACCCTGATTTCCACCAACTCTGCTGGTTAGAGGCTCCCTCCACCCTGCTTTCCCACAACTCTGCTGGTTAGAGGCTCCCTCCACCATGAATTTGCCCAAACTGGGCTGGTTAGAGGCTCCCTCCACCATGAATTGGTCCAAACTGGGTTTTTTAGAGGCTCCCTCCACCATGAATTGGTCCAAACTGGGGTTTTTAGAGGCTCCCTCCACCATGAATTGGTCCAAACTGGGCTGTTTAGCGGCTCCCTCCACCATTAATTGGTCCAAACTGGGCTGGTTAGAGGCTCCCTCCACCATGAATTTGCCCAAACTGGGCTGTTTAGAGGCTCCCTCCACCATGAATTTGCCCAAACTGGGCTGGTTAGAGGCTCCCTCCACCATGAATTGGTCCAAACTGGGGTTTTTAGAGGCTCCCTCCACCATGAATTGGTCCAAACTTGGCTGTTTAGAGGCTCCCTCCACCATTAATTGGTCCAAACTGGGCTGGTTAGAGGCTCCCTCCACCATGAATTGGTCCAAACTGGGTTTTTTAGAGGCTCCCTCCACCATGAATTTGCCCAAACTGGGCTGTTTAGAGGCTCCCTCCACCATGAATTGGTCCAAACTGGGCTGTTTAGAGGCTCCCTCCACCATGAATTTGCCCAAACTGGGCTGTTTAGAGGCTCCCTCCACCATGAATTGGTCCAAACTGGGCTGTTTAGAGGCTCCCTCCACCATTAATTGGTCCAAACTGGGCTGGTTAGAGGCTCCCTCCACCATGAATTTCCCAAAACTTGGCTGTTTAGAGGCTCCCTCCACCATTAATTGGTCCAAACTGGGCTGGTTAGAGGCTCCCTCCACCATGAATTTGCCCAAACTGGGCTGTTTAGAGGCTCCCTCCACCATGAATTGGTCCAAACTGGGTTTTTTAGAGGCTCCCTCCACCATGAATTGGTCCAAACTGGGCTGTTTAGAGGCTCCCTCCACCATGAATTTGCCCAAACTGGGCTGTTTAGCGGCTCCCTCCACCATTAATTGGTCCAAACTGGGCTGGTTAGAGGCTCCCTCCACCATGAATTTGCCCAAACTGGGCTGTTTAGAGGCTCCCTCCACCATGAATTTGCCCAAACTGGGCTGGTTAGAGGCTCCCTCCACCATGAATTGGTCCAAACTGGGTTTTTTAGAGGCTCCCTCCACCATGAATTTGCCCAAACTGGGCTGTTTAGAGGCTCCCTCCACCATGAATTGGTCCAAACTGGGCTGTTTAGAGGCTCCCTCCACCATTAATTGGTCCAAACTGGGCTGGTTAGAGGCTCCCTCCACCATGAATTTCCCAAAACTTGGCTGTTTAGAGGCTCCCTCCACCATTAATTGGTCCAAACTGGGCTGGTTAGAGGCTCCCTCCACCATGAATTTGCCCAAACTGGGCTGTTTAGAGGCTCCCTCCACCATGAATTGGTCCAAACTGGGTTTTTTAGAGGCTCCCTCCACCATGAATTGGTCCAAACTGGGCTGTTTAGAGGCTCCCTCCACCATGAATTTGCCCAAACTGGGCTGTTTAGCGGCTCCCTCCACCATTAATTGGTCCAAACTGGGCTGGTTAGAGGCTCCCTCCACCATGAATTTGCCCAAACTGGGCTGTTTAGAGGCTCCCTCCACCATGAATTTGCCCAAACTGGGCTGGTTAGAGGCTCCCTCCACCATGAATTGGTCCAAACTGGGGTTTTTAGAGGCTCCCTCCACCATGAATTGGTCCAAACTTGGCTGTTTAGAGGCTCCCTCCACCATGAATTGGTCCAAACTGGGGTGGTTAGAGGCTCCCTCCACCATTAATTGGTCCAAACTGGGCTGGTTAGAGGCTCCCTCCACCATTAATTGGTCCAAACTGGGCTGGTTAGAGGCTCCCTCCACCATTAATTGGTCCAAACTGGGCTGGTTAGAGGCTCCCTCCACCATGAATTGGTCCAAACTGGGGTTTTTAGAGGCTCCCTCCACCATGAATTGGTCCAAACTTGGCTGTTTAGAGGCTCCCTCCACCATTAATTGGTCCAAACTGGGCTGGTTAGAGGCTCCCTCCACCATGAATTGGTCCAAACTGGGTTTTTTAGAGGCTCCCTCCACCATGAATTGGTCCAAACTGGGGTTTTTAGAGGCTCCCTCCACCATGAATTGGTCCAAACTGGGCTGTTTAGCGGCTCCCTCCACCATTAATTGGTCCAAACTGGGCTGGTTAGAGGCTCCCTCCACCATGAATTTGCCCAAACTGGGCTGTTTAGAGGCTCCCTCCACCATGAATTTGCCCAAACTGGGCTGGTTAGAGGCTCCCTCCACCATGAATTGGTCCAAACTGGGGTTTTTAGAGGCTCCCTCCACCATGAATTGGTCCAAACTTGGCTGTTTAGAGGCTCCCTCCACCATTAATTGGTCCAAACTGGGCTGGTTAGAGGCTCCCTCCACCATGAATTGGTCCAAACTGGGTTTTTTAGAGGCTCCCTCCACCATGAATTTGCCCAAACTGGGCTGTTTAGAGGCTCCCTCCACCATGAATTGGTCCAAACTGGGCTGGTTAGAGGCTCCCTCCACCATGAATTTCCCAAAACTTGGCTGTTTAGAGGCTCCCTCCACCATTAATTGGTCCAAACTGGGCTGGTTAGAGGCTCCCTCCACCATGAATTTGCCCAAACTGGGCTGTTTAGAGGCTCCCTCCACCATGAATTGGTCCAAACTGGGTTTTTTAGAGGCTCCCTCCACCATGAATTGGTCCAAACTGGGCTGTTTAGAGGCTCCCTCCACCATGAATTTGCCCAAACTGGGCTGTTTAGCGGCTCCCTCCACCATTAATTGGTCCAAACTGGGCTGGTTAGAGGCTCCCTCCACCATGAATTTGCCCAAACTGGGCTGTTTAGAGGCTCCCTCCACCATGAATTTGCCCAAACTGGGCTGGTTAGAGTCTCCCTCCACCATGAATTGGTCCAAACTGGGGTTTTTAGAGGCTCCCTCCACCATGAATTGGTCCAAACTTGGCTGTTTAGAGGCTCCCTCCACCATGAATTGGTCCAAACTGGGGTGGTTAGAGGCTCCCTCCACCATTAATTGGTCCAAACTGGGCTGGTTAGAGGCTCCCTCCACCATTAATTGGTCCAAACTGGGCTGGTTAGAGGCTCCCTCCACCATTAATTGGTCCAAACTGGGCTGGTTAGAGGCTCCCTCCACCATTAATTGGTCCAAACTGGGCTGGTTAGAGGCTCCCTCCACCATGAATTTGCCCAAACTGGGCTGGTTAGAGGCTCCCTCCACCATGAATTGGTCCAAACTGGGTTTTTCAGAGGCTCCCTCCACCATGAATTTGCCCAAACTGGGCTGGTTAGAGGCTCCCTCCACCATGAATTTGCCCAAACTGGGCTGGTTAGAGGCTCCCTCCACCATGAATTGGTCCAAACTGGGTTTTTTAGAGGCTCCCTCCACCATGAATTTGCCCACACTGGGCTGGTTAGAGGCTCCCTCCACCATGAATTGGTCCAAACTGGGGTTTTTAGAGGCTCCCTCCACCATGAATTTGCCCAAACTGGGGTGTTTAGAGGCTCCCTCCACCATGAATTTGCTCAAACTCTGCTGGTTAGAGGCTCAATCCACCCTGATTTTCAAAACAAATGTTGGTGCCAACCTCAACTTACTACAAGGGCCAAATTCACTGCTGGTGACAAGCTCTCCTCACTGCAAGTGCCAAATACACATGTTTCAAGGTGTTTTCCTACTGTCAGAGAGGTGGTATTGAGTGTGTAAAGTGTGTAGTTGTTAGGCTGTGATGTTGGGGTAATAGAGGGTCTTTGGTGTGTTAGATGCCCCCAGACATGCTTCCCCTGCTGTCCCAGTGTCATTCCAGAGGTGTTGGCATCATTTCCTGGGGTGTCATAGTGGACTTGGTGACCCTCCAGACACGGATTTGGGTTTCCCCCTTAACGAGTATCTGTTCCCCATAGACTATAATGGGGTTCGAAACCCATTCGAACACACGAACATTGAGCGGCTGTTCGAATCGAATTTCGAACCTCGAACATTTTAGTGTTCGCTCATCTCTAATCCTGAGGTCTCATGTATGCAGCAGTATTTGGAATTTATGTTACAAGGATCCCAAATGCAACACACACAGATTTCTAGAGGCCCAAACTGTACCCATTGGTATCTCCAAAAATATATCATACCATACAGGGCCGGCGTCAGCGCACGGCATAGTCGGGCAAGTGCCGGGGCCCACAGAGCCTCTGGGGGCCCCCCGGCACTTGCCCGCCCCAGCACTTGCCTGTCCCAATATCAGCTCATCGGCGTCGGACGGACGCCGATGAGCTGAATTAAATACATAAGCGATTAAAGCAGGAGCTGTGTGTGAGCTCAGCTCCTGCTTTAAAGCTGTGGCCCGGCGTGCGTGTGTAGGCGCGATGACGTCATCACATCGCGCCTACAGACGCAAGTAGGGCCGCAGCTTTAAAGTAGGAACTGATCTCACACACAGCTCCTGCTTTAATCGCGTATGTGACTGGAGTGAGAGAGTGGAGAGAGGAGAGTCGGGGGAGCGATGGAAGGTGAGTGTAAGTGTTTTTTTTGTATTAATTATTAAGGTGGAACATAATGAAGGGGGCCCATGAAACTGGGGGAGGTGGGGAATGGCATGACACTGGGGAAGATGAAGGGGCTGGGGAGAGAATGGCATGAAACTGGGAACAGAGATGGAGGGGGGGGGACGGCATGACACTGGGGCAGATGGGGGGGTGGAACAGCATGACACTGGGGCAGAGACGGGGGACATGAAACTGGGGCAGATGAAGGGGGAGAACGTGATGAAACTGGGGACAGAGATGGAGGGGGGACATGAAACTGGGGGCAGATGAAGGGTGTATATGAAACTGGGGGATAGATGGAGGGGGGCATATAATTTACGGGTGACTGTAGGAGGATTATACTGTGTGGGAGCACATGATAAATTAATGAGAATGGGCAGAGTTAACATAAGTGGGTGGAGCCAAATTTGCCGTGGCGCGCAGAGCGCGCCGCAAATTTTGCCCCTCTTTCTACTCTTTAAAAATTGGGAGGTATGGCGTTGGTGACGCCACACTCCTGTGTGACGTCACTCGCTTCATCTGCAACACACAGTGTTTCGACTCCCCCACCTCCTTTACAAGGGGGCCCACTGAGGCTCTGTCGCCCAAGGGCCCATAAAAACCTGGAGCCGGCCCTGATACCATGCTCAACAGCTATGGTTACACTGTAATATTTCTTTCTAAATGTCGAGCAAAACATTTACCTTTTCTTTCAAAGCTCTCTTCTCTCACAAAACACACAAGAGCTAGGAATTTTGTCACCTCCTTTAAATACAGAACTGTGGTATTGTTTAGTTTTATAATTGCCAGGGATTCTTTATCATAAGGCGTGCCAGCTCCTTTCAACCTGGCAATACAAAGGAAATAGTGTAAGTATGGATGTAAATAATAACTGAAACATATATGCAAAACAAGTACCATGTATTCATGTGCTGGAGTAAGAGCAATACTATATAGATTACAAGACAACAGGCATGTTCAGTGCCAAAAACTCTAGCACTCTTTCAGCACTCTTAGGCTCTCTCATCATGCAAGTATATTGTAGAACTCCAATGACAGAATAGTGGGATGGGAGTACAACAGAAAATGGTTAAGAACAACCGAATTATTGGTTAAAATACAAAAAAAAAACAAAAAAAAACTAGTACGTGGATGCTATGGGAAAGACCGCTGTTTTACTCCATACTAGTCCACCGTCTCTACTGGTCACATTTGTAATTGAAATACCTTCACAAAAGAAGAGCATCATATTGATATGAAGTAGCCTTTATGCACATGGGAATCACAAAGCTCTCCTTGAATTCTGAATATTGTAACCATCTGCAGCTGCATTTACTTTTTACAACTAGAGGGCTTAGTTTAACAATTCTTGAAGGAAGATGAAACTCAGAGGAGCATATATTTAATAAACCCAAAAATTCATATAATATATAGGCATGTGTTTTTCTGGTTTCTTTAGGGATGCTAGTTAGAAGAAAATGATGTATTTATTGGTATTATACTGTGCTAACACTTTAACCATGTTTGGGTCCATTCACATCCTTTTTTTTTTTATTACATGTACTTAGCAAATCCGTTTAATGGATGCAAAAATTAGACACAAACTGATGGCCATAGAGATCAAGGTAAAAAGTAAAAATGGATCTGTTTGTCTACTTGTTTTTTTTAAGGACACAAAAATGTAGTGTACCATACTTTTCTGTCCATCAAAAATAAAAAACAGCAACGGATCCATTTTTTTACATTGATCTGTACATATTTTTGCATCTGTTAAATGAATCTTCTAAGGGCTTGTTCACATCTGCGCCCGAACTCCGTTCTGCAGGTTTCCGTTTCCTTCACAAAACAGGGCAGGAGACGGAAACCTGCCGGCATGTTTCAAGCCCATTCATTTGAATGGGTTTGAAAAGTCTCCGTCCGTGTGCGCCGGTGAACGTTTTATGCTCTCCGCGGAGAAACCGTTTTTTTTAAACCGGACACAGCGTCGGACATGCAGTACTCTGTGTCCAGTTTTTTTTAAAAAAACGGTTTCTCCGCGGAGCGCATAAAACGCTCACTGGCGCTCACAGCTGGACTCAGCATGACAGGTCCGTGGCGGAAACCTGAAAACGGAGTTCAGGCGCTGTGTGAACCCAGCGTAAACGGACATAAAAAATTGTATGTGAATGTAGTCTCACTGTTAGGCTAGGTTCACATCTGAGTCGGACTCTGCCACAGAATCCACCAAAAGTCGGCAGAGACCAGCATGGAGGACTTTTTAGTATAAAAACCCTGACAAAAACCCATCAGATGCCATTATAGTCTATGGGATCTGCTGATAACTGCTGCTTTAGTGGACGGGCTCTCCAGCAACCCGAGAGTCCAGCACAAGTGTGAACCTATCCTTACTGTGACTGCAGTTTGTAAAATTCAAGAATTTGGCTTCATAAAGGATTAATGCAGAGTAAGCCTTTGGCTACAAGTGCCAGACATTGGCTAGTACCATTACACAATTACATATTACACAGTTATGCAGCCTATAGATGGGCACTGAATTTCAGTATTTCTATAACTCATTGGTACAGGTTATAGTTGACAACAATAGTATCATACTGGGGTACATAGATATAAAAGGAAATCAAACGTGACCTCTACAGTTGTCACACATAGACACTCCACTTTGCTGTGACTGTAAAACGCGGCGTTTTTTTCTGCGGTGTTCCTTCCACGTGGGATCCCGACCTATGTGTTGTCCATAGTGAAGCCAAAGTCATTACACCTCCCTTCACTGTGCCCAATGTGCAGTGAAGAATGGTTTTCTGACTTCGGCGTCACTGTCCCTCAGTGGACCCCAGAACTCTTTAAACGTTGATTTCTACAGATACCAGCAATGGGTGGAGGTATATTACTAAGGTTTGAGACCCTAAACCTCTGCTGCTTAACAATAAAACCTGCTGACAGGTTTCCCCTCATAAAAAAACAAAAAATAGAAATGAGTCATTCAGAGTAAAGACATACCCATAGATGCAAGAGATATCAATGACTACATCAATCATGTCACAGCACAATTCATATGTCTGCATATCCACAGGAGTACTATCTGTTGCTATGTAGATTTTGCTAACTACATCAAACAGGAATGCTTTCTCAATCCCAGAATTCTGTAACAAAGAAATACAAGTGGGAGTAATGCATAGAGTTAAAGACATCTCATACAGTACAGCTATTGTAAGTACTAGCAGAAATGCCAGCCTACAGTGTACTTGCTAACTACAGAAGGTGATTATATACTGTAGTACAGGAACGGCTACTATAGTAAACTATGTATTTCTAGTACACTCACTGACAAAATTACATTTTTTTCCCCTGTATATCTGTAAAAATGCTTAGTTACCACTAGGTTTTCTCATGTAAATATACAGTCCTATGAAAAAGTTTGGGCACCCCTATTAATCTTAATCATTTTTAGTTCTAAATATTTTGGTGTTTGCAACAGCCATTTCAGTTTGATATATCTAATAACTGATGGACCCAGTAATATTTCAGGATTGAAATGAGGTTTATTGTACTAACAGAAAATGTGCAATATGCATTAAACCAAAATTTGACCGGTGCAAAAGTATGGGCACCCTTATCATTTTATTGATTTGAATTCCCCTAACTACTTTTTACTGACTTACTGAAGCACAAAATTGGTTTTGTAACCTCAGTGAGCTTTGAACTTCATAGCCAGATGTATCCAATCATAAGAAAAGGTATTTAAGGTGGCCAATTGCAAGTTGATCTCCTATTTGAATCTCCTCTGAAGAGTGGCATCATGGGCTACTCAAAACAACTCTCAAATGATCTGAAAACAAAGATTGTTCAACATAGTTGTTCAGGGGAAGGATACAAAAAGTTGTCTCAGAGATTTAACCTGTCAGTTTCCACTGTGAGGAACATAGTAAGGAAATGGAAGACCACAGGGACAGTTCTTGTTAAGCCCAGAAGTGGCAGGCCAAGAAAAATATCAGAAAGGCAGAGAAGAAGAATGGTGAGAACAGTCAAGGACAATCCACAGACCACCTCCAAAGAGCTGCAGCATCATCTTGCTGCAGATGGTGTCACTGTGCATCGGTCAACTATACAGCGCACTTTGCACAAATAGAAGCTGTATGGGAGAGTGATGAGAAAGAAGCCGTTTCTGCACGTACGCCACAAATAGAGTTGCCTGAGCTATGAAAAAGCACATTTGGACAAGGCAGCTTCATTTTGGAAACAAAAATTGAGTTGTTTGGTTATAAAAAAAGGCGTTATGCATGGCGTCCAAAAAGAAACAGCATTCCAAGAAAAACACATGCTACCCACTGTAAAATTTGGTGGAGGTTCCATCATGCTTTGGGGCTGTGTGGCCAATGCCGGCATCGGGAATCTTGTTAAAGTTGAGAGTCGCATGGATTCCACTCAGTATCAGCAGATTCTTGAGAATAATGTTCAAGAATCAGTGACGAAGTTGAAGTTACGCCGGGGATGGATATTTCAGCAAGACAATGATCCAAAACACTGCTCCAAATCAACTCAGGCATTCATGCAGAGGAACAATTACAATGTTCTGGAATGGCCATCCCAGTCCCCAGACCTGAATATCATTGAACATCTGTGGGATGATTTGAAGCGGGCTGTCCATGCTCGGCGACCATCTAACTTAACTGAACTTGAATTGTTTGTCCAAAATACCTTTATCCAGGATCCAGGAACTGATTAAAAGCTACAGGAAGCGACTAGAGGCTGTTATCTTTGCAAAAGGAAGATCTACTAAATATTAATGTCACTTTTCTGTTGAGGTGCCCATACTTTTGCACCGGTCAAATTTTGGTTTAATGCATATTGCACATTTTCTGTTAGTACAATAAACCTCATTTCAATCCTGAAATATTACTGTGTCCATCAGTTCTTAGATATATCAAACTGAAATGGCTGTTATGAACACCAAAATATTTAGAACTAAAAATGATTAAGATTAATAGGGGTGCCCAAACTTTTTCATAGGACTGTACATGCTAATGATCATATCATATCAGTACGAGAAACATACACTGCTTAAAAACATAAAATACACAAACAACAGCCACAACTCAATGCACAAACGCGCATATCACATTGAAAGCAATAGGGAAAAAAGCCTCCCACTGATTTCAATGGGTATCGCTCCTATGCCAGCACCCATTCAAGTCACTGGGATCTGGTTTTTACGCGCTCATTCTGAACGAGTTTTAAGTTCAGAATGAGCGGAGCGTAACTCCATGTGAAGGCTCCCTTACTATGTTCTTTTTATCTTACCTTTGCTCCTTTTCATAAAAACATTTATAAACCAGCACAAACTGCATAAGGTTTGCAATATTCCTATAAATCACCCACTCAAGCCCTTGAACCAATTCACAGGTTAAACTAGAAAAGGTATTCCCCCACCAATTATTCTTGTTGATATCATGTTCTTCTAACCAATTATCCTGTAGTTCTTTAACCTTATCAACAGCTTTGATCTGAAGATTGCCAGCAAGGTCTATATAGTAGCAGCAAGTTGGGCCTATAATCTGACACATACCTCTTTGTGTTGCAGTGAGGTTAACTAATACCATAGTGTTTACTACTAGTGTTGAGCGAATAGTATTCAACAAATAGTTTTGAATACCTCCACTCCCATAGGAATGCGTGTAAGCGCCAAACACCAAAGGGTTAAGCCAGGGGTGAACCTACCTTTTTCGCCGCCCGAGGTGGATGACAGAAAGCCCCCTCCCCCAGAGGAGGGGGCGGAGCGGAGGGGGCAGAGCGAAGGGAGCGGGGCAGAGCGGCGTTAGTAGGCAGGGAGAGGACCTGCTCTCTGCCTGAGCGTGAGGGGAGGCCGCTGGGGCAGCGGTGCTCCAGCAGCCTCCCCAATCCACCGCTCGGTGACGGTGACGCTAAGCCAGTCCACGACAGCTTGTCCTGGACTGGCTTAGGTAAGCAAAAATGCCGCCCTCCCCAGGGCCCTGGCATAGCGCTGCCTGAAGCGGTCGCTTGAGGTCGCCTCATGGGAGGTGCGGCACTGGGTTAAGCGCTGTGAATCTTTGCGGCCGCTAACACGCATTGTCATGGGAGCGAGGTATTCGAATCTACTATTTGCTCAACACTACATACTACTATATTCTGGACACCTGATACTTTGCACAAATCGACATAATAGAACGTCGCTGGCCAGCTGTACCATCTCCATATCTGAGAAGGCAGCATCGGGAGTGGGTGTCCAGCACAGTGTATGGACCTTGAAAAAACCGCTAGCGTTTTTTCAATGCGGTTTTTGCCAATTCCACGTGAATTTTCTGCCTTCCATCGACTGCATTGGTTTTTGCAGGTGGAAACCACCTGAAGGAAGCTTTTTTTTCCCGCTAGCGGAGCCCATAGAACTCTATGGGGAGGTGTTTTTTCCAAGTCGATTCTTACACGGATTCAGTAACAAAATCTTCGCCAAAAAAACTCAGTGTGAATGGACCCTTAGGGTGCATTCACACTACTGATACGCTGCCTGATTCTGAACGTTAAAACACGTTCAGAATCAGTGCGTATAAAGCAGTTCCCATTCATTTCAATGGGAGCCGGCATACGAGCGCTCCCCACGCGAACATTTCCCATTCACTTCAATGGGAGTGCTCGTAGTGAAAAAAGCAGCCCATTCATTTCAATGGAGAGTGCTCGTATGCCGGCTTCCCATTGAAATGAATGGGAACTGCTTTATACGCGCTGATTCTGAACGTGTTTTAACGTTCAGAATCAGGCAGCGTATCAGTAGTGTGAATGCACCCTTAGACCTCTTAATCTTAGGGTGAATTCTTTTTTTTTTTTTTAATTATTATTTTTTATGTAGACTTTGAGCCCCACATAGAGCTCACAATGTACATTTTTCCCTATCAGTATGTCTTTTTGGAATATGGGATGGAAATCCATGCAAACACGGGGAGAACATACAAACTCCTTGCAGATGATTTTTATTGCCCTTGGCGGGATTTGAACACTAGCACTTCAGCGCTGCAGGGCTGCAGTGCTAACCACTGAGCCACTGTGTGGCCCCCATCTTAGGGTGAATTCTCATGTTACAGAACTATTGCATGAATATCATTTATTAAAATGAGAATCTTTCCACATATTAAATATGGTTTTCTGCACGGCCCCTTCAGTATAATGGGGCATTTGCAAAATTTTCTTCGACTGATCTGCCTTGTGAGATTTCACACTTACATGACCTTAAATAGTCAAACAAAACTGCAAAATTTTAAATACAAAATATTAAACATACTGTATATATATAGAAATGCATATATATTCATATACATATTTGTACAGTTACTTACAGATATAAATATGTTCAGTAAGTTCTCTAATGTTGGAAGTTGTGGAATTAGTTTTTGTACAACTTTGCTGAAAGCCTCGAAGATTGAATGGTCATATATGCTGGTGAGATAAAAGCTGAAACAAAAAGAAAAAATAATTGAATGTAGTGATGAATTGGTTGATGTGATTAGTGATGTAATTAGTGATGTATTGGTTGATAGTTTCATGTATGTGTTGTGTACATTTATAGCAGGAGCATGGGGCATAATTCCTACTCATTGTTATTATTATTTTTAATAATCAGCCAAATATATAATTAGCTAATATATTAGTGGAGCAGTCAGAGATTGTGCCAACAAAATATTAACATCACTATGATGCATCACGAACTGAAACTTCATAGAAAAGTCATATCAGTATAGCGTGTTACTCTTTCAGTAGTTGCAATGCAAGTGTAACTAGAAGTTAGCATTAGGAGCTCTTAATTCCTTATTGTGTCATTGAAAACCATTAACTATGGGCAATTTTACTAGTTTAAATGCACTAGAATTATGCCTGAACTTGTGCATAGTATATAGTATAAGTATAGTATAGTATAAGTTTAAACAATTTAAAAATTAGATTTGTAAATCAGCCCTGGCATATTTTATGATAGTGATAGACTGCATATGCTGCATATAGCCTACTAGTGGCCTATGAGGGTATGTATCATCATTTTTCATTCTCTTCCTCATAGTCGGGGGGGGGGGGGGGGGGTTAATTATTGCAGATCTCCCCCTAAAATTTTTTCCCAATTTAAGCACTGCATGTATGTCAGAGGATACTTTTACAAGGTAGATCTCCATCCATAGAGGAAGGTGTCTTAGTCGTAGCTAGACTAAGACACATCATGTGTTGAAACGCGTCAGTCAGTGTCTGCTAGCGTTTGCTAGCTATTCAATGTAGTCCACTGCATAGTATATCCTGTTTTCCAGGGGTAGCTTAAGAGACACTTGTGAATTTTTTAAACTTATTTTTTCATTAAAAGTTATATTTTATGAAAAGGACGTCTATGCTGGAGTTTTATATCTTAAGAAGTTCATCATAGAAATACACCTAAATTATCCATGGGTGAAATTGGCCTGACTTACTTACCTGAGGTGTATTTTCTCAAGTGCAGCATCAGAGAGATCATCATTTGCCCTCTGATGTATGTCTCTTTGAGTTTCTATTTTGTGATCATCCGATAGACCATCTACTTTGTGGATAAAAACCTCAAAGTTAATGTCAGGATTTACTTTGTATGCGCTGGTCACGGTAAGATGTAATCTAGCAAGAGCTTCCATGTAATCATCCTAAAAAAAAATGAAAACATAATTAGAAATATAGCACTAACTCCCCTGAGCCTCCGATCATTATACAATGACACCAAAGTATTATAATATTTCTTGGGTGGTGTACCCCAAAAATTTTGGGTTCTGCAATTGCAATATTTGGAATGAACACAGTAGGGGCCATGATGAGACATTATAGTATGTGCAGGTGCTGCTATGGGATATTATACTATGTGGAGGGGTCCCTATGGGACATCATACTGTGTGGAGGGGGATGCTATGGGATGTCATATTGTCTGGAGGCCACTTTGGGACATTATAGTGTGTGTAAATGGGACATTTTACTGTGCGGAGGCCAGGAAAGGGGGCAATATGCTTTGGGGGTGGTCAAGTCAAGAATTTTCTTTGGGGCCCAGTCTTGAAACATATGCCTTGCATATATGGAGATTTTGCTGTTCATCTTTTGTGCTTACCAAAAGTCATAGTTGTGTCAAATGTCTTATGTAAACTATAACATGATAATGGGCAAAATAACAAAATTTTGGTGTTGATATATTTTCAGAATGAGTGCTTACCTGTGAGTCAATGACAAATATCAGAGCTCCTGTTCCTCTAAATATCATTTCATAGTCAAATGTTGGATCAAAGAAGTCAATCTGGCCTGGAAAATCCCAAATTTGGAAGTTGACAAAAGAGCTATTAGAAACATCTTCCCGGCAAATCTTGTTAGTGCTTTCCAGAAAAAGAGTTTCATTTGGGGACATCTTATGAAACACTACTTTCTGAATAGAGGACTTCCCACTTCTTCGTAATCCCATTAAAAGGATTCTTGGCTTCACCTCTGTGCTAAACGGGTCAGTGAAATCTAAAACTGAAATAAAAAAATGTTAAAACTCAAAATAATGTATACATGAGTTAGAAACGAAGAAAAAGAAGAGGCAAAATACCTCTTCAAGTCCTCTTGCACGCAAAGGCCCATATTACTATTGTGGTTATTAAACGTATTTACCTTGTACAAGGATAGCTGGGCTCCACACAGGGCCGGCTCCAGGTTTTTATAGGCCCTTGGGCGACAGAGCCTCAGTGGGCCCTCTTGTAAAGGAGGTGGTGGAGTCAAGACACTGTGCGTCGCAGATTAAGCGAGTGACGTCACGCAGGTGTGTGGTGTCACCAACGCCATACCTCCCAATTTTTAAAGAGTAGAAAGAGGGGCAAAATGTGCGGCGTGCTCTGTGCGCCGCGGCAAATTTGGCTCCACCCACTTTTATTTTGACTCCGCCCATTCTCATTCATTTATCATGTGCTCCCACACAGTATAATCCTCCTACAGTCACCCGTAAATTATATGCCCCCCCTCCATCTCTCCCCCAGTTTCATATACACCTGGGCGAGAGATGGAGGGGTGACTGCCCCCAGTTTCATGTCCCCCCTCCATCTCTGTCCCCAGTTTCATCACGTTCTCCCCTTCATCTGCCCACAGTTTCATGTCCCCCGTCTCTGCCCCGTGTCATGCTGTTCCACCCCCCCATCTGCCCCAGTTTCATGCCGTTCCCCCCCTCCCCTTCATTTGCCCCCCCCAGTTTCATTGGGCCCCCTCCATCTCTGTCCCCAGTTTCATGCTGTTCTCTCCCCACCCCCTTCATGCCCCCCAGTTTCATGGGCCCCCTTCATTATGTTCCACCTTAATATTCAATACAAAACAAACACTTACACTCACCTTCCATCGCTCCCCCGACGCTCTTCTCTCCGCTCTCTCACTCCATTCACATAGGCGATTAAAGCAGGAGCTGTGAGCTCAGCTCCTGCTTTAAAGCTGCGGCCCGGCTTGCGTGTGTAGGCGCGATGTGATGACGTCATCGCGCCTACACACGCAAGCCGGGCTGCAGCTTTAAAGCAGGAGCTGAGCTCACAGCTCCTGCTTTAATCGCCTATGCATTCAGCTCATCGGTGTCCGTCGAACGCTGATGAGCTGAAATCAGGACAGGCAAGGGCTGGGGCGGGCAAGTGCCGGGGGGCCCCCAGAGGCTCTGTGGGCCCCGGCACTTGCCCGACTATGCCGTGCGCTGACGCCGGCCCTGGCCCCACACACAAGCAATGCTACACTACAAAAAGAGAGGCCGCAAACAACAAATTGCAAAAAATATATAATTATAATTTATTGCACAAAAAAACAAATAATACACAAGACAACCTGGCATGAAGTGTTTTGCCTCGGTAGCAAAGTGTTAAAGAACACCATGAGTGTAAGGTGAGGTGCTGAAGAGAATGTTTTGACCCTCTTATGCCCTGATTGTCTGGTTCAGTTGGGAAGAGGTATACCAATATTCTGGTTGTGCCTGGGAGCATAGTGAGAGCTCAATATTCTTTCATTCTTTTTGTGTAGTATTAAGTATAGAGATGAGTGAGTAGCATTCGATCGAGTACGTATTCGAAATACTCGTACTCGTTCGAATACTATCGCTATTCGCTGTAAAGATTTGATTCAGAACCAGCGTTGATTTGCCGAATGCTATACACTGTAGCTGTTGCTAGTCAGGAGAGCTGGCAGCTTGCGTTCATGTGGCAGCTGACTTTTTCTTATAGGAATGCATTGACCAGCGTTAATTGGCCAGTGTACAGCATTCGGCCAATCAATGCTGGTTCTGCCGGAGGCTCGTCTGTGAGGAGGCGGAGTGTAAGATCGGACCACAATGGAGACTGCTGCATAATCGCAAGCTGACAGCTCTCCCAACTAGCAAGGATGAGCCTGCTACAGAACCAGTGTTGGTTTGCCGAATGCTATACACCGTATAGCATTCGGCCAATCAATGCTGGTTCTGCAGGACGAGTAAGGGCTGGTTCACATTAGCACTTGCCTCCCATCTGGACGGAGTCCACAGGAGGACCCACCGACGGAATATCAGCGCAACTGCAAGCGCTGTGCAGTTAAAGCGCACGGACCCCATAGACTATAATGGGGTCCGTGCGCTTTAACTGCACTTCGCTCCTCCTAAACACTCTCCTCCTGTTACTCATGGACTTGGTGACTCTCCTTTAGTCGAATAGTGGTTTCCCCTGAAACGAGCATTTTTTCCCATAGACTATAATGGGATTCAATATTCGATCGAGTAGTCGAATATTGAGGCTCTACTCGAAACGAATATCGTATCTCGAATATTTCACTACTCGCTCGTCTCTATGTATTTGTTTAATTAATTTTTATTGAAATTTTCAAATAAACAGAAAATAGACAATCAAAGACAAGAACTACTGCCAAGACCAAAAAAAGGCAGAGAAACCATACAGTAAGGCAATAAAATCGTAACTGCTGTATAACACCCGAATCAGCAACCAATATAAAGTAAGGGAGAAGAAAGAAGAAGAAAAGGGCAAAAGACAAAGGCAGCAGAACACAAGGAGGGAAGAAGGGAAGGAAAGGGGAGGGAGTCAGACACCACGGGTACCACAATACGAGTCTCAGGGTGGCCAAACAGCTCGAAACTTCTCAACTGCGTTATTTAGGGTAGCCATAAGGAACTCTAAGCATTTAACATCTTTAATACGAGCTACAAGGAAAGGAACTGAGGGTAACTGGGTGGACTTCCACTGGCGAGCTATAAGGGACTTAACTGCAGTACAAATGTACAAAATTAGTATGGAGGAACGATTGCTCAGGGAGCGAGAGGGAGGATTAAGGAGATAAACTACAAGGTCTAAAGGAATAGCAAGAGAGAAGACATGTTCCATCATAGTTTGAACCTCCAACCAGAATGGGTGAATCAGGGACCAATCGCAGAAAATATGGAAAAGAGTCCCGAGGCAGACAAACATCTCCAGCAGATAGGAGAAAGGTTGGGGTTCAAAGTATGGAGAAGGGCCAGAGTATGATACCAATAGAGCAAAATTTTAAATTGGGTCTCCTGGTAGGCAATACAGGTAGAGGATTTAGTGGCACGAGACCAGATGATCCGCAACTGAGGTAGAGAAATCTTCCTTCCCAGTTCAGATGACCATCGGGTCATATATCTGTGGATCAGGGGTGACTGTCCGTCCGGGGAGGATAACAACCAGTAGATGTCTGAAATCAGACCTTTAGCAGAGGTGCCAGCATGGCACAGCCTCTCGAAGCCGGTAGGGAGTATTAAGTATTTTGATGAACATGTACTTTCTGATATGTTATTTAATGTGTTATAGACATGCTCAGTGGAGCAACACTTAGGAGTTAAATGTTGTGCTACACAGCTGTGTTGAGCACTGTATTACCACTATCCCTGACATATATATGACATGTGGATGGTGGTTACCAAAAAGGAGTGAGGTTTGCTGGGGAAGAACGTTACTTAAAGAGGTTGGCCACTTTCAGACCAATGCTAAGAGACAGTAGAAGAAGTATTTGTTTGCATAATAAAAAGATATACAATTTTGCAATATACTTTCTGTATCAATTCCTCACAGTTTTCTAGATTTCTGCTTGCTGTCATTCATTTTGTTACTTCTAGTGGATAAAAGTCTGACCATGGTCATGTGATTTACGGTCCATGGTCATGTGATGTGCACACAGGTGCACAGCTGATTACCAGGCAGATGTCTGATTATTGTGCTGTGACTGTAACAAGCAGCAACTGTGTGCTCATCACATGACCATGGACCGTAAATCACATGACCATGGTCAGACTTGTATCCACTAGAAGTAACAAAATGAATGACAGCAAGCAGAGATCTAGAAAACTGTGAGGAATTGATACAGAAAGTATATTGGAAAATTGTACAACTTTTTATTATACAAACTATAACATTTGTCCCCCAATATTGTTCTGATAGTGGACATCCCCTTCAAGCTGTGCCAATATTTTGCCACTTTTTTATTTTTGGAAATAAAGCAAACATTACTCGTAGGTGGTGTAAGACAATATAAAAAAGGGCCAGATTTATCATTTAACATCGGTCATTATGATAAATTTGGTGCATTTTAAATTTGCATAGTCCAAGTCTATACTGTGTAATATTTACACAATATTGGTAAGTCTGGCCCAATGTCATAGTGTACAGTGATTCACCATACTTTGATGTCACTATTAACCCTGTCTTGTTGCTTCACTGTAGTCATTTTCAATATGCTAAGAAATATCATATTTCTCTTTACTGTGACTGATTATTTTACTTGCAGTAGGATATCATAAAATTTTCCAGACTTTATGACTAAACTATATGTATAAATTGTTCCTGTGAAGTGACATTTCTAATGCACTACATTTAAAATATAGTTTATTCCAAAGAGGCACATCAGAAGGAATATAAATCTACTTAGTTTTTTTAAACATGTAAAACCTATTCTGAATTGATGGTGAAACATGTTTGCCTGAAGATTAAAGTGTTGTCATGGAAACCTCGTATTTCATCATTTTTATATATAATTCTGTAACTATGGAACCAACTATTAAAGCTGGACTTATCAGGATAAAGCTAAGAGTGAACCAAACTTTAGGACTATTACAATGTGTTATTCCAAGCAGTACTGGTAGTCAGTCAAGCAACAAGAAGGTCATCCTGCATTCCAGACATAGCCTGAGTAACTTGTAATTGCTTTTTTAATCAGGGTGTGTTTTTTTTTGTTTTTTTTTAATGACATGTGTAAAGGTAAGACCTTCCAAGTGCACCTTGCCTAATACTCCATCTTAACCTACTTTAAAAACGATGGGTTCTTTTTTCAGTAAGTCATAGACCCCCTACCCTTAATTCTTGTGAGACGGTCGGCTCCTTACTGGCCGTGCTTGCAGCCGGGGGGCCTCCCCCTCCCTTTCGGCACCCGGCTCTGGTTGGTTCTCCTGCTGGGGGAGAGGCGGAGCCTCGCGGGGTATAAGTACGTCGGCGCTGGGCGGGGACTTCCTTTCAGATCCCTGCCAGCACTGACATCAATTTTTTTGTGTTGGGGCATTTGGTGACGCGTCATACAGGTCGTCATGGAGTAGCAAGGTTCTGCTTATATGTTCATCTTTATTTAATAAAGCTGTGGCCGACCCCCACAATTTATCCAACACTTGTTTATGTATGTTCTTTGTATATCTGTTAAGTTTGGCCCGGGATGGAGGTAGTTATAGTTTGTTCAGTACGGTTAGTCCACTTCTTCTCTATTTAAACAATCTCAAAGAGCCTCTAAAACTAAAAAAGAAAAGAGCGTGGTTAAAAACAGTTTATATAAGTAATTTAGGTTGAAATGTGACCTCTGTGACCCACGCCATTGTTGACTAAATCCCAGTTCTCGAACAAAGGACAGGGAAGTAAAAGAAAATAAGACTTCTTTTAAGATGTATAAAGAAACTAGAAGTGTAGCTGATACAGAGCTGTATAAAATTATATGGAAGGAGGGCATCCATATAATTATAACTGCTAAAGCATCAAAGGAAGAAGAAATGGTTAGTCTTTTAAGAAGGTGGATAAACTTTCAGGTATATTAGTGACAGAAAGAAGGAAAATTGTGGGATTATAAAAGTTAGACATAAGAAACATAACTACATTGATGGGGATAAGGCTGTCGCTGACCATTTGGATTCTTACTTTTGTTCAGTATTCTGTCAAGGTGGCTTTCGAAATCATAACTTGTATTGTCATGGCTTTAATGCTAATTATAAGGAAAAAGCCCCATTGTATTTGGGGGTTGATGTTATGGGTGAATTGGCATGTTAAGCATCATCTGGCTTTAGCTGAATAAAAAACCTCTGGATTATAAGATGATTGCCACCCTAAAAGCCAGAAACATGTTGAATCAAAAACAACATGGCAGTTCCTGTCAAAATGATCTTATTAATTTCTTTGACTATGTCCCATAAATATTGGATGAAGTTTTTTTCATGGATACTGCCTACTAGAATATCATTAAAGCCTTTGATACAGCAACATATAAAGAACTTAAATTATTGAATATTGGACTAGATGGCTAAAATTCTACTTACAAGGGTTTGTCACACAAAGTCAAATCTGTAGGACCTTTCTCATAGTCCACATACTACCTGAACGCAGCCATGCTGAATGTTAGCGAGGCTGGTTTGGTCAGTCCTCCCAAATGACTTCACTGGGAGTTCCAGAGATACCGAGTGGTATACTTCAGCTATCTCCAGAACAGCCATTGAAGTGAATGGGCACGCCAAATATAGCTGAGTACTGTACTTCGGCTATTTCCCACTGAAGTAAATGGGAGCACCAACTACCACCAATCCCACCCATATTCAGCCTGGCTGCGCTCAGGTTGAATGTGGATCACAATTCTGGAGGAATCACATTGTGGGACAATCCCAATTTCCCCTAGTGATTTTGAGTTGACACATTAAACAAAAGAAAATTAGAAATTTTGTAAAAATTCTCAATTTTCAAAATGTGAAATGCTCTGCTTTTCAGACAGTCATACCACCCAAATTATAAATAATATCTACCATATCTCTGCTTATGTTCATCTTTAATCATTTATTTTGGATTCTAGAATTTTCAAAATTTGCAAAAAAATTTCCCAAACCTATTTATTGTGACCGCTTAATAATAATAATAATAATAATAATAATAATAAAAAATTTTATTTATATAGCGCCAACATATTCCGCAGCGCTGTACAATTTGTAGGGTTCAAATACAGACAGAAAGATACATTACAAAGAAAGTCATTTCACACAATGGGACTGAGGGCCCTGCTCGCAAGAGCTTACAATCTATGAGGTAGAGGGGGTAACACAAGAGGTAGCAGGTAGCAGGGACCGCTTCAACTTTCAAGCTGATTTTAAAAGCATATGTACTAGAAACCCACATAAATCCCATTTTCAAAACTGCAACCCTCAAATGATTTAAATCATCATTTAGGAAATTAAGTGTTCAAAAGGAATAAAAAGAAAATGGAGTTGAAATGTAGACATTTCAATTGTTTTCAATAGTATATTCATTAATATTAATTTGTTATACACATTTTTCAGAGCATGGAAATACCCCACATGTGGATATAAACTGCTGTTTGCGCACACAGCAGGCCACAGAAGTAAATGTACTGCAGCACCACTAGACATAAAAGGACTAATTTTGCTAGAATGATTTTCTACCAATGATGATGCATAAACCCTGACAGACTTGGACAGGCCCAAGGATGAACAGTTTATTCCAATGGTGAGCCCCTATGCCAGCTGGACCTCGAGAGCACTGTGGCATGGCACAAAACATTGATTGTATTTCATAAGTATATCAGCCAGGAATTGCAATGGTATAATATGCTGGGTAGATTATTAATAAACCACCCAGGTTATTTTCATGGACTGTAAACACACTGGGCGACTGAGGTAATATCTAGTTGCAGACTCTGACTAACCAGTATTCTCCCTCCCTGGGCCTCATTTTCTCATTAACACAGCCAGAGGCCGAATCATCAATCATCTTGTAGAGTATTGCTGCTGCCTGAGGCCTCCCGCTGTATGGGCACATATGCCCAGCTCACAGAACTAAGAGGACCCTAGTTCAAAGAAAGAGTCAGGTAGCAGGCTATTGATAAGACCCCAGGCCAGAAACAACCAGAGGCAAGGAAGCAATCTAGTGCTGAAGGAAAGAAGATTATGGTGGCAACATTCTAGGAATTTGTAAATGAGTGTTAGGTATTATGTAGCTGTACAGAGGGCGCCTAGAAAATTTTTTACTGGTACACTCTAGGGACACCAGTCCAATACTATCCCTTGACATACCAAAATAGTAGAAATCCCCATTAAATTATCCAATTTTAGTAACTACAACCCTATAGGAATTTATAAAGGGATATATAGAGCATTTTGACATCACAAGTGTTTCACAGCATTAACATTGGCCATGAAAATGAAAAATTATCTATTTTTTTTATATTTTCACAAGGGATAATAGAAAAGCACCCAAAATGTCAAACACTGTTTCTTCTGAGTACAGAAATACTCCATATGTGGTTGTACTTGGTGGAACTTTGTAGGGAAAGAGAGCTATTTGGGTTTTGGAAGGCAGATTTTGTTGGAATAGTTTTTAGTTGCCACACCTCGTTTACACAGCTCTTAAATTACCAGTACAATAGAAAACCCACATAAGTGACCCTAAATTGGAAACTACACCTCTCAAGGAATGTAGTGAAAATGACAAATTACACTGTTTGCAATGAAATGTTGTTCAACATCACTTCGCACAGAGAACTAAATGATTAAGTTTTTTCTTTCTTTTTTAGTTGCTATGACACCTAATATCTCTCTATCTGCTATGAGCTTGTATGTGTTCTCGCTTGCTATATACTACTGCACTATCCATTATGCTATATCACCCTGAATTTCCCCATGGTGGGACTATTAAAGCAGTGATTTTCAACCAGTGTGCCGCCGACACATGGTCGGGTGTGCCGCGGGGAAAGTTCCCCAGACGCGTGCCAAGATTGGCACGGGAGACCTATTTGGCTGGCACAGCAGCCAGTCCCCGACGTTCGTGTACTTGTAAATGTAGACGGAGCGTCCCTTCACTGCTCTGCTAGAGCTGAGGTGTAGGACACGCCCCCTTCTCTCCCTGCCCACCAATCAGAGATGAGCCTCTCACTGCACAGGATAAGGGCTCCCTGGACTTGCTGCTACACGTGAGGAGCTCCTGCCGTCTGCAGCCCTGAATAGGAGAGGAGGAGAGGAAGCTGAACAAAGTGAAAGTAAAAAAAACCCCACCAGGTTAGTAACTATTCTTATGAATGTCAGGCATTTGGGGTTATTACTTTGGTTTTAGTAACTCCATGTGCCTCACATTAATAGCAATTAACCCCATCATGTCCCTCATATTAACCCCTGTGTTAATAACATGTGTGACATATGGGGGTACTATATAATGAAGATATTTACTTAATTATTACCTCCATATGTCTCACATATCAGTATCCCTTATGTAAAGCACACAGGGGGGTTAATGTGAGGGACATGATGGGGTTCACTGCTATTAATATGAGGCACATTGAGTTGTAACCTGTAATATACATGACCAGACTTTTTATACACAACTGTGGATAAAAGTACAGACCTATACATTTCTAAGGACCCATATATACAGCCATTCTTTTTGTGGCTGTGTATCTGGGCCAAATTGAAGAGCTGAAAATTATAAAGCAGGTCCTATATCTGTCCTATACGTACCCTATATCTGTCCTATACCTACCCTATATCTGTCCTATACCTACCCTATATCTGTCCTATATATACCCTATATCTGAATGCATTTGTGGCCCTGTCAATTAACTTTTAATGTTTATATCAGTGAAAACCACATGTGTGCCACTTGTATGCAGGAGGCGTAAGGCTGAGGCCCCACGTTGCATAAACGCAGCGTTTTTGTTGCAGATTTTGCTGCAGTTTATTTAAACCAAAGCTAAAAATGGCTACAGAAGGAATGGGAAATATATAGGAAGCTTCTTATACTTCTCCCTTCTGCTCAATCCACTCCTGGCTTAGGCTCAGAAAAACACAGCAAAATATGCAACAAAAAAGCTGCGTTTCCACAACGTGGGGGCCCCAGTCTTAGGCTAAAGCCCCACGTTGCAGAAACAAAGCTTTTTTTGTTGCAGATTTATTTTTTATTTTTTAGGCAAAGCCAGAAGTGGATTGAGCAGAAAATAGAAGTACAAGAAGCTCCCTATATATTTCCTATTTCCCATTCGTTTTGTAGTCATTATTGGCTTTGATGGGGAAAAAAAAGCAGCAAAATCTTCTTAAAAAAAGGCAGCGTTTTTGCAACGTGGGACCAGCGCCGCACCTCCCATGAGGCGACCTGAAGCGACCGCTTCAGGCGGCGCTATGCCAGGGCCCCGGGGAGGGCGGCATTTTTGCTTACCTAAGCCAGTGTAGGACAACCTATCCTGGACTGGCTTAGCGTCACCGTCACTGAGCGGTGGATTGGGGAGGCCCTGTGGATGCAGCGCTGCTCCAGCGGCCTCCCCTCACGCTCAGGCAGAGAGCAGGTCCTCTCCCTGCCTGCTCTCTGTCTGCTAATGCTGCACCGCCACGCCCCCTTCGCCCCGCCACACCCCCCTTCGCTCCGCCCCCTCCTCCCGGGGGGGGGGGGGGCGCGGCTTTCTGTCGTCAGCCTCGGGCGGCAAAAAAGGTAGGTTCACCCCTGCGTGGGACATCATTCTTAGTGGGAGTCTATAGGGTGGTAACACTGTGTACCCAGGTGCAACTATAGCCAAATCCAGTTTCCAGGCACCAGTCACTGTGGGGTAAGTGTTACATTCATTAATTCCTGGCTGGGGTTTTGCTGTTACTGCACCGCCAGGAATTAAGAGGCTGAATTTAATCCACATTTCACTGAGGGCGGGTTCACACCTGCGCCCGGTCTCCGCTTTGCAGGTTTCAGTCTTCTGCCTGAGAAACTGGACAGGAGACGGAAACAGGGAGAGACTGAGAACTGTTGAGGAAGAGCTTCATGTGTGTCT
This sequence comes from Leptodactylus fuscus, assembly GCF_031893055.1. Lineage (NCBI taxonomy): Eukaryota > Metazoa > Chordata > Amphibia > Anura > Leptodactylidae > Leptodactylus > Leptodactylus fuscus. Next base: position 119,559,270 of record NC_134267.1, on the reverse strand, counting down.
TTCCACCATTCCTGCCAGGATATCCCTTTTGTGTTCATTGAAACAGGTCCAGGTTTCACACTGAGTGAGTATAAATACATTTAGAATCTATATTATTAACTATATGTATAATATGTACTGTTTTAGTGTCATTTTGTGCCATTTTAGTTGGTGGTGTGCCCCGGGATTTTTTAAGTGTAAAAAGTGTGCCGCGGCTCAAAAAAGGTTGAAAATCACTTTATTAAAGGATTATCTTATCTTATGTGGGGCCACTGTGGAGCATACTATAATGTGTGGGGCCACTGTGTGGCATGCTAACTGGAGCATTTTATACTGTAAAGGGCACTGTGGAGCATTATATACCAAGTGGAGCATTTTACTGTGGGGAGATCTCAAAATTTGTGCTGGCTGCCCTGTGCGCTATGTCTGCATCACAGCTCCCTCAATATAATTTTGCACATACGTGTGGTACTCCATGGCTGTGTCATTCCCCATACAGGACTGTGCATGAACTGGACTTGGAGTTACCGGGGCCTACACAGTATTATAGGGGATGACTGTATTGGGAACATACTCACTAACACTGGATATTCAGCACATATGAAAGATTTCAGTGAAGGAGCCGTGTTGTAGGCTATTAGCAGAAAGATGTTGGGTGGGCTCCTAGAACAAATTCCATTGGTGGGCTATAGGCCCTTCATTCCGACATTGCACTTGGACCATGCCAAAAGGTGGCAACCTGTGATTTTGCTACACTGAAGTCCAGATACTGGTTAAAAGGTGACTATGTTGTTGGTCACTTAGAAAACATCCGTAGATTAAAGGAAAAAACTGCGAAATGCAAGGTAGCATCTTTTAGTCTGTGGCTCCATGTTACGACAAAAAATGCTACCTTTTGCAGTACCTGCAAAATGGATGTGATTTTGACTAATTTCCAAAAAAAATCTGCAGCGGAAAAATCTGCATTGTCAAAAACACTTGCATTTCTGAAAATCGCAGTATGTCAATTATACCTGCAGAAATTCTGGCATTTTCTGTATAGGTATAATAGGGGCAAAAAGTCTCCGAAATCATAATGAAAAATGTTGTGTAAAAAAAACATAATGCATTTCCGCCAGGTTTTTGTCCAACTTTTTCTTTGCATTAACATATGTGCTTTTTTATGCCAATGGAAATTATAGTGTTACACCTAATGAAAATGTAAGGCACCTGATGTGGTTTCAGATAACACATGCATCAATGCAAGTTATAATGCAGACATGAAATGGCAATCTTACTACTGGAACTTGCTGATCTTGAACTGTCTTCAAGGTAAGTAATGTTTTTTGGACTGTCAGCTTTAATAAAACATTCAGGAGCTATTTATAAGTTTCACACAATCCACTGACTGTGTCTCTTATCAGGACAAAAACTACAATGTTGTACATAGTTTCTTACAAATTATAATACCCACAGTAAACATTACACATAACGCCAACAGGACTTTTACAATAATTTTTTATATACAGTTTTTTAGCATTTTTGCACTCCTGCCTGTTCAGAAATAGGAAATGTGGACTGACCTTATGCCCTTGTCAAAGTAATCTCAGCAAACACCTGCTATAGCTCTTCACCAGACCAAATAAGGAGCATGACATAGGAAAACAACTAGACATGAGTAAAGAACACAACACAGATCTATTGTACTGCACAGAAGTTGATCTGTGTGTTTTGGCATCAATTACCACATAAGTGTTGTTTAACAGAACACAGAATGACAAATACTACAAGAAAAATAATAATAAACTTTATATCTTAGCACATCATTATAAGATTCACGACTGAATATGTACATTGTAAAGGGAGAATAAGCACATTCAACTTCTTCTACACAGCACATTACAATGCTAAACAACATACTGTTGTTATGTATGTCACTTTTGTCGATTTGGACAAAAACTTTGAAGTCTTATGAAAATTAAGCAATTGGTGCACTGGGATGGGCCTTCAGCTCTGGGAGCACTGCATTTGTAGGATGTGTGGTGTCATGGCAGTGGAACAATCAAGTCTCCCTGAATGGCATGGCACAATGGCACAGGCAGGAGATCATAGGGGTCTGAGTAACGAGATCAATGTTGTGGGGTGCGGAAGGCCTGCCTCAAGTTCACCAACTGCCTCATTTACATAAGACTTCAAGGTTGGTTTTCTCCAAATCTAAAAAGTGACATACATGTATGGTGTAACATGGTGGCAGTTGAATATGTTTGGGGGAGGTGATATTTTCTATATGAAAGGGACCCTATCATTAAAACTCAATTTTTTCTGCCTACCACATAGGAATAGCCTTAAGAAAGGCTATTCTTCTCCTACCTTTACATGTCTTCTCCGCGCTGCCGTTCGGTATATAATCCGGTTTTCGACGTTATGCAAATGAGTTCTTTTGCAGCACTGGGGGCGGTCCCCAGCTCTCAAACAGCACTGGGGGCATCTCCAATGCTGCGAGAGAACTCTCCAGCGCCGCCTCCATCTTCTTCAGGAACGGGTCTTCTTTGCGTCCTCTTCCGGTGGTGGCTTCAAACTTCTAGGCCTCGGGCAACTGACTGCGCATGCCTGCCAGCCACAAGAAGGGCTGCTTACAATACTATGTAAGCAGCCATTTTATTGTGGCCAGCAGGCATGCGCATTCGGCTATGCCCTAGGCCCGAGTTTAAATGAAAGGATCATTTAACCCTTTTCTTGCTGAGTACGTCAGCTTTACGTCCTCCCAGGGTGGCACTTCAGTAGCGGAGAACGTAGCTAATATGTCCTCCCTACTAATGCCGATATCTCTGGACTGTATCAACATATCTTGATGCTTTAAGATTCATTTTAAAGATGAGAATCTCATCTTTAAAATGGTACCCCGGTTTTCATGATAGAATTTATACTTTTGGAGCGATTCACTGTTGAAAACACTATTTGGCTTTGAGATCCAACTGCAGATCTCAATTCCCGACAGTGTTTCAACAGTGAATCCAAAAGTATAAATTCTATATGAAGACCTTGGTATCATTTTAAAGATGAGATTCTCATCTTTAAAATGAATTTTAAAGCATCAAGATATGTTAATGCAGTCCAGAGATATAGGGCTCTAAAGTGCCCCTCCTCCTGTCTAATGAAGCATCTTACGAACTGTGGTAGGAAGGGGAGGGGGGAGGAGCAGCCCTGCAGCGTTCACAGTGATAATGAATAGAGATGAGCGAACACTAAAATGTTCGAGGTTCGAAATTCGATTCGAACAGCCGCTCACTGTTCGAGTGTTCGAATGGGTTTCGAACCCCATTATAGTCTATGGGGAACATAAACTCGTTAAGGGGGAAACCCAAATTCGTGTCTGGAGGGTCACCAAGTCCACTATGACACCCCAGGAAATGATACCAACACCCTGGAATGACACTGGGACAGCAGGGGAAGCATGTCTGGGGGCATAAAAGTCACTTTATTTCATGGAAATCCCTGTCAGTTTGCGATTTTCGCAAGCTAACTTTTCCCCATAGAAATGCATTGGCCAGTGCTGATTGGCCAGAGTACGGAACTCGACCAATCAGCGCTGGCTCTGCTGGAGGAGGCGGAGTCTAAGATAGCTCCACACCAGTCTCCATTCAGGTCCGACCTTAGACTCCGCCTCCTCCGGCAGAGCCAGCGCTGATTGGCCGAAGGCTGGCCAATGCATTCCTATGCGAATGCAGACTTAGCAGTGCTGAGTCAGTTTTGCTCAACTACACATCTGATGCACACTCGGCACTGCTACATCAGATGTAGCAATCTGATGTAGCAGAGCCGAGGGTGCACTAGAACCCCTGTGCAAACTCAGTTCACGCTAATAGAATGCATTGGCCAGCGCTGATTGGCCAATGCATTCTATTAGCCCGATGAAGTAGAGCTGAATGTGTGTGCTAAGCACACACATTCAGCACTGCTTCATCAAGCCAATACAATGCATTAGCCAGTGCTGATTGGCCAGAGTACGGAATTCGGCCAATCAGCGCTGGCCAATGCATTCTATTAGCCCGATGAAGTAGAGCTGAATGTGTGTGCTAAGCACACACATTCAGCACTGCTTCATCAAGCCAATACAATGCATTAGCCAGTGCTGATTGGCCAGAGTACGGAATTCGGCCAATCAGCGCTGGCTCTGCTGGAGGAGGCGGAGTCTAAGGTCGCTCCACACCAGTCTCCATTCAGGTCCGACCTTAGACTCCGCCTCCTCCGGCAGAGCCAGCGCTGATTGGCCGAAGGCTGGCCAATGCATTCCTATGCGAATGCAGACTTAGCAGTGCTGAGTCAGTTTTGCTCAACTACACATCTGATGCACACTCGGCACTGCTACATCAGATGTAGCAATCTGATGTAGCAGAGCCGAGGGTGCACTAGAACCCCTGTGCAAACTCAGTTCACGCTAATAGAATGCATTGGCCAGCGCTGATTGGCCAATGCATTCTATTAGCCCGATGAAGTAGAGCTGAATGTGTGTGCTAAGCACACACATTCAGCACTGCTTCATCAAGCCAATACAATGCATTAGCCAGTGCTGATTGGCCAGAGTACGGAATTCGGCCAATCAGCGCTGGCCAATGCATTCTATTAGCCCGATGAAGTAGAGCTGAATGTGTGTGCTAAGGAGGCGGAGTCTAAGGTCGGACCTGAATGGAGACTGGTGTGGAGCGATCTTAGACTCCGCCTCCTCCAGCAGAGCCAGCGCTGATTGGCCGAATTCCGTACTCTGGCCAATCAGCACTGGCTAATGCATTGTATTGGCGTGATGAAGCAGTGCTGAATGTGTGTGCTTAGCACACACATTCAGCTCTACTTCATCGGGCTAATAGAATGCATTGGCCAGCGCTGATTGGCCGAATTCCGTACTCTGGCCAATCAGTGCTGGCCAATGCATTCTATTAGCTTGATGAAGCAGAGTGTGCACAAGGGTTCAAGCGCACCCTCGGCTCTGATGTAGGAGAGCCGAGGGTGCACTTGAACCCTTGTGCACCCTCAGCTCTGCTACATCAGAGCCGAGGGTGCGCTTGAACCCTTGTGCACACTCTGCTTCATCAAGCTAATAGAATGCATTGGCCAGCGCTGATTGGCCAATGTATTCTATTAGCCTGATGAAGTAGAGCTGAATGTGTGTGCTAAGCACACACATTCAGCTCTACTTCATCGGGCTAATAGAATGCATTGGCCAGCGCTGATTGGCCAGAGTACGGAACTCGACCAATCAGCGCTGGCTCTGCTGGAGGAGGCGGAGTCTAAGATCGCTCCACACCAGTCTCCATTCAGGTCCGACCTTAGACTCCGCCTCCTCCAGCAGAGCCAGCGCTGATTGGCCGAATTCCGTACTCTGGCCAATCAGCACTGGCTAATGCATTGTATTGGCTTGATGAAGCAGTGCTGAATGTGTGTGCTTAGCACACACATTCAGCTCTACTTCATCGGGCTAATAGAATGCATTGGCCAATCAGCGCTGGCCAATGCATTCTATTAGCGTGAACTGAGTTTGCACAGGGGTTCTAGTGCACCCTCGGCTCTGCTACATCAGATTGCTACATCTGATGTAGCAGTGCCGAGTGTGCATCAGATGTGTAGTTGAGCAAAACTGACTCAGCACTGCTAAGTCTGCATTCGCATAGGAATGCATTGGCCAGCCTTCGGCCAATCAGCGCTGGCTCTGCCGGAGGAGGCGGAGTCTAAGGTCGGACCTGAATGGAGACTGGTGTGGAGCGACCTTAGACTCCGCCTCCTCCAGCAGAGCCAGCGCTGATTGGCCGAATTCCGTACTCTGGCCAATCAGCACTGGCTAATGCATTGTATTGGCTTGATGAAGCAGTGCTGAATGTGTGTGCTTAGCACACACATTCAGCTCTACTTCATCGGGCTAATAGAATGCATTGGCCAATCAGCGCTGGCCAATGCATTCTATTAGCGTGAACTGAGTTTGCACAGGGGTTCTAGTGCACCCTCGGCTCTGCTACATCAGATTGCTACATCTGATGTAGCAGTGCCGAGTGTGCATCAGATGTGTAGTTGAGCAAAACTGACTCAGCACTGCTAAGTCTCTGCATTCGCATAGGAATGCATTGGCCAGCCTTCGGCCAATCAGCGCTGGCTCTGCCGGAGGAGGCGGAGTCTAAGGTCGGACCTGAATGGAGACTGGTGTGGAGCGATCTTAGACTCCGCCTCCTCCAGCAGAGCCAGCGCTGATTGGTCGAGTTCCGTACTCTGGCCAATCAGCGCTGGCCAATGCATTCTATTAGCCCGATGAAGTAGAGCTGAATGTGTGTGCTTAGCACACACATTCAGCTCTACTTCATCAGGCTAATAGAATACATTGGCCAATCAGCGCTGGCCAATGCATTCTATTAGCTTGATGAAGCAGAGTGTGCACAAGGGTTCAAGCGCACCCTCGGCTCTGATGTAGCAGAGCTGAGGGTGCACAAGGGTTCAAGTGCACCCTCGGCTCTCCTACATCAGAGCCGAGGGTGCGCTTGAACCCTTGTGCAGCCTCGGCTCTGCTACATCAGAGCCGAGGGTGCGCTTGAACCCTTGTGCACACTCTGCTTCATCAAGCTAATAGAATGCATTGGCCAGCACTGATTGGCCAGAGTACGGAATTCGGCCAATCAGCGCTGGCCAATGCATCCCTATGGGAAAAAGTTTATCTCACAAAAATCACAATTACACACCCGATAGAGCCCCAAAAAGTTATTTTTAATAACATTCCCCCCTAAATAAAGGTTATCCCTAGCTATCCCTGCCTGTACAGCTATCCCTGTCTCATAGTCACAAAGTTCACATTCTCATATGACCCGGATTTGAAATCCACTATTCGTCTAAAATGGAGGTCACCTGATTTCGGCAGCCAATGACTTTTTCCAATTTTTTTCAATGCCCCCAGTGTCGTAGTTCCTGTCCCACCTCCCCTGCGCTGTTATTGGTGCAAAAAAGGCGCCAGGGAAGGTGGGAGGGGAATCGAATTTTGGCGCACTTTACCACGTGGTGTTCGATTCGATTCGAACATGGCGAACACCCTGATATCCGATCGAACATGTGTTCGATAGAACACTGTTCGCTCATCTCTAATAATGAATGATCATCATTATCTGTGCATAACCTGTATGTGACACCAGGATGGGGTGGGAGGGCTCTTTTGTCCCTATTAACCCCTCTCATGCCAATCAGAGCGCATACTATACTTTTGAACTCTGATTGTCACATACAGGTATAATGCAATTTCTCCCTGAGCCTTACTAGTAGGGTATTATCCCATAACCAGGAAGTTTATTGGCGCTGTGACCCAGGCATTTACCATTGTCCAGGTCGCAGCGCCGAAAAAACCACTTACACAACACATACACAAAGTCGTGAATAAAGTTTACATTTCTTCCAATCCCTGTCCTGTCTATACTGAGCTTTCTAGAGTAAACTACGCCTCTAGCGATATCCGTTACACGCTAAAATAATAGTAATAACGATTATCACTAGAAATGAACGTATAGATTGCAAAAATTTTTAATAGGGGGAGGGAAAATAAAATTTTTATGTAAAGTCTTATTTAATTTGCATGCACAAAATGGGTTGGCGCATTTCTGCGATTTTGGCGTTTCTTTAACACCCGCCCCTCTAAATATATATACATGTGTGGTATGTATGAACTCATCACATCTTGCAGTTTTTTGGAAAGTACATTTTGTTTGCAGAAAGGGATTGCTTGAGCCGCACTTTCGTGGCAAATTTGAATTTTTGTGCAGTTTTTTCTTGCAATCTCTGTTGCAAAGTTGCATAAAGGTGGTTGTATATATTAATTATTAAATTGTGTTTTTATATACAGCATGCTGTGTAATCTGAAAAAAGTTAGATTTTGGTATCACAGTCACAGTTTGGTAGGTGCAGTATAGCTTTTTAACATATTAGTGAATAACAGCACAATCCTGCCTGTCTTCTGTATCAGTGTTTTTGGGAGTCCGAGCTCTTATTGTAGTTGATGTTTGCGGTACATATAGTATATATATATATATATATATATATATATATATATATATATATATATATATATATACACACATTGTCTACACCTTAAGCTATTATTTTAAATGTATTTTGTATATTAATCTGAGATTGAACATGAGTTTTAGGTGCAAATGTGTTTAAGTGCATTTTTTCAAAAAATTATTTGTATTTGTCACAAAGTTGCATGAAGATGGATGTGGCTATCGATAACCCATTAAATCATTTGTAATCTGCAGGTTGTCTACTTTCAATAAATATATAGGGTTTAGGGGTTCACTTACTTTTCATGGTGCGTAATCCCTACATTTTATAGGATGATACTTTTTTTTAACATTTCCAGCTTCAAAGCAGATTTCTGTTCCTTCTAGTTCTGGTGATTTTCTGAAGACATGTGCATGCGGGTGTAGGCCATAGTGATAGGAATTAACTCTGCACATGTTGAACTCTTATTTTTAGGAGGTTTGGTGCATATAATTTTTTGTTTGGTTTCTGCTTTTAGCAACTAATATACATTTATTTGCATTTTTTCCATAAAACATTCACTTTAAATCAAAATTGCATAAAGGTGCCTGTTCGTATACAGTACCAAGTGGCATTATGACAATGCAGCAGGTGTCTACTTTAAGAAAATATATAGGTGTGGGGGGGTTGGTTTCTTTTTTAATGTTGCACCTTAGGTTTGATTTGTCCATCTCAAAAGTGTGAAAATTGCTCTGGCTACTGGAGGTGCAAAATTTTCAAAGACACTTGGCAGTGAAAGGGTTAAAGGGAGTCTAAAATTGTAAAGGGGATCAGAGAAACATAAACCCTATCTGCTTAAAAAGCAGTTACCTGCAGAAGTCCACGGACCCCATATATGACTCTAATGGGGTCCATCGAGTTTCCACCCGCTTTCCACCAAAAACTTGCTTGCAGGACTTCTCTACATCTATTTTAAGTGAATGGTGTATGGAGTCTCATAAAGAGACTCAAAAGTGAGTGTGAACCTAGTGTCACCACTGCTATGGCCCAGCAGATGACAAATTTAATAAAGGAGCCTCACTGGGGAGGAGAAATTAGTGATCACTGTGGTATGTCTTCTAGGAAATGGAAAACAATAATAAATACAGCATAACCTTTATTATTAGATTCACACATGAAATGTATGATCTGGAAAAACTTAGAAATTGGATTTGTTTATCTTTAAAAAGATACTTGCGACCACAATCATTATGTCACTGGCCACCACCCTTTTTATCTGATGTCACCTCGTCACCCTGACCGGGTGTTCAGGTCCATTCATTTCAGGCAATGTCATCATCATCTTCTCCGCTTTTTTTTTTTTTTTTCTCAAACACATCATAATGGCCATGCACAACCTAAAATTTCCACCTCCAAATAGCCACCTAGGTCCCCTACCACAATGACTACTAATAGTAGCAGTAACACCCACCTGTCGCTACTACTTGCACCATGAATTGTTATCCTGTTTTTCTCCTCTACTTGCACATATCACTGATCTCATCCAGTTTATTAAAAAGAGGAGGAAGACTGCTCTGCCTAGGAGAAATAGATTGTTAATCAGGTGCCACATCATTGCCAGGTATCTTTGTCACTGAAGAAAATAAGATAAGATAATCCTTTAATTGTTCCACCATGGGGAAATTCAGTGTGATACAGCATCATGGCTAGTACAGTAGTATATAGCAAGACAGAACACATACAAGCTCATAGCAGGTAGAGAGATACTAGGAGTCATAGCAACTAAAAAAAGAATGAAAAAAAAACTTCTGGATTATTTAGTTCTCTGTGCAAAATGATGTTGATAATACAGTCTGACCGCCATTGAAGGACACGAGGGGGGGGGGCACAGCATGTAGACATAACAGGCAGAATCAGCTCTTTTGCAGATGTGAGGGACATATGCATGCTCAAAGCTGATAGTTCGATATCTTGCATCAGCACTATTGTTCCTTAAGCACAAAAATGCACTCTCTTTCATTGCAAGCCCTCCTCCTTTCTTCTTCTCGCTGTCATGTGTTCTATCCACCCGAAGTCTGAAGCCATTCAGGGAGACAGGGTGCTGATTTTTCCTCCATAATATCTGCCTCTCTTGCCATGCTTCCTTAACTCGTGGGGGATATGGTAACAAAGGCTGTAACAAAGTCTCCACGTGTCCACAGGATAAATAAATTCCAGTCAGCCAACCACAGGCATCTTCCAAGCATAAACAATAGATGCCAAAAGATTTCCTTGAAAGAAGGAGTCCACAATTTTATGTTTCATCAAATGTTATTAAGGGATTTTTCAAATACGGGAAGGGGGGTAAACAAGAATAAGAAACAACAAAAGAGCTGAGGCTCACAGGCCGCGCAGTGGCAAAAGCCAATCGGGGACCCCTGATTGGCCAGGTACATCGCATTACAAAGGTGTCTGTATCAGACAAAACATTAATGGATGGGAGGGACACAGGGAAAAGGACAACCATGGGGAGACACAAGGACAAGACAGACAAAGAATCGAAGACAGAGGGAACATGGGGAAAAAAGAGCAGGGGAAAAGGAGGACTGGATGGATAAGATCATGAGAAAGAGGAGGAAAATGTGGAGGATCCTTGGAACATAACCCAGGGCCGCAAGACACTGTCAAACCTGGAGGGGACCGGAGAGTCCTCAGCAACTAGGGCCTCCATTCTCCTAATAAGGAGAAGCTCCTGCAGAAATTCAAGCATAGAAGGCAGGGCAGTACTGCGCCAATGCCTAGGTATGACAGCCCTGGCAGCCGTAAGGAAATGCCGCAGGAGGTCCTGTTTGACCTCAGAAATCTTGCCAGGAAGGACCGAGAGGAGGGCCACCTGAGGCGACGAAGCAACACGACGATCACATACCTTAGAATACAGACAGAAAACTGCATCCCAGAAGGGTCGGAGGACATCGCACTCCCACCATATATGGAGCATAGTGCCCCTCTCGGTGCCCCAGCGCCAACACCTATCAGAGACGGCTGGGAAGATCCTATGAAGAAGGTCCGAACACATATACCAACAGGTGAGAATCTTGAAATTCCTCCCCTTTGCACTGCAGGGCAAGGCCATTTTATGAGTTAGAATGAAGGATTTACTCCAATCGGCAGGCAGCAGACTAGTGGTGAGGTCAGAGTTCCTAAGTTCATAAGGAGGAAGCCCATACAAAAATGAGAGCGCATGCGGAGTAGGATCCGCACGAGAGAGAAGGGACTCCAGGTTGGAGAAAAGAGAAGCAAGGAGGGGCGGTAGTGAAAACTTCCTCAAAAAAGAGGACAGTTGGCCATATTCCAACCAAGACAAGTGAAGGTCCGGACTGGATAGGCACAGTTGAGCAAACGGAGAATAGGGTGGGTCCCCGGTGACCTGACGGAGACAGATATCGTCGCCTCTACGCCAGCAAACAAAGCATTCCACGGAGCAGCCTGGGGGGAACATTGGGTTATCAAAAAGCGGCGACAGAGGCCCAGGCACATGGGCCAGCCTCCTGCTAGAACACACCAGGTCCCAAGTCCTAAGAAAATGCTGAGACAGTACCGAGTGACCCGAGGATTGCGGGCAATAGTGCGAGGGGATCCATGGAAGTGTGGGGAGGGAGGGCACGATAAGATCGGACTCAATAAGCTACCCATTGTTTATCGCCGCTCCTATAGCGCCAGTCGAAGAGGCGAAGCAACACCGACGATAGGTAATGCAAGCGGATGTCTGGAACCCCCCCGCGATGGCCACGACGGGTGAGAGTGCGGAAACTAAGTCTAATCCATGCCCCACTCCAGATGAATTTCCCGAGCAGGTACTGAATTTGGGTGAGGAAGGCGCACAGGAGAGGGATGGGGAGAGCTTGGAACAAGTATAGAAACCGCAGTAGCACATCCATTTTGAGGGCATGAATGAGAGTGCGGGCCCCGAGATATTTGAAGGAAGCGGCTTGCCATCGGAATGGAAAGTCTCAGGCAAGCTGCACAGCTTCCGCAGCAGGGAGGGTGACATTAAAAGCCTCGCTTTTGGAGAGGTTTACTTTGAAATTGCTGAGGAGGCTAAAGCATGAAAATTCACGCAGGATGGCAGGGAATGACACCCGCGGCCGAGAAACATGTAGGAGGAGCACGAGTACACAATTTTATGTTAGTTTCTCCTCCATGCTTTGTCTGCCTCTTGTTGCCATTCTCCAACCCAAGGACTCCACTCAGGTGGAGTCGCTGTCATTATGAGTTAATTATTATTATTAATTGGATTTACTTCGGTGGAGTTTGTGTTTTAAACTTTATATTGTCCAGAGGAAGGTCAATAAATCAGCTATGACTAAGGGGACATAGTCCCTGAAATGCGTCAGCTGTTCTACTCCCCCCATGTTCTAGGGCAGCGGTTCTCAACCTTTCTAATGCCGTGACCCCGCTATACAGTTCCTCATGTTGCGGTGACCCCAATCCAAAAAAAAATTTTGGTGGCTACTTCATAACTGTAAGGGCTAGTTCACACAGGGGGCGATATAGCGGATTTAGGCACTGAGAGTGACGCGGGGAGCCGCATCACTCTCGGGTCAAAACACGCTTGCCATGATTCCCCCCGGAGTCGTATCAATTTAATGGGACAAGTCCAGAGGTTGCTGCCACCAGGTGGACGTCACAGCCCACCGAGCCGCGGAATCCGCCTGAAGGGCAGCCCGCTTTTTTTTTTTCCGTGAGCGGCAGCATGCCGCTCACGCAAAAAACAAGCCTGGCGGTCTAAATAGACCTCCATTGTGAGGGAGCGGATTATGACGTGGATTTCACGCCATAATCTGCCCCCTCTGTGCCCGTGTGAATGGGCCTTAATTTTGCTACAGTTATGATTTGGAATGTAAATACCTGATATGCATTATGTATTCTCATTGCTACAAATCAAACATAATTTAAACATAGTGATTAATCACAAAAGCTCTCTTCCACAAAATCTGCTGAACCCCCCCCCTGCTCACACACAGCCTGAACCCCCTATCACGCTCACACACAGCCTGAACCCCCTATCACGCTCACACACAGCCTGAACCTCTCTATCATGCTCACACACAGCTTGAACCCCCTATCATGCTCACACACAGCCTGAACCCCCTATCATGCTCACACACAGCCTGAACCCCTCTAACATGCTCACACACAGCCTGAACCCCCCCTATCATGCTCACACACAGCCTGAAACACCCCCTCATCTTGCTCACACACAGCCTGAATCCCTCTATCATACTCACACACAGCCTGAACCTCCCTATCATGCTCACACACAGCCTGAACCCCCCTATCATGCTCACACACAGCCTGAACCCCTCTATCATACTCACACACAGCCTGAACCTCCCTATCATGCTCACACACAGCCTGAACCCCCCTATCATGCTCACACACAGCCTGAATCCCTCTATCATACTCACACACAGCCTGAACCTCTCTATCATGCTCACACACAGCCTGAACCTCGCTATCATGCTCACACACAGCCTGAACCCCCCTATCATGCTCACACACAGCCTGAACCCCTCTATCATGCTCACACACAGCCTGAACCTCCCTATCATGCTCACACACAGCCTGAACCTCTCTATCATGCTCACACACAGCTTGAACCCCCTATCATGCTCACACACAGCCTGAAACACCCCCTCATCTTGCTCACACACAGCCTGAACCCCCCTATCATACTCACACACAACCTGAACCTCCCTATCATGCTCACACAGCCTGAACCCCCCTATCATGCTGACACACAGCCTGAACCCCTCTAACATGCTCACACACAGCCTGAACCCCCCCTATCATGCTCACACACAGCCTGAAACACCCCCTCATCTTGCTCACACACAGCCTGAACCCCTCTATCATACTCACACACAGCCTGAACCTCCCTATCATGCTCACACACAGCCTGAACCTCGCTATCATGCTCACACACAGCCTGAACCCCCCTATCATGCTCACACACAGCCTGAACCCCTCTATCATGCTCACACACAGCCTGAACCTCCCTATAATGCTCACACACAGCTTGAACCCCCTATCATGCTCACACACAGCCTGAAACACCCCCTCATCTTGCTCACACACAGCCTGAACCCCTCTATCATACTCACACACAACCTGAACCTCCCTATCATGCCAGCCTGAACCCCTCTATCATACTCACACACAACCTGAACCTCCCTATCATGCTCACACACAGCTTGAACCCCCCTATCATGCTCACACACAGCCTGAACCCCCCTATCATGCTCACACACAGCCTGAACCCCTCTATCATACTCACACACAGCCTGAACCTCCCTATCATGCTCACACACAGCCTGAACCTCCCTATCATGCTCACACACAGCCTGAACCCCCCTATCATGCTCACACACAGCCTGAACCCCCCTATCATGCTCACACACAGCCTGCAACCCCTTCCACCCTCCTCTTGCTTACACATGCTGGTTCTTCTCTCCATCTTACCTTCCAGTCTCCATTCACTGCAGCTTCCTCTTCCTGTGTAACTCAGCACTGTACTGAATAGCTCCACCCACAGAGTCCAATCACATGGTCATGACATCATCACAGGTCCTTCAGCCCACTAGGATCTACCTATCCTGCTGCAAAACGTAGTGCGGCTTCTCAGCTGCTAAAGCCATCGGAAATATGTATTTTCCGATGGCTTTAGGCGACCCCTGTGTTTCGGTCGTTCGACCCCCGCCGGGGTCGCGACCCACAGGTTGAGAACCGCTGTTCTAGGGGATGATATTTTGACATATATTTTTATTCATGCTCTTGTTATCTCATAAAAGATGAAAATAAAAGCTAAGTTTTAATTTCACAAGATTGGATTGCTGGATCTTTTTATCTGTTCCTCCAAGAATCTGCTGCCCCAGTGGAGGGGTTTTGATTCGCTGCATCCACCGCAATCATTTTGTCAAGAGGACTGCAATATACTGCATGATCTCTACCAGAACCATGAGTGGGCTGTATAGTGGGGGGGTTTCAGATTGTGGGGGTCAGTCTTATGTGTCTTGGTAAGGAGCTCCAGAGTAAGGGGGATGAACGGGAGAAATCTTGGAGACGGTTGTGTGAGGAGCAGATGAGAGCAGAGTGGAGTAGGAGGTCTTCGGAGGATCTGAGGTTACATGTGGGCAGGAAGCAGGAGATTAGGTCGGAGATATATGGAGGGGACAGATTGTGGATGGCTTTGTATGTTAGTGCTAGTAACTTGAACTCAATTCACTGGGCAATGGGTAGCCAGTGAAGGGATTGGCAAAGGGGAGCAGCCGATGAACAATTGGGGGGGGCGAGGTGAATTATGTGGGCAGCACAGTTTAAGGTGGACTGGATTGGGGCAAGACTGGGAGAAGTGTGAGATTTGGGAGAAGTGTGAGATTATAAGGGCATGGACGAGTATCAATGGATGTTCGAATCATGCCCAGTCAGTCACACACCCTGATACCACAATCATTGCACACCTATGAGAAGCTGCTCATCTAATCACCCCCTGCACCTACTCAGGTCATTTATGGTACTTGGCATACTTACTGGCTTCACAGAAAATTTTGGTTTCTTCCATTTTGTTGATTTTGTGAATATAATTGCATGTTGACATAGATATGAGTGCCATATATGTACCTTGCACATATTGTTCTTGTAATTTTAAGAACCTTTATACATCTTAGGATCTGTTTGGACCACAAGGCTAGACACAAACATGCATTTTTGTGCATTCATTTTTACAAATCTTTCTATGCATTTTCAAAATGTGTCGTGTTTACTTTCAGAAAGTATACGGTTATGAGGGTATAATAAACTTCTGGTTTTCAGTGTGTATGGCAAAAATGTGACAATTGTTCAGATATTGTCCATAGAGATGGATACTGATTACTTCTGTGGCTGAAATAACAAATATGGAATGTCACCCTTCAGTGTGTTCAAACCAAAAGACCTGTAATGTACACAGCACACAATTGACTATTACTATGTTTGTATTAACAACAAATCTCTGTCATCTCAAAGAAACAAATTATTCAGCGCCTACAACTGGTACAGAGCCAACTGCACATGTTAAATGAAGACGTGAACTTTAAACACTTGCTCTTATGAGTTACAGAAACACGCGTATTCCAGTCATCCATACATTAAGATGCTTACAACAAGGAAACTTAAGCCAGACGCCACACTAAACCTCACAATACCCAACATTAGAGGAGTGAGCATAGCAGCTGTTCTTGACAGCTCTACACCCAACATCAGTGTACAGGTCAAATTCTTAAAGTTTAAGGAGGCAGAACTGAAAGATATTGCCCCACACTTCAAGCAAGTGAGATTATCGATCACTTAGTACAAATATTTATGAAGTATAAATAATTCCCTACATTGTAATTAATAATGATTCAAATAGGTCTTAGCTGCGTTACATATCCACAAAAGTGTCACAATATATGTCACCACATATCATGAATATATATATATATATATATATATTATAATATGATTTATTTATAGGGTACAAAGGATAGAAAACCATATAAACAAACCTGTAACCCGTGATTACTTCTATACACTTCACTTTTAGTATTATTCATGAACTGTACATTTGCAACTCTAAAGGATTGCATTCACAGGTATATTCTAATCTACAGAATGTTATTCCCTCCATAAAACCAATAGCTATTAACTATTCATACCCTCTTCTTCTTCACTGCCAAAGCCTCCTTCCATGAAAGGGTCTCCATCCTCATAATCTGATAATCCTGCTATACCATCCTCCTCATCAGCCTCTTCTTCATCTTGCTGCTGCTGCTGCTGGGTTTTCATGTGCAGACCATGGCTCATTTTTTTAGGCCTCCCTGTGTTTTCTGCCTCCTATGAAAAGTTGTCCCAACAGAGCTGTGTCTTGTTGGTATTACAGAGCAGCTGAGCTGTTCTCCCCCCCTACACAGTCCTGTGAATGCAGAGAGGCTGCGTGACCCAGTCACCTGACACCCAGCACAGAGATACAGTGCTACACTGCAGCACTCCACACAAGGCATAGCAGAGCAAAACACCAGTAGCCTTCTTACACTCACAACTTCATCGGGAGCTTTGCAAACATGTAACTGAATCTTCCCCTCTTATTGTTGCTGCTTGACGTAATGTTTTGCAGTAAAGAATTCTGCTATAAAATACTCTGAAAAGAAACTAAGGGTCCTACTGGAAAATGGCTCTGTGCATCTCACAATGACATAACCCCAAAAGAAAAAAAAAATCAACACAGAATGGTTACAAGACAAAAAGTATCATGACAATAGTTCATTGCTTCAAATACTGACAAAACAAACATGTATCACAATCTGTTAAAAGATGAATATAGAACAATACCCAACACAAGGGAGTTACAAGGAAGGTATACAAAGTAGCCTCCTAAGCAGTATATATCCTAAAATGGTAGGATTCATTACATCGTCCACTTAAGTGTGCGCACAAATCTAGTATTTGTATATGGAAAAAAATACAGCATTAACATAGGTGCAAGAGAAATGTACACAGGGATCTCCCAAACGAAGCCTGAGTGTGAAACGCGCATCGCTCTGTATAAGTTTCTAGCAACGTGCTTTCTCAACAATTGCCCTATGTCTATGGGTAAGGCATTACAATATGACAACCATATGTGGCCAAAGACCTGCCCAGTTGAGACACCCAGGGTTACTTGATTTTGCAGATAAGACTGAGATATACCTATAGTTTACGTGTATAATCATATAGCCATCTGCACCTACATTTGCAAGTATAATATGGCCCTCATCCTAGCCTGTATGCAGTGATAACAAATCAATTAAAAATGGGTATGCACTTGGCCTGAAAGTATGAAATGGTGGTTGAAGCCTCATCGTTGAAAGCAGATTATAGTCTAGCAAAAGAAGGTGCAGGACTTCAAAGGACCTGATTTAATAGTCCAAGGTACAATCCAGAAAATAGTATGAAAACCAGCACTCTTGATATCTTCAGTAAACAATGAAAAATGTATTCACACATGGAAAACAGCTGTCGCTAGGTTCACACCTGTGATCGATTTTCAGGGGGTCTGTTTGGGGACTCCCAAATAGAAACCTAATCTGCTAAAAAAAAGCAGTTACCTTGGGAAACCCGCAGACCCCATAGACTATAATGGGGTCAGCTGGGTTTCCGGCCGAAAAGGGCAGAAAATGCGGAGAGAAAAGCTGTGCTTGCAGGACTTTTCTGTACGCACTTTTAAAGCAAAATGTGGAACGGAATTTCCAGGAGGACACCCAGCGCAGGTGTGAGCCTAGCCTGTGTAATATGAGTGAAACTATTTCTTCCTGCTTATTATATTTTGTATACATATAGTGACAATCATGTACAGTATACCCAATTCTTATAACATTGTAGCAAATCATACTGTATTAAGCCAAGGTGTTAAAGGTCCGGAATAAATTGAAACTGAATCCTTAAACTAAACCCTCTTCCCCTGCCTAACTTCTAATTGACTTCATTAGAACAAAAAACTATAATTACCTACTTAGTTGGGGTGGCACATTTTCTGATGATCCTATGACGTTCCGTTTCCGCACTTCTGGAAACTAAGCATCCCCAATACACCCTCCATCCCCCGTTCCCATCATAACTACCTATATTCAGTCTTCTGGCATGAAGCGTTACTTCCTCCGCTTCTGCCGGTGCCTGCGCATAAAGCTTTATTGTACAGTTGCCAACAGAAGTGAAGAGCGCATACCACGCATGCGCAAGAAATCCACAGAAGAAGATGTCGGCGGTACCGAAGAAACTTATCTCCAGGACAAAGAAGACAGATAAGTATAATTGGTGGGGGGATTGCATACCGACGAAAACCAGGATTTCAAGCAAATGGCGGCACGGAGAAAACATTGAAAGGTAAGAGAAGAATAGCCTTTCTTAAGGCTATTCTGACGTGTTAGTGAGAAAAAAAAGAATTTTAATGATAGGATCCCTTTAAAGTGTTCATGTCATTTCAATTAACTTTTCAAGATAAGCTGTTATGTTTGTACTGTATATATGAGAAGAAACACTATTTCTGGTCATTATCTGACTTACATTCTTCAGGTTTTTATCAGCTTCCCCCTCTGCATTCTGTATCTGGAATTTGTAGTTCTCTCTGAACTACGGGTGGAGACTAGCTACATAGACTGCACACAGTAAATACAGGAGAATCTGCTCTATAGTTATCTCTCTCACTTATAAACAGCCCCAGGACTATTTCCCGCATTTCCTCTATTCCTTCTGTTTATCCCCACTGCCCCTGTGCCTTCTTTAGGGCTAGTTCACACGGGGTCAAAGAGGCTGATTTTGACAGCGGATTTTGCTTCAAAATCCGACCCTTTACAATAGTGGTCTATTTAGACTGCTAGCTTTTTTTTTTCTCTGCTAGCAGAAAAAAAAGAAGCGACATGACCTTTCTTCAGGCGTTTTCCACCTGAAGAAAGCAATAGAAGTGAATGGGAGGTGAAAAACTCACGTTTTTTTTCGGCCTATTCACTTTACGGGAGGGGAAAACAGCCGGGCGTTTAAAAAAAAAAACGGTCCAAAAAAAGCTACAAAAAGCGCAGCAAGGTCCAAAAAAAGCTTCCTAATTAGGAAGCGTTTTTTTCCGGTGCCAAAATAAGCCACACGTAATTTACGTGTAAACTAAGCCTTATAGGTTCTGTTTGCTTTTTGAATGAGCCATATCGAGAACCTATTTTGTCCCATATTTTGTTGTATCCAGAATTATATTCACAAATTCTTCAATAAAAACAATCCAGGAAACAAAACATGTTCTTGTTAAATTCCACTCATAGTTCAACTTGCAGCATAATTACAAGTAGTTAAATATCTGGCCCTCTACTGGAACCGTCCAGTTTTTACTGCCAACTGCAACAGTTAATTAATGTCAAGCATCCACTAAGGCAATTTTTAATGGGTCTTAGGATGAAGGAACACACAGAATAGTAGAGGCAATACTGATAAAAAAAAAATAAAAAAAATAAATTATATATATATATATATATATATATATATATATATATACACACTCACCGGCCACTTTATTAGGTACACCATGCTAGTAACGGGTTGGACCCCCTTTTGCCTTCAGAACTGCCTCAAATCTTCGTGGCATAGATTCAACAAGGTGCTGGAAGCATTCCTCAGAGATTTTGGTCCATATTGACATGATGGCATCACACAGTTGCCGCAGATTTGTCGGCTGCACATCCATGATGCGAATCTCCCGTTCCACCACATCCCAAAGATGCTCTATTGGATTGAGATCTGGTGA
This sequence comes from Leptodactylus fuscus, assembly GCF_031893055.1. Classification (NCBI taxonomy): domain Eukaryota; kingdom Metazoa; phylum Chordata; class Amphibia; order Anura; family Leptodactylidae; genus Leptodactylus; species Leptodactylus fuscus. The sequence continues at coordinate 119,538,989 of NC_134267.1, read as the reverse complement.
CTGTGGAGGCCATTGGAGTACAGTGAACTCATTGTCATGTTCAAGAAACCAGTCTGAGATGATTCCAGCTTTATGACATGGCGCATTATCCTGCTGAAAGTAGCCATCAGATGTTGGGTACATTGTGGTCATAAAGGGATGGACATGGTCAGCAACAATACTCAGGTAGGCTTTGGCGTTGCAACGATGCTCAATTGGTACCAAGGGGCCCAAAGAGTGCCAAGAAAATATTCCCCATACCATGACACCACCACCACCAGCCTGAACCGTTGATACAAGGCAGGATGGATCCATGCTTTCATGTTGTTGATGCCAAATTCTGACCCTACCATCCGAATGTTGCAGCAGAAATTGAGACTCATCAGACCAGGCAACGTTTTTCCAATCTTCAATTGTCCAATTTCGATGAGCTTGTGCAAATTGTAGCCTCAGTTTCCTGTTCTTAGCTGAAAGGAGTGGCACCCGGTGTGGTCTTCTGCTGCTGTAGCCCATCTGCCTCAAAGTTCGACGTACTGTGCGTTCAGAGATGCTCTTCTGGCTACCTTGGTTGTAACCGGTGGCTATTTGAGTCACTGTTGCCTTTCTATCAGCTCGAACCAGTCTGGCCATTCTCCTCTGACCTCTGGCATCAACAACACATTTCCGCCCACAGAACTGCCGCTCACTGGATGTTTTTTTCTTTTCAGACCATTCTCTGTAAACCCTAGAGATGGTTGTGCGTGAAAATCCCAGTAGATCAGCAGTTTCTGAAATACTCAGACCAGCCCTTCTGGCACCAACAACCATGCCACGTTCAAAGGCACTCAAATCACCTTTCTTCCCCATACTGATGCTCGGTTTGAACTGCAGGAGATTGTCTTGACCATGTCTACATGCCTAAATGCACTGAGTTGCCGCCATTTGATTGGCTGATTAGAAATTAAGTGTTAACGAGCAGTTGGATAGGTGTACCTAATAAAGTGGCCGGTGAGTGTATATGTATATATATATATATATATATATATATATATATATATATATATACAGTTAGGGCCAGAAATATTTGGACAGTGACACAAGTTTTGTTATTTTAGCTGTTTACTAAAACATGTTCAGAAATACAATTATATATATAATATGGGCTGAAAGTGCACACTCCCAGCTGCAATATGAGAGTTTCCACATCCAAATCGGAGAAAGGGTTTAGGAATCATAGCTCTGTAATGCATAGCCTCCTCTTTTTCAAGGGACCAAAAGTAATTGGACAATGGACTCTAAGGGCTGCAATTAACTCTGAAGGCGTCTCCCTCGTAAACCTGTAATCAATGAAGTAGTTAAAAGGTCTGGGGTTGATTCCAGGTGTGTGGTTTTGCATTTGGAAGCTGTTGCTGTGACCAGACAACATGCGGTCAAAGGAACTCTCAATTGAGGTGAAGCAGAACATCCTGAGGCTGAAAAAAAAGAAAAAATCCATCAGAGAGATAGCAGACATGCTTGGAGTAGCAAAATCAACAGTCGGGTACATTCTAAGAAAAAAGGAATTGACTGGTGAGCTTGGGAACTCAAAAAGGTCTGGGCGTCCACGGATGACAACAGTGGTGGATGATCGCCGCATACTTGCTTTGGTCAAGAAGAACCCGTTCACAACATCAACTGAAGTCCAGAACACTCTCAGTGAAGTAGGTGTATCTGTCTCTAAGTCAACAGTAAAGAGAAGACTCCATGAAAGTAAATGCAAAGGGTTCACATCTAGATGCAAACCATTCATCAATTCCAAAAATAGACAGGCCAGAGTTAAATTTGCTGAAAAACACCTCAAGAAGCCAGCTCAGTTCTGGAAAAGTATTCTATGGACAGATGAGACAAAGATCAACCTGTACCAGAATGATGGGAAGAAAAAAGTTTGGAGAAGAAAGGGAACGGCACATGATCCAAGGCACACCACATCCTCTGTAAAACATGGTGGAGGCAACGTGATGGCATGGGCATGCATGGCTTTCAATGGCACTGGGTCACTTGTGTTTATTGATGACATAACAGCAGACAAGAGTAGCCGGATGAATTCTGAAGTGTACCGGGATATACTTTCAGCCCAGATTCAGCCAAATGCTGCCAAGTTGATCGGACGGCGCTTCATAGTACAGATGGACAATGACCCCAAGCATACAGCCAAAGCTACCCAGGAGTTCATGAGTGCAAAAAAGTGGAACATTCTGCAATGGCCAAGTCAATCACCAGATCTTAACCCAATTGAGCATGCATTTCACTTGCTCAAATCCAGACTTAAGGCGGAAAGACCCACAAACAAGCAAGACCTGAAGGCTGCGGCTGTAAAGGCCTGGCAAAGCATTAAGAAGGAGGAAACCCAGCGTTTGGTGATGTCCATGGGTTCCAGACTTAAGGCAGTGATTGCCTCCAAAGGATTCGCAACAAAATATTGAAAATATGAAAATAAAAATATTTTGTTTGGGTTATGTTTATTTGTCCAATTACTTTTGAGCTCCTAAAATGTGGAGTGTTTGTAAAGAAATGTGTACAATTCTTACATTTTCTATCAGATATTTCTGTTCAACCCTTCAAATTAAACGTTACAATCTGCACTTGAATTCTGTTGTAGAGGTTTCATTTCAAATCCAATGTGGTGGCATGCAGAGCCCAACTCGCGAAAATTGTGTCACTGTCCAAATATTGGCCCTAACTGTATATATATATATATATATATCCAAAGCTCTATACAATGGACAGTTGCAAGAACTTGTAAGTAAACCTTTTAGAATTACCAGCATTTTAGCACTGATAAATAGAAAAAGAAAAAAAAGAAAGAAACGAGCTGCCCTTTCTTCAGGTGGATTCCGCGGCTGAATCAGCCACGGTGTCCACATCGCGACAGCACCCTCCGGACTAGGCCCATTCATTTGGCCCTAATCCGGAGTGGAAAGCTGCGACGAGGTGCCGTGCACTGCACCGGCATCCCGTCACGGAAAGCCACGATAGAATATGCATACGCGTAATCACGTGTGAACCAGCCCTTAGGCTGAGGCCCCACTTTGCAGAAACGCAGTTTTTTTTTGTAGATTTTGTTTGCAGTTTTTTGAGCCTAAGCCCTGAATGGCTACTAAAGGAATGGGAAAAATATAGGAAATACTTATACTACTCTCTGTTTAGACCACTCCTGGCTTACTTTCAAAAAAACGCAACAAAAACTGCAACAAAAAAGCTGCGTGTCTACAACGTGGGGCCTCAGCCTTAGAAAACTAATGATCCCTTTTAAAGGGTTGGAAGATATGGAGAGTGAGGAACCTGGGAATTGAGCAAAAGAGCATTATGGAGCTGGAGGTATTTGTTGGAGTGTTGTCAAGGGATCTGGAGGTCCTTTTAAAGCTGTTCAAAGGAGAGCAGGACATTGATAACAAAGATATTTTGTCTTCATACTGGGAGTAGTTGTTGTCAGGGATTTGAGAGGGAGTGTAGTAGTGATCATTGACCCATTGGGCTTATCTAGTCTGCTAGATCATTTTCGGGGAGTGAAGGATCATCACTAGAAATGAGCGAACGGCGTTCGATCGAATTGATATTCGATCGAATATCAGGCCGTTCGAGGTGTTCGATTCCAACTCACTAAAAATTCGATTCCCCTCCCACCATCCCTGGCGTGTTTTTTGCACCAATAACAGTGCAGGGGAGGTGGGACAGGAACTACGACAACGTAGGCAGTGAAAAAAAATCGGAAAATGGAAATGGGGGCCGGAAACAGATAACCTCCAATTTAGACGAATGGCGGATTTACCATTCAACTAATTTGGGACTGTGAACTATATGAATGTGAGACAGGGACAGATCTACAGGCAGGGTTAGCTAGGGATAACCTTTATTTAGGGGGGAATGTCACTCACCTAGCTCTTTGGGGCTCTATCTTGTCGGGATCCCTGTCAGCTTGCGATATGCGCGAGCTGACTTTTTCCCATATGAATGCATTGGCCGAATGCCCATACATTGGCCAATCAACGCTGGTCAATGCATTTCTATAGTGAGATATAGCAGAGCCCGTGCAGTAAGCCCGGCTACTCCAGACACCGGAGATGAAAGAGCTCTGCACTACACCCAACCATCCCTCCAGCTACTCCTCCTGTACTAACACGACTAGCTCAGCTTGGCTATTCCTTAGTACTATTAACACGCTCAGCTCAGCCATTCCTTAGTGTAATAGCCCAGCTGAGCGTGTTAGTACTACAAACTCCAAGTATCTTTTATCTTGATTGGTTGCCATGGTTACAACCACTAATGCAGAAACTTTCTGTGGTCTGGGACTTGTCAGGAACCCAGCTATGATTTTCTTATTGTAGCTGGGTTATCAGTCAGGGACACTACATGTATGAGAAGATATCCCGGCCACAATAAAGAAATCATGGCTGATTTTCTGACCTTAGAAAGTTTCTGGATTAGTGGTCGCATCCATGGCAACCGATCAAGATAACAGACTGTGACCACTAAGAAAGCTAGAGAAAATCTTTAAAACTTTGCAGAATTTTTAATTACTTATATTTTCAAAAATGTTTAACTTTTAATTATCTACAAATTTAAAAATAATTATGTAGATGGGAATACTCCTTTAAGAGCTGCAGAAAGGCCAGAGCAGGCAAACCATCGACGGCAGCAATTTGCTGAATATAGGTGGATCATCGACGCTAACAACACACAGACGAAGTCACGGGCAGAGGCTAGCATAAACATAAATCCATGATAAACACTATAGATATGCTGTAACATACAATTCATGGTCATTATATACGCTCCATGATCAAACGATACAATAATCCTATGTGATAACAAAAAACTTAGCACATGAGAGGGAAGAAAAAAAACGTGGTTTTTATACACATAGTGTGATCCCAAATAGAGGTCCTATATCAAAGATAACGTGTCTATACCAAAAACAAATATAGAGAAACCAAAAAAAAGGTAAACAGATACTGTGAGGTCATAAAAGACCAAGATTCATAATAAATAAAATATACAAACTTTAATATTACCACATTAAAAAATTATACAAAATATATGATGCAAATGGCAACAGTAAATAAACAAAAATGAGCACAGCAAAAATGTCCAATGGTGCCCTAAATAGCAATAAAGTACAGATAGTAAAGAGATGTACATTTATAAGCCTATAGAACATAGACCAAATGGGTCAGCTATCCAGTGAGGTTCAAATACATAGTTCATACCAACAGGATTAGGTAGAGTTGTAGTATAGTAAATTGTGTATGCAGACGTCTGCAACTATACAAAAGGCCTCACTGTAATAATGATGGAATAGTGGCCAAACACACAATTGTTAGTTAATAAATATTAAAGTGCAAGGAAAAGGATAATATAAAATGTACGTGGAGCTTGCTCTACAATAGTAAGATTTAGTCACAAGGTGTACAACACGTCATATACATATTGAAGAGTAAAGCTTACCCATCATAGCATCAAGCAGCGTGAGAATAAATTATAGGGCATTAAGAGGACACTCCAGCTCTCACCCGACGCGTGCGTTTCGGCACGCCTGCCTTCGTAATGCCCTATAATTTATTCTCACGCTGCTTTTATGATAGGTAAGCTTTACTCTTCAATATATATATGACGTGTTGTACACCTTGTGACTAAATCTTACTATTGTAGAGCAAGCTCCGTGTACATTTTATATTATCCTTTTTCCTTGCACTTTAATATTTAATAACTAAAAAAAAAGTGGGTTTTTTTTTTTGTGTCAAAGCAGTAAGACATTAAAAATCCTATATATATTTGGTATCCCCATAATCGTATTGACCCGTTGAATAAATTAAGAAATTTATTTTTTTAACACACAACAAGCCCATATATGGCCACATCAACATACATCTAAAAAAAAGTTACAGCTCTTGTAATATTACAATAAAATTTTTTAAATAATGCTTCATCATTTAAGGCAAAAATAGGCTGAGTCCTTAAAGGGGTATTCCAATGAACATAATCATATCCATATTTGTAGATAGCTAAAAGTTAAACATTTTTGCAAATATAAGTAGTTAAAAATTCTGCATAGTTGTAAAGATTTTCTCTAACATTCTTAGTGGTGACAGTCTGTTGTCTCGATTGGTTTCCAATGGATACGACCACTAATGCAGAAACTTTCTATGGTCTGGGACAGGGCCGGCTCCAGGTTTTTATGGGCCCTTGGGCGACAGAGCCTCAGTGGGCCCCCTTGTAAAGGAGGCAGGGGAGTCGAGACACTGTGCGTTGCAGATGAAGCAAGTGACGTCACCAACGCCATACCTCCCAACTTTTACAGAATAGAAAGAGGGGAAAAATGTGCGGCGCGCAGCGGCAAATTTGGCTCCACCCACTCATTCATTTATCATGTGCTCCCACAGAGTATAATCCTCCTACAGTCACCCGTAAATGATATGCCCCCCCCCTCCATCTCTCCCCCATTTTCATATACACCTTTCCTCTGCCCACAGTTTCATGTCCCCCGTCTCTACCCCAGTGTCATACTGTTCCACCCCCCCATCTGCCTCAGTGTCATGCCGTTTCCCCCCTCCCCTTCATTTGCCCCCCCCAGATTCATTGGGCCCCCTCCATCTCTGTCCCCAGTGTCATGCCATTCCCCCCCTCCCCTTCATTTGCCCCCCAGTTTCATTGGGCCCCCTCCTTCTCTGTCCCCAGTTTCATGCCGTTCTCTCCCCACCCCCTTCATCTTCCCCAGTGTCATGCCGTTCCCTCCCCTTCATTTGCCCCCAGTTTCTTTGGGCCCCCTCCATCTCTGTCCCCAGTTTCATGCCGTTCTCTCCCCACCCCCTTCATCTTCCCCAGTGTCATGCCGTTCCCCCCCTCCCCTTCATTTGGCCCCCAGTTTCATGGGCCCCCTTCATTATGTTCCACCTTAATATAATACAAAACAAACACTTACACTCACACTCACCTTCCATCGTTCCCCCGACGCTCCTCTCTCCTCTCTCTCACTCCAGTCACATAGCGATTAAAGCAGGAACTGTGAGCGCAGCTCCTGCTTTAAAGCCAGGGCCCGGTGTGCGTGTGTAAGCGCGATGTGATGACGTCATTGCGCCTACACACGCAAGCCGGGCCGCGACTTTAAAGCAGGAGCTGCGCTCACAGTTCCTGCTTTAATCGTCTATGTATTCAGCTCATCGGCGTCTGACGGACGCCGATGTGCTGAAATCGGGACAGGCAAGTGCTGGGGCGGGCAAGTGCCGGGGGGCCCCCAGAGGCTCTGTGGGCCCCGGCACTTGCCCGACTATGCCGTGCGCTGACACCGGCCCTGGTCTGGGACTTGTCAGGAACCCAGTCATGTTTTTCTTATTGAAGCTGAGTTACCAGAGAGCAACACTACATGTAAGGGTGAGTTCACACTGAGTATACGGCAGCTTATTCTGAACGTAAAACACGTTCAGAATCAGCGGCGTATAAAGCAGTTCCCATTCATTTCTATGGGAGCCGGCATACGAGCGCTCCCCATAGAAATGAATGGGCTGCTTTTTTCACTACGAGCACTCCCATTGAAGTGAATGGGAAGTGCCGGCGTGTACGGCTCGGCATGAGCAGAGCTAGCCGTACACGCGAGCACTTTCCATTCACTTCAATGGGAGTGCTCGTAGTGAAAAAAGCAGCCCATTCATTTCTATGGGGAGCGCTCGTATGCCGGCTCCCATAGAAATGAATGGAAACTGCTTTATACGCCGCTGATTCTGAACGTGTTTTACGTTCAGAATAAGCTGCCGTATAGTCAGTGTGAACTCACCCTAAGAGAAGATATCCCGGCCACTATCAGGAAATTATAGCTGAATTTATGACCTTAGAAAGGTCCTGCATTCATGGTTGTATCCACTGGCAACCGATAAAGACAAGAACTTGTGACCACAAGATATTTAGAGAAAATCTTTAAAACTCTGCAAAATGTTTAATGACTTATATTTACAAAAATGTTTAACTTTTAATTATCTACAAATTTAAAAATGGTTATGTACATGGGAATACCCCTTTAAGGGGTTCATTCTACTTACTCCCAGTGAATAGAAATCAGTCTATGGTCATGTGATGAACACACAGTTACACAGCTTGTTAAAGTCACAGTACAGCAATTAGACATCTGTCTGGTAATGAGCTGTGAACTTTTGTGTCCATCACATGACAATGGACTCTGTATATCACAGGACCATGGATTAAAAGTGGCCAACCCGTTTAATCTTTCCACTGATTTTTGAATAAATGTTTATTTTACAGGTCTGAGAATAACACAAATATGTAAGTATATGCTGGCATTAAATCTGCCTATATCTGTTGCATATATTGATATACAAATTTAGTGCAAGCGATGACTCATAAGAACCAGAAATGCATTCAGATGGCTATGTGCCGGGAACATTGTGTAACCAGTCAAGTAATATATATGCACTTAAGGGTTAGTTCAATTTTAAAATATATAAAAGTAGATAATTAGAATCTGCACAAGAGCAAATCTCGGGAGGGCTATTATATAAAGACCAAATAGAGGACAAGTAATTGTATCTGACAGACCAGAAAGGACAGGATTTTAGCATTAGGAACTATAATAGGGTCTGTTGGGTGTCTGCCATTTTTAAACTGAAGCCAGCAGAGGAAAATGTCCCTGCAGGACTATTTTATCTGCTGATTTTCAGCATAGATGTGAACATAGCCTGATATGAAATATAAAAACAGGTACTAAGCAGCACATAGTGTAATATTGTTAAAAGACACAACTTTCCAAGATGCAGATAAAAAGAATGACCGATTGGCCTCTCACCTTTGGTGGTTGTGAAGTAGTTACAACAACTGTAACGGCAAATTAAACACCTTGGGTGAGGGTGGCAGCAGGAAACCCTCCGTGTAGATGAACTGGAAGTTGTAGATAGCAGAAGAAACGTAGGAGAAATGTGTCCTCCAAAAATAGGGTTTTGAGCACTTCAAGCAGTCAGGTCAGGAACAAAATACTTATTGGAAAAAGAACACAGTATGGCACAACACGTTTCGGGAGTTAGAGCTACTCCTTTATCAAGTTCAAAATTGGTTCTGACCTGACTGCTGGGAGTGAAACAATGCATGAATTATAATGGTGCATTGTACAGATCAGCTACTCCTGGACAGCGCAACTCCAGGTAATATTTACATACTTGGAACCATGCTCCTAGCTCACCATACAAAGCCTAGTGGCGGTTTTAAGTTCTGTCTCATAGCCTTCAATGGGACACAGTTGGAGTATCTAAAGCCACCATTACACTTTGTATGGCAAGTGATCAGCGTGGCTCTTAGCATGTAAATATTACCTGGAGCTGTGCTGCCCAGGAGCAGCTGATCTGTAACCTGTACCGTTAATTCATGCATTGTTTTGGTGCCATTTTTTGTCCAGGAGCAGCTGATCTGCACAAATGTAATAACTTATCTTAAGCACAGGCCATTAAAAAGACTATTCAGGTGCTGCTATTAGTTTGCAAAAAGACCACCCCCCCCTGTTTTTGTTAATTACCTTGGTAATCGATATGTAAATGAGGTTGATCGTGCACGGTGGGCATGTCGTGCACTCCTTAGTGTCATAGCTTCTGCACGGCCACCGCTGCCTCCAAGCCCCCCTCCTGCTGCTTATTCACGGCGGTTTCTATTGAAAGCACGTGCGTGTGCAGTAGTGCTCCCTCCGGCATGCTACTGCACATGCTCCGGCTCGCAATGTTCTCAATGCTTTCAATACAAACTGCAATGAATAAGCAGAAAGAGGAGGGCTTGGAGGCAGCGGTGTAGGCGTCCAGCAGCCATGACACTAAGGGGTGCACGACATGCCCACCATGCACAATCAACCTCATTTACATATCGATTACCAAGGTAATTAACAAAAAGGGGGGGGGTCTTTTTTGCAAACTAATAGCAGCACCTGAATAGCCTTTTTAAAGGCTATTCAGGCATATCTTTAGTTCATAACCCGTAAATCTGTTGATAGAGCCCCTTTAAAGTAGCACGAGGACGGCTAAATCATTTGCAAACTGAGGAAAACTGGGAATATCTACCAAATGACAGCACGGAGAAAACTTCTAAAGGTAGGAGAAGAATATCTTTTCTTAAGGGTATTCCTACGTGTTAGTATTAAAATACTGATAATGATAGAATCCTTTAACCCTTTCCCGACATGCGCCGTATTAGTATGGCGCATGTTGGGTGTTTAACTATGGCGGCCACATAGGAGTCGGGAGGCCGCCATGTATCTACTGTGTTACACAGTAGATAGCCAGCGCTAATGCCTCCGATCGGTCCCGGACCAATCGGAGGCATCAACCCCACCGGCGCCTCGGTCAAAGGCACCGGAGGCGCCATTTTCCCAGCGGCGCATGGGCGCCGCCATTTTGCCGGTGATCATGTTTCCATGACAGCTGGGAGCCTTGTAACTGCTTCCAGCCGGTCTGCAGTCTCTTTCTTTTGCAGGCTGGTCTATGCAGCCTGCAAAAGAGATGATGATTTTTTTGCAATGCATTAACATTGTAAAGCATTGCATTAGTGATCAGACCCCCTGGGGTTCAAGACCCCTAGGGGGTCTAATAAATGCAAAACAAAAAAAAAGTAAAAAAAAAAAAATATATAAAAATTTTTTAAAAGTATTTAAAAATCAAATCAACCCTCTTTCCCTAGAACACATATAAAAGTAGTTAAATACCGTGAAACACATACATGTTAGGTATCCTGTGTCCGAAATCGTCCGCCCTACAAGTCTATAAAAATATTTTTCCTGTACGGTAAACGTCGTAGCGGGAAAAATAGTCAAAAGCGCCAAACCGCTGTTTTTTCACTGTTTTGATTCTGATAAAAATTAGAATAAAAAGTGATCAAAGCAATAGCATTTCCCGAAAATGGTAGAATTAAAAAGTACACCCGGCCCCGCAAAAAAAAAGATGCCCTATACATCCCCGTACACTGACGTATAAAAAAGTGACAGCTGTCAGAGTATGGCAACTTTTAGAAAACAAATTTTTTAACACAGTTTTGGATTTTTTTTTAAGGGGTTAAAATGTAAATAAAACCATAAAAATTTGGTATCCCCAGAATCGTACCGAAACACATAATATAGGGGACATGTCATTTTGGCTGCACAGTGAACGCCGTAAAACCGAAGCCCATAAAAATGTCGCAGAAATGCATTTTTTCTTCAAATCCACCCCATTCTGAATTTTTTCCAACTTCCCAGTACATTATACAGAATAATTAATGGTGGCATCATGAAGAAAAATTTATCCTGCAAAGATTAAGACCTCATATGGCTCTGGGAGCGGATAAATAAAAAAGTTATGGGGTTTAGAAGGAGGGGGGTCAAAGACGAAAAACGAAAATCAAAAAATGCCATTGGTGGGAAGGGGTTAATGAATAAAAGGTATGTCTGACTCTAGAATAGCCTTTGTAAAGGCTATGCAAATGTAGGCTTAGCTAAAAAATCTCTATAGCGAATGCTAGATTCCCTTTAAATATGTAATATAATACACAGGGCCATACTCCCAGCTGACATATTAAATGACTTTAGCCTCACTTACCTACATACTGTACATTGTTAAAATGTATTACAAATCAATCAGGTCCCCTACAATAGACGCAGAGAGTACTTGCTGTTCACAGCCTGACCCAGGCGTAGTGCGGAGCATAAGTATAGCAGTTATGGCGCGGTGCTGTTTGGAGTGCCGTCATTTACTCTGTGTCCAGCAGGTGTCGCTAAACTCCAGTCAGAGAACAGAGCCTAGCTGAGTGAAGCAAACGCTGGAGTACCTGGTAAAGCACAAGCTGCTCGTGTACCAGTAATACCACAGCAGGGTCCTCACAGGAGACAGGGGCTGTGCTTTACTGCTCTGCTTTAGAAGAAGACATAAGGAGACTGTTCTCCAAGAGACTGTGCTCCTCTAGTAAGAACAGTGGAGAGCCAGCGACAGGCAACAGGTAGGCACTGAGTTTCTTAAGCCATTATGCTTCAGTGAACGTGGTGTAGTGGTGTAGAGAGGCCAGTGGTGCAGGCGCTTCTGCCATGCTTTTCTCTCACAGCCTGGCACTGAGTCATGCCTGCTTGTTATTCACTCTGCCAGCTCTTTGTAATAGTCACATGCTGGTAAACAAGGAGAGAACCTGGCGAGGCTGCACTGGGTGTCAACAGGTAGTCTGTGGTCCTCATGTACCTATATACAGTCTGACTACAAGGCTTATAGGATCTGTAAGGCATGAGTATATAGCTATACATCCAGTATACATACTACTTACTGTCTGTGGGTGTGGGAGGCCATAGTAAATAATACAGGGACCTATCTTAGCTGGTACTGGGTGTCAACAGGTAGTCTGTGGTCCTCATGTACCTATATACAGTCTGACTACAAGGCTTATAGGATCTGTAAGGCATGAGTATATAGCTATACATCCAGTATACATACTACTTACTGTCTGTGGGTGTGGGAGGCCATAGTAAATAATACAGGGACCTATCTTAGCTGGTACTGGGTGTCAACAGGTAGTCTGTGGTCCTCATGTACCTATATACAGTCTGACTACAAGGCTTATAGGATCTGTAAGGCATGAGTATATAGTTATACATCCAGTATACATACTACTTACTGCCTGTGGGTGTGGGAGGCCATAGTAAATAATAGAGGGACCTATCTTAGCTTGTACTGGGTGTCAACAGGTAGTCTGTGGTCCTCATGTACCTATATACAGTCTGACTACATGGCTTATAGGATCTGTAAGGCATGAGTATATAGCTATACATCCAGTATACATACTACTTACTGCCTGTGGGTGTGGGAGGCCATAGTAAATAATAGAGGGACCTATCCTGGCGAGGCTGCACTGGGTATCAACAGGTAGTCTGTGGCCCTCATATGTAGCTATATACAGTCTATCTACGTGGTTTATAGGATCTGTGAGACCTGAGTATAGTACTATACACCCAGTGTACATACTACTTACTGCCTATGGGTTTGGGTAAGATTTAAGTATATTAGCTATATATTTCCATAGCCTGCTAGATACTACAATTCAGGATTGACTCTGCTGTATCTGTGTAGTGTAGTTTCCCTTTTTATGGAAAGAATATGTATGTGTAGTTGATGTGTGATTGGTATGGGTAATAAAATCTGTGTTATTGATAGTCCTCAGTAACCACAGACCATGTGATAAACTGGTGTGATAATCTTATTTTGTGGGATCTGTTAAATATTTATAAATCACATTTAATATGAATGTTAATATTAGCAGGCAGTCATCCTTTGAAATTTTCTACTTTTGCTCTCTAGATTGATATGAAAACACTGTTGCTGGGTGAAGCTGTTCCCTGGGCACTCAGTCTACAGATATATCCACAGTTATCCAATATCCAATAAGAGACCAAGAATTCTCATCTGTAAACCAATGCAGTCATTAAATTATTATTCTTACATTGAACCTGGCAAAATGTCTTAAAATGTATGGTGTTACTGAACTTTTGTTCTTCACAAGAGTACGAAGATTTAGAGGTGTAATACTGCTCCTTTATTGGGGTCCTTGAAGTGTGGCTTAGAAGATGGAACAGAAGGGAGTTAGGATACTGGTTGAACTGACTCTCCACTTAGATGTTATCTCAGCTATCCAATGTATCTACCAGGGGCGTAACTACCGTGGTAGCAGCAGTAGCAGCTGCCACAGGGCCCGGGCCATTAGGGGGCCCGGTGACAGCCGCTACCGCTGCGGTTTTTTTCAATAGGCAGTTACGGGCCCTATTCACTTGCCGATCCTGGCTGGGCCGGGATCGGCAAGTGACACCGCGGGCCCCACAGAGGCTATCATTATACTCGGGGGTCTTTGCAGACCCCCGAGTATAATGACCGGTGGATCGGGAGAGGTAATAAACATAAAACACTGTTACTTACCTCTCCGCGATCCTGCCAGGCCTCCGTCCTACTGCTGTCTGACGTCTCTGACGTCACATGAACCCGGCATGCTTCCTGGGTCATGTGACGTCCGACGTCATTAACGAAGGACGCGAGAGGAGGACAGCACAGCACAGGAGCCGGGGAACAGGTAAGAAGCAACAGTGTTTTTTTTTTTTAATGTTTTTATTCCCGATTTAGTCTCCGATTATTATACTCTGGGGTCTGAAAAGACCCCAGAGTATAATAATTGTTTATGGGTGTCCACAGAGGGACACTATTGGGGTTAACACTGTGTGCAGGGGACACTATAGGGGTTAACACTGTGTGTGTAGGGGACACTATAGGGGTTAACACTGTGTGTGCATGGGACACTATAGGGGTTAACACTGTGTGTAGGGGACACTATAGGGGTTAACACTGTGTGTGCAGGGGACACTATAGGGGTTAACACTGTGTGTGCAGGGGACACTATAGGGGTTAACACTGTGTGTGCAGGGGACACTATAGGGGTTAACACTGTGTGTGCAGGGGACACTATAGGGGTTAACACTGTGTGTGCAGGGGACACTATAGGGGTTAACACTGTGTGTGCAGGGGACACTATAGGGGTTAACACTGTGTGTGCAGGGGACACTATAGGGGTTAACACTGTGTGTGCAGGGGACACTATAGGGGTTAACACTGTGTGTGCAGGGGACACTATAGGGGTTAACACTGTGTGTGCAGGGGACACTATAGGGGTTAACACTGTGTGTGCAGGGGACACTATAGGGGTTAGCACTGTGTGTGCAGGGGACACTATAGGGGTTAACACTGTGTGTGCAGGGGACACTATAGGGGTTAACACTGTGTGTGCAGGGGACACTATAGGGGTTAACACTGTGTGTGCAGGGGACACTATAGGGGTTAACACTGTGTGTGCAGGGGACACTATAGGGGTTAACACTGTGTGTGCAGGGGACACTATAGGGGTTAACACTGTGTGCAGGGGACACTATAGGGGTTAACACTGTGTGTGCAGGGGACACTATAGGGGTTAACACTGTGTGTGCAGGGGACACTATTGGGGTTAATACTGTGTGTGCAGGGGACACTATTGGGGTTAATACTGTGTGCAGGGGCAAGTAAGTAAGGGACATAATAGAGTGCGGAGGAGGGGGTCAGTCGAGGTCTTCGGCGTCAGTTGGGATGGGGGGGGGCCCCATGTCAAAAGTTCGCCACGGGGCCCCGCCATTCCTAGTTACGCCACTGGTATCTACAGTATATAAATACTGGGTGATTTCTTAAATATTGTACCCAGTATATTATATTGACCAATAGCCTGTTTGAGTTGACGTTTGTCTGTATGTAGTACAATGAATGTACTATGCCATGCCAGGGTGAGCCGGCATAAACCCTTCCATAGATGCCAAGACAACTTGTTGCACCTGCACCTGTTCAGGTTTATTAGCATAAGATGTAAAATAATGTACATTGCTAAAAGTGCTGCTGATTTTATTTGTCTCCCAAGTCTTTTGTTACAGTCTGATGTAAATTCGATAGCATTTCTGTTCTATAGGGTATATTGATGGGTGAATTGCATTCCTCCATGAGTTCCTAATCCCTTCATTGCAGCGACCTGAGACTGAACTCACTTGTGGCCTCTCTCAAGTCATGCCTGGCAAGTCTAACTGGTGCATGGCTGTTCTATTATGCTGCTGGAAATCCATTGTATAGCTTTCTCAGAATAACTTCATAACTGATGTCCTCTAACCATGTAAACAGATCTGGGTGGTGATCTGTTGTAGACAAGCAAAGAAACAGTATCATGTGCTTTTAGTATTGCTTGGTGCTCAAGAAGAAGAAGGTGTTGCTGCAGCAATGATGGGGCAAGCTGCCTGGCAATTTAGATAATCTATATATTCTTAGTCAAACAATCTTTAAAATACCTCTTGTTTTTTTTCATGTTGACAGTAGTTGTTAAAGGAAAGCTGTCACTGGACAAAGGCCATGATGTTATGGATCTATAGGAGGCAGGTGTAATTTGAGACTACTGGGTGTAAGTGCATGGCTCAGATTATGAAAACTTCCACCCATATTAATACATTCAGATGTAGGGCGTTACAAGTGTGACTGTGCCGTGTGCTAATTCATCAGACTAAGTCTCCTGGGCCAATCGTAATCATGTTACAGCCAAACCTGCCTGAAGTTCCAGCCATTTCAGGCTTAACACATCTGATAGACTTGGCCTAGTTATTGGTGGCTCTGATAGTGGGATCCATAGGGTATTTAGAGGTGAGAGGTGACCCGCCTGTATTCAGTTCACTACTAGGGAATAGATACACCGTAGCTATTTTTACAGTATTGGCCGGGTGTGCTGATGCTCTTTCATGTTTGTATATTGGAACTTGGTTATTTCTTAAATAACAATTCCCATAAAAACACTTTTTCCGTCTCTGCACCCCTCACCAGATTGGCTGCCACACTCCAGGATTTTTTCATGTATACTACTTTTATAGCTCTACAATCCATCTTCTCCTGATCAGACACCATCTTGGCTTTTATGTTTATTTTTTGCTCTGTTTTAATCCCATAATGCATCAGTACAGGATCTCATGGGCAGCTCTAGACTGTACTATATTTAACAGTTGTGGGGTAGTATAATTCACCTTTTCTATATATTCTTCTAAATCGGCGGTTCTCAACCTGTGGGTCGCGACCCCGGCGGGGGTCGAACGACCAAAACACAGGGGTCGCCTAAAGCCATCGGAAAAGACATATTTCCGATGACTTTAGCAGCTGAGAAGCCGCGCTACTGTCCGCAGCAGGGTAGATCCTAGTGGGCTGAAGGACCTGTGATGATGTCATGACCATGTGATTGGACTCTGTGGGCGGAGCTATTCAGTACAGTGCCGAGTTACACAGGAAGAGGAAGCTGCAGTGAATGGAGACTGGAGGGTAAGATGAGGAGAAGAGACAGCATGTGTAAGCTAGAGGGGGAGGGGATGCAGGCTGTGTGTGAGCAAGATGGGGGGGGGTGTTTCAGTCTGTGTGTGAGCATAATAGTGGGGTTCAGGCTGTGTGTGAGCAAGATGGGGGGTGTTTCAGGCTGTGTGTGAGAATAATAGTGGGATTCAGGCTGTGTGTGAGCATAATAGTGGGGTTCAGGCTGTGTGTGAGCATAATAGTGGGGTTCAGGCTGTGTGTGAGCAAGATGGGGGATGTTTCAGGCTGTGTGTGAGCATAATAGTGAGGTTCAGGCTGTGTGTGAGCAAGATGGGGGGTGTTTCAGGCTTTGTGTGAGCATAATAGTGGGGTTCAGGCTGTGTGTGAGCATAATAGTGGGGTTCAGGCTGTGTGTGAGCAAGATGGGGGGTGTTTCAGGCTGTGTGTGAGCATGATAGGGGGGTTCAAGCTGTATGTGAGTGTGATAGGGGGGTTCAAGCTGTGTGTGAGCAAGGGCCCCCCCCCCCCCCCCCCGTTCAGCAGATTTTGTGGAAGAGAGCTTTTGTGATTAATCACTATGTTTAAATGATGTTTGATTTGTAGCAATGAGAATACATAATGCATATCAGGTATTTACATTCTGAATCATAACTGTAGCAAAATTAAGGCCTGTTCACACGGGCACAGAGGGGACAGATTATGGCGCGAAATCCACGTCATAATCCGCCCCCTCACAATGGAGGTCTATTTAGACCACCAGGCTTGTTTTTTTGTGTGAGCGGCATGCTGCCGCTCACGGAAAAGAAAAAGTGGGCTGCCCTTCAGGCGGATTCTGCGGCTCGGTGAGCCGTGGCGTCCACCTGGCGGCAGCAACCTCCGGAATCGGCCCATTAATTTGAGCCGACTCCGGGGGGGAAGCTGAGACAGTCGTGGCAAGCGTGTTTTGACCCGAGAGTCATGCGGCTCCCCGCGTCACTCTCAGTGCCTAAATCCGCTATAAATCCGCTATACCACCCCCTGTGTGAACTAGCCCTTACAGTTATGATTTAGCCACCAAAATTAGTTTTAGTTTGGGGTCACCGCAACATGAGGAACTGTATTGCGGGGTCACGGCATTAGAAAGGTTGAGAACCACTGTTCTAAATAGTCTAAGAAAATAGAAGTATATGGTTAGGGAGGTTGAGCTCAGAGCTCCTTCTCCATAGTTGTGTCACATGAACTCTCTGCTCTTCAGTAGTTGGTGACAAAACTTTCTGTCCCTCCGTGGAGAGTCTGTGTGGCACAGTCCATCACGCAGAAACTCGCTTCTGCTGTCACATAATTCCATGTACATTTTGTTCAGATAAAAAAAAGAATAACTAAAAAGGTAATACCGGCCAAAAATATATACTGGGGGGCTAGGCACAGAATAAATAAAAAAAAAAATATAATAACAGGAGCTCTTTCTTTAATAAAATGTTATCGCAACTAAAGTGCCATCTGCACATTGACTAGTGTAAATGTATAGGATCTGTGGTAATGTTAAAGGGGCTCTATCAGCAAAATCATGCTGATAGAGCCCCACATATGCGTGAATAGCCTTTAAAAAGGCTATTCAGGCACCGCTAAAATTATATTAAACTACCCCCCAGTTTTAAAATAAAACCCTAAAACAGAATATGATCAACTTACCCATCGTGCACGGTGGGCGGGCATTCAGGGTCCACCTTCTTCTTCAGCCACGCCTCCTCTTCCAGCGATGTCCTCGGGTCCCGTCTAACTCGCGAACTGACATTGATAAAAAAATGGCGTGGACGCATGCACAGTTGCCGTAGTAGAAGCAGCATGCTACTGCGCATTCACCCGCGCCATTTTTTAACAATGTCAGTTAGCTAGTTAGACGGGACTCGAGGACATCGCTGGAAGAGGAGGTGTGGCTGAAGAAGACGGCGGACCCTGAATGCCCGCCCAGCGTGCACGATGCGTAAGTAGATCACATTCTGTTTTAGGGTTTTATTTTAAAACTGGGGGTAGTTTAATATAACTTTAGCGGTGCCTGAATAGCCTTTTTAAAGGCTATTCACGCATATGTGGGGCTCTAGCAGCATGATTTTGCTGATAGAGCCCCTTTAAGAGCGTTGAATTTGATGTCCAGAGAGATCTCCTATTGGGATACATCTTTTCAAAAAATCAGCTATCACTGGAGAAAGTTGCATGTTCTTGGAATATATCCAATATCATAAATCAGTGATCATGTGTTTGGACATGCTTCATTTCTTACATGAGTAGTGATGTAGTATAATATTTAATACATTTTCAGCAGTTAATGATTGCTACTTAAGGCTAAGGCCCCACGGGCCGGAAACGCTGCGCTAAAGCACTGCGGGAATAACCGCGGTGTGAACGAATCGTGGTTGTTCCCACAGCGCTTTGAACAGACAGTTCACAGAGTTTTCCTCCATGGACTTTCTGTTACAATTACAGTGGGGCAAAAAAGTATTTAGTCAGTCACCAATAGTGCAAGTTCCACCACTTAAAAAGATCAGAGGCGTCTGTAATTTACATCATAGGTAGACCTCAACTATGAGAGACAAAATGAGAAAACAAATCCAGAAAATCACATTGTCTGATTTTGTAAGAATTTTATTTGCAAATTATGGTGGAAAATAAGTATTTGGTCAGTAACAAAATTTCATCTCAATACTTTGTTATATATCCTTTGTTGGCAATGACAGAGGTCAAACGTTTTCTGTAAGTCTTCACAAGGTTGGCACACACTGTTGTTGGTATGTTGGCCCATTCCTCCATGCAGATCTCCTCTAGAGCAGTGATGTTTTGGGGCTGTCGCTTGGCAACACGGACTTTCAACTCCCTCCAAAGGTTTTCTATAGGGTTGAGATCTGGAGACTGGCTAGGCCACTCCAGGACCTTGAAATGCTTCTTACAAAGCCACTCCTTCGTTGCCCTGGCGGTGTGCTTTGGATCATTGTCATGTTGAAAGACCCAGCCACGTTTCATCTTCAATGCCCTTGCTGATGGAAGGAGGTTTGCACTCAAAATCTCACGATACATGGCCCCATTCATTCTTTCATGTACCCGGATCAGTCGTCCTGGCCCCTTTGCAGAGAAACAGCCCCAAAGCATGATGTTTCCACCCCCATGCTTTACAGTAGGTATGGTGTTTGATGAATGCAACTCTGTATTCTTTTTCCTCCAAACACGTAAAGTGGTGTTTCTACGAAACAGTTCCAGTTTGGTTTCATCAGACCATAGGACATTCTCCCAATACTCTTCTGGATCATCCAAATGCTCTCTAGCAAACTTCAGACGGGCCCAGACATGTACTGGCTTAAGCAGTGGGACACGTCTGGCACTGCAGGATCTGAGTCCCTGGCGGCGTAGTGTGTTACTGATGGTAGGCTTTGTTACATTGGTCCCAACTCTCTGCAGTTCATTCACTAGGTCCTCCCGCGTGGTTCTGGGATTTTTGCTCACCGTTCTTGTGATCATTTTGACCCCACGGGGTGAGATTTTGCGTGGAGCCCCAGATCGAGGGAGATTATCAGTGGTCTTGTATGTCTTCCATTTTCTAATTATTGCTCCCACAGTTGATTTCTTCAATCCAAGCTGGTTGCCTATTGCAGATTCAGTCTTCCCAGCCTGGTGCAGTGCTACAATTTTGTTTCTGGTGTCCTTTGACAGCTCTTTGGTCTTCACCATAGTGGAGTTTGGAGTCTGACTGTTTGAGGGTGTGCATAGGTGTCTTTTTATAGTGATAACAAGTTTAAACAGGTGCCATTACTACAGGTAATGAGTGGAGGAAAGAGGAGACTCTTAAAGAAGAAGTTACAGGTTTGTGAGAGCCAGAAATCTTGATTGTTTGTAGGTGACCAAATACTTATTTTCCACCATAATTTGCAAATAAATTCTTACAAAATCAGACAATGTGATTTTCTGGATTTGTTTTCTCATTTTGTCTCTCATAGTTGAGGTCTACCTATGATGTAAAATACAGACGCCTCTCATCTTTTTAAGTGGTGGAACTTGCACTATTGGTGACTGACTAAATACTTTTTTGCCCCACTGTATGTCTACAGGAAAGCCGCTCGCGTTTCCGTAGATATAATTGACATACTGTGATTTTCAAAGCTCAGACAGTTTTGGAAATCGCAGCGTGTCCACGCTGCAATTTTTTCCACAAAGTGGTGATAAGATTCGCAATTTTTCCCACGACGTTGACGACCTGTGGGGCCCCCGGCCTAAATGGGTTTTCCCATCCCCCTGTTTTAGCAGTTTTGCCTGCTCTCTCTTCTTCTCACTTCCTGTGAAAATATTCAATACCGCCTCTTCCCAGCTTGCCAAACAGGATACTACAAAGTATCACAATTCTTATTATGATTACTAGAAATATAGTTTAATATACTAAGCTAATATAATTATAGTTACAATTTTTATAGGGGGATGGCAAACTATATTCTTTTGTAAGCCTCTATTTAATTTGCATGCCCAAAATTGGTTGGCATTTCTTTAACATATATATATATATATATATATATATATATATATATATATATATATATATGTTAAAGTAACGCCAACCAACCGGGTGACGGATTCCCTTTAAAAACAAAAAAAATATTACTAAGGAAACTATGTATTAAATGTGAATCATACTAATTGGTAACGGGCCGTGTGTTGATGTATTACTAAAATGGAAATTATGATCAGAATATGTGGTGATGATGCTGTCTTAGTATTACGCAGCATTTCAGGGAAACTAACTCCACCATACATAACAACCGAAGAACTTGTATAAATAGAGGACACTATATACGTCACACTATGCTGGCACTTGGGTGACGAACACTTGAGAGATGATTTTAAGTTGAATAGTACCCAGGAAATAAAACAAAAGTGACAACTGAGCAACTGCAGTTCTGAAGAAAGAAACAGTGAGGCAGATTTATTATGTCTTGAATGCCAGTGTCATGGCACAATCCAGGCGGAAGGTGCACCTCACTTATAAGGAGGCGTGAGTCTCATCTTTGTCATGTACAGATCGTAATAGCACATGACGTAGGTATGGCTGTCAGGGCTTGAGTCACTCCACTCAATTCATTTTGTTCTCAGGCTACAAATTAAGTGTAAATTACACCCCAACATAGTCCACACACCCCAGATACATACTGCCACTACCTATTGCATTCAGTATCAGGATCAATTTGTATCCAAGACACACACAGACACTGCTCCCAGGAATCAGACAGACTTTAAAAAGGTAATGGGTTCAAAGAACTTACACGACTCACTTTTAGGCTGAGGCCCTACGCTGTGGAAACACAGCTTTTTTTTGTTTCAGATTTTGTTACATTTTTTGAGCCATATTCAGGTGTGGATTTAGCAAAAGTGAGAAGTATATATATTTCCCATTCCTTTTGTAACCATTCTTGACTTTGGCTCAAAAATACGCAACAAAATCGTCAACAAAAAAAGATGCATTTCTGCAACGTGGTGCCTTAGCCTTAAAGGGGTTTTCCCATCTCACTGTTTCAGCAGCTTTGCCTGCTGACTCTTGTTCTCACTTCCTGTAGTACTTATCCAACAGTTGAAGCCACCTTCCCCCTAGCTTACTGAACAAGACACTATAAAGTATCACAATACTTATCACGCTGGGTTCACACTAGCGTTCGGCAGTCCGTTCTCAGGTTTCCGTCTTCTGCATGCAGAAGACGGAAACCTGTCATGCCAGAGTCCGGCCGTGAGCGCTGGTGAGCGTTTTATGCTCTCCGCGGCAAAACTGTTTTTTTTAAATTGGACACAGAGTACTGCATGTCAGACTCTGTGTCCGTTTAAAAAAAAAACAAAAACGGTTTTGCCACGGAGAGCATAAAACGCTCACCGGCGCTCACGGCCGGACACCTTTCAAACCCATTCAAATGAATGGGTTTGAAAGAGCCATGCAGCTTTCCGTCTCCTGCTCTGTTTTGTGCAGGAAATGGAAACCTGCAAAACGGACTTCCGGGCGCAGATGTGAACGAGCCCTTACACCAGGGGTGCCCAATACGTCGATCGCGATCTACTGGTAGATCGCAAAGGACGTATGGGTCGATCGCGGGATGCAGGGTCCCCGGTGTCTGCTTGCTCACAGTGCAGGCTGAGAGTCATCTCCTAACACTGGCAGGCGGGGCAGCAGCAGCCCCAGCCTGCCAGTGTCCAGAGATAACTCTCAGCCTGCACTGTGAGCAAGCAGACAGCGGGGATCCCTGGGCTGCCACGGAATGCCGCTGTCTCCTGCTCTCACGATCCGTTCGGCCCCGCCCACATGCCAGGCCCCACCCACAGACATGCCCGCCCATAAGCCCACCCACATGCCTGCCCCGGCCCCACCCTAGTAGATATTTTGCCTTGGTCAGCTAACAAAGTAGGTCACACACTGAAAAAGTGTGAGCTCCCCTGCCTTACACTTACTAGAAATCTAATGTAATATTCTGATCTAATAATATGCACATGCTTCTAGAGAAGGAACTCTGTGTTATCTGTGTGTTTACATACAGAGATGAAAGACACTGCATTATCAGCAAACTGCATGTAGCTGAATGACAGAGCTGTAGAAAACAGTGAGAGTAGTGAGTGACATCAACTGTTCTGTCTTATCACACAGGTTCGGCTCTGTAAACAATGGGAGGAATATTTTCACATAGCAGGAAAAGAAAGCAGCATTGCTAAAACAATGTAATTAGGAAAGCTCTTCAATTTATATAAGCTAGCAGTATAAATAGGATCCTTGAGATGGGAATACTCCTTTAAATTGAATGCCTTAAAGGGGTATTCCCATAACTCTTGTTCTGCAGCCTGAAGGCTCTGTGCTCTCTTCACTTCCTGGATTTCTCGCACATTGGTGGGTGGGGTTTCACTTGCTCTATCTGCTATGATCCACAGTATGATGTGGAAACTGATGTAGCAGAGCTGGATTTGAGTCAGCTTGCATTACATACAAAGGTAACGGACTCCTTATCTCAGCCCTTATCAGCCAAATTCAATTAAACCGGCTGATAAGTGGAAAAGCTGAAGATAGACAGCACAGTAATCCTGGAGCTCTTACCTCCAACTCCCCTATATGAGGAGTTCCATTGCTTGTCTGCTCCTCCCTCCCCCCCTGAGAGAAGGCAGCTATATCACTTGTCAAATGAGCAGATAATCCCAAGAGTCAGTGTCAACAATGAAGTGAATAAATTAAGATAGCGGCCAAGCAAAGCTGTTTTGATAAACCAATGTATTTAGGAAAAGTCTTATAGCCACATAAACTAGCAGTATAGATAGGATCCTTGTTATGGGACAACCCCTTTAATACCCAAGGTTTCAGTGCTTTTGTCTAAAAAAGACAAATAAAGGTGAAAAAATGAGCAAAACAGTTTGTAAAATAAAATAGAGAAATACAAAGAATGAAACTTGTCAGTTAGAGTCTCTTTGTTCCCATGGAGCTAGTATATCAGATGAGATGGCCACACATGCTTATTGCTGACTCCAAAGAGGTCACACAGTTCTTCAAGAAACCACAGTTTTTGTAATGTTGAGCTCCTGGACACCTCATTCTCCCTCTTTATTAGATGGGAAATTTTCTGCTTTATGTATACCTGGAAAAGCTGGGTAATGAACTATTCATCTCTGTCTGGAAAACTTCAGGCTAAGGCTCCAGGCTGGAACCACCGCGCGGAAGTGCTGCGGGAACAATTGCGGTGTGAGCGCATTGTGGTTCTTCTCGCAGCGCTTTGAACAGAGAGTTCACGGAGTTTTCCTCCACGGACTTTCTGTTACAGTTATATCTATGGGAAAGCCGCCAGCGTTTCTGTAGATATAATTGACATGCTGCGATTTTGAAAACAGCGACAGTTTTGGAAATCGTGTTTCCATGCAAAGTGGGCATGATATTCGCATGAATCCCATCCACTTTGCAAGTACTGTGAAACAACGCAATTTTTCTCGTGGCATGGGGCCCCGGCCTAAGAGAAGCTTTGCCATAGACTGCATCTTTAAGTACCATAAATGTGCCTTTTAGAACCTGATGACTTATTACCAACTGTAGCTGACGTTATGAAAATTTGAAATGTGTAAGGAGAAAATTTTAGGGTGTTAGAGGTGAGTGCTACAGGTGTCCGTCGGGTTTCCATTATTTACTCCCTAACATCATTGGACAAAAAAGATGGACTTGTAGGACTTTTTCATTGGCAATTTCATAGACACACAGTCACAGTCCACTTTTCTTACTGGATTCTGCATTACATGTATTTATAGAAATCTAAAATATTTTACAGATTTTTGTAAGAATAAACTTAATTCAAGACTGCCATTATTGCTTTTAGCCTTGTCCCCAGAAATCGAGAGGTTAAAACTAAGGTATTTCTTAAGGGCAAATCCAGATTTGCTTTCTGAAACCTAATCCTCATTTACTTCACAAAAACATAATGTTATTAGGCAATTTTTCCTTCTTTTTTTTTTTTAAATTGAAAGCTTGAAATCAGAGCTTAGCTGCCTACGGGTGCATGTGCTGTTGGAACAAAGGCCCCACAGTTTTGAAGCATGGAGAGATGACAGCAGAGGACATGGCTGGGACTAGGGAATGCCATACTGCCCAGCAAAGAGAACTGCTTTGGTGCCTAGGAAACTATATCTCTAATTGAATTATTTTACATTATGGGATCAGGTCCAAGTTTCATACTGTACTATATCCATCTTCTGAAGCTAGCAGGCTAAACTTCTCGTGTGCTCTTCTTTTTATACAAATTTATATGAGAAAAACAATCAATGTAATTTAGGCTAAGTTTATACCGTTACACAGCAAAAGGTAA
This sequence comes from Leptodactylus fuscus, assembly GCF_031893055.1. Lineage (NCBI taxonomy): Eukaryota > Metazoa > Chordata > Amphibia > Anura > Leptodactylidae > Leptodactylus > Leptodactylus fuscus. The sequence goes on along the minus strand of NC_134267.1, from coordinate 119,513,335 downwards.
ATTATCTATGCTGGGAAAGTATTGTATACATGTATTATAAAGTTATTTGCCCTCTGTAACCTCTGTCTTTCAAGGTTCTTTTTTTTTTTAAATATTGCTGATACCAGCAAAAATGATCACCTTGCCTTTCATTCTATATTACTTTCAGGCTAAGTACATGCTTAAAGGGAACATGTCACCATAAAGGCCTTGTGTCTGTGTATGCAGACAACATGATATACACAGAAAGAGTTAAGCAGATTTATATATATTATGCTGGGGGAAATGTACAACTTGTCAGTTCTGCATTTATTTCACTGTACTTTGTGTGTTTTTTCTGCAGATTAGACTGCATTTTAAAGTTCCCTTTAATAATGGCATCCCTTTCCCCATGGCTTTGTTTTTGAGAGTTTTCTGACAGTATTGTGAAGTGCATTCCTAGCACAAAAGCTTTGATTCCAAGGAGGCAGCTGAAAAACACCAGAAATCTGCAATAAATCTTACCATTTCCACAAACACAGTCAAAGCATTTGCCTTCTAAACTGGGCAGCTGCTGAATATACAAGAACAATGTAGTGTACATTTTAACTGGCTAGAAAACATGCTAGCCTTTCATGCAGGGTAGAGCCATCCATTTAGGCTTCCACTTCCACCATAGGGAGAACAGAAGATATGGTAAATTATACCTATTGTCTATAAACAGTGTTATGATAATGTCCCTGGAGGAAATATCAGAAATTGCAGGTATTATTTGACAACAGAGAGCAGTAAAACTAGCTGTTAAAGAGGACTTTTCACCACTTGGGGCACAAGTGGTTTTATATACCACTAGAAAGTCGACAGTGCGCTGAATTCAGCGCACTGTTGGCTTTCACGATCTGTGCCCCCGATTAATTACTTTTCTTTTGTTGACTGCATCTATTTACTGCAGACTGGCACCGCAATGGGGAGTAAAATGGTGCCACAGTACGCTAATCTCTTCATGGCCAAGCTTGAGAATGACTTCCTATCCACCTGCACCACCAGGCCTCTGGCCTACTATCGTTTCATTGACAATATCCTAATCATCTGGACTGGGTCTGAACAACAGCTGAAAACCTTCCATGAACAATTCAACCAGTTCCATCCCACCATCAACCTGACGCTCAATTACTCCTTCTCTGAAATAAACTTCCTGGACGCAGTCATCAAGATACAGGACAACAAAATTGAGACATCGCTGTATCGGAAGCCGATTGACCGACCAACCTGATGAAAGCTATACCTAAGATGGAATAGCTTTCATCCTAAACACATAAAGAACTCCATTGTCTACAGCCAGGCTATCAGATACCAATGCATATGTTCAAACCCTGCAGATAGAGACGAACACCTTGGAGGCCTCAAAAACACATTCTTAAGGCAGGGTTACCATCCAAGAACAATTGATAACCAAATCACCAAGGCCACCAGAATACCAAGATCGGATTTATTAAAATACAATACCAAACAGGAAAACAATCAGGTGCCCCTGGTCGTCACATATAACCCCCACCTGGAGATGCTGAGAGGAATCACACGCAAATTACATCCACTACTGCAAAAAGACAACCGTCTAAAATCCATATTTCCAGACCCCCCTCTCCTATGCTACAGACAGCCACCAAACCTCAGGAATATGGTTATTAGCAGCTCACTGTCACCTCCAACTAACACAGGAACATTCCCATGCGGACAGAAGAGTTGCAAAACCTGCCCTCACATACTGACCACCCACAAGATAGAGATACCAAACTCTAACAGGAAATATCAAATCCGAGGTACGTTCACCTGTAACATACCTAATGTAATGTATTTAATAATGTGCACCAAATATCCCACTGAAAATCTGTATGTTGGAGAGACCGGACAGCAGCTTAGAATGCGTATGAATTCATATCGCCATACAATTAGAGAACAGAGAATGGACCTTCCCGTGTCAAAACATTTCTGTAACGAGGATCATAATATCACCGGTGACATGAAAATTTTGGTTTTAAGAGGAAATTTTAAATCAAGGAAAGAGCGACGGATTTATGAGTATAAACTTATGACCCTGCTTCAAACACTGGAGAAGGGGTTAAATCTGTCACATGGGTTTATGGCATCCTACAGAAATCACTGACCTGAGACCCTGTGAACAGATAAGAATCTGAGAACCTGAAATTGTTTACATTGTTTCTACCAATAACTAATAACCCTCTACCCCCCTTCCTCCTAGAATTCTATCCCTATGTGTCCTTTTGTATATAAATATGCATCCTTCAGAAATGGTTTTTAAATTTACTTGAGAAAGGAGCATAGAGTTCCGAAACGTTGTAATCTGTCATCATTATTAGTTAGCCATTAAAACGGTATTAACTACTGAAGACTATCAAGTTTTTTTTTTTTTTTTTTTTTATATTTCCTACCCACTGGCTAAAACGGTACGAGTACAAACATTTTCCTTACGATAAATAGGATGAGGGAATAAATGTAGTTTACTAGAATTGTGTCTTGTGCAGAAAACTATTTGTGAGCTAAACAGCCTAAACGCAAGTATACATTATAGCTCAAGTGTCATGCTGTATTAACCCATTATGAAAGGAAAGAAATTTATATGGTGGTATATTAAGCTCACAGAGGACTGCTTAGACTGAACATGATTCTAGCAGATGTAAACATTGCAGGACACATTCTGTGACGTTGAACAAGGGTATATACTGTTAGAGCAGTGTAGAAAAACTATTATTTATTGATCAACCAGACTAACATCCTCTATTATCAGAACCTCCCACTCCTGTATACAAGACTTCTCCCATGTTGCACCACTTCTCTTGAATGCTCTACCCTGGAGAATCAGATTAACTCCTAATTTTTACAGCTTCAAGTGCAAACTAAAGACACATCTTTTCAGACAGGCCTATCACAATTCCTAATGTAAACCCTTCCGCAATTAAAATCCCTAAAACAAACCCTCCTCTATTCACACTCCCACATTACCCTACGGGAGTGAAAGCTAACCTTTTGAGCTTGGTGTGTCAAAATTCATAAAAAGACCTAGCCTAACTATGGTTAGGCAGCGCTAGTGTGAATGTACCTAAAAAAAAAAAGAATTTGAGGGGTATTTAATATATAGTCTATTCCAGTTTTCTGGCTTAAACAAGTTTATGTATAGAAATTATAAATTTGTACTGTTTTACTGCTTGCCTCTTTCCATAAAAATCAGTGGGGCTTAGCAAGGCCTCCCATTAGTTGGCAGATTTACTATAACCCCTGTCAGAAGCTGCTATAATAATTATAGCTCATATCTTCCCCATCTTCAGATTTTACTTCCTGGTGCTCAGAGGACCATAGAGGTGCCTCATTTTTAAGAGGCAATAAATTCTGTGCATCTCACTCTAGTTCACAGGGGATAAAGACTAGTGCATGAAATTCCAGACATGATAAATTCCCCATTGTGAGCCTCCTTATTTGTGGATTAACTCTACTTTTGACTTTAATGACTTTTAATAAGGTACATCACAATATAAAATATGAACGCGCTTGAATATTCCATATATGATTGCTAGTTGCCACTGGTTTTGTCAATGTCCTTTCTCCAGTGGTTATTGGAGTGAACATCTGACTTTTGTTGGTCAACAAAGAAAATATTCGGCTATGGAGACTTGCAGTAAAAGCAGAAGAATCCGGCACTCTGATGGTGCCATGAATAAGGGGATTGCACCCAAAGCATGTAGGCATTTGTAACCACTTGTGACAAGTATTCTGGGTTTTCCATGTTGAAATGAAGGATTTTTTTTTTTTTTTTGCTTCCCTATTAGAGTGTCAGTTTGCAGCTGGTGAACCTTTTCTTCTGCTAAAGAGACTTAACAGTCCAGGTCAGATGGATTCATTCACTTCAATGGAGTTGCAATGACACTGATCTTAGTAGAATGCAGCCACGATTTTCTTATTCTGAAGATACCCTTTATATCTTTAGATTAGAATACACATTGTTCATATGCAGTCAGGAACCATGGAAGTATACATGCATATGTTTATTAATACTGTTTGCCAAGTGGCTTTATCTTTATTTTATATGCAGTTAAGGGGGTTGTCCGGAATTACTTTTTATTTATTTATTTTTTATATCCCATCTGTCCCTGGTGCTCCAGTGTCTTCCAACGTAGTCCGGTCTTGCTGTTCTGGTGTTTTCTTCTGGCAGAAGTGCCCATGGCATGTGATCACTAAGGCCAATCATGGCCTAAAGGACATGGGATGTCACTCAGCGGTCACGTACAGTAAGGACTTCTGCCAGACGACAACAGCAGGATTGGTCCCCACTGGGAGACACTGAAGCCTCTGAGACAGGTGAGTATGGTTTTTGTTTTGTTTTTTTTCACCTTTCCCAGTCTCAAATTAAAAAAAAAAAAAGGTTATCCCAGACAACCCCTTTACCAATGTCAAACTCAAAATACACTCTAAGGGTGCATTCACACTGAGTAAACGCTAGCTTATTCTGAACGTAAAACACGTTCAGAATAAGCGGCGTCTAAAGCAGCTCCATTCATTTCTATGGGAGCGGGGATACGAGCGCTCCCCATAGAAATGAATGGGCTGCTTCTTTCACTCCGTGCAGTCCCATTGAAGTGAATGGGGAGTGCCGGCGTGTACGCTCCGGCATGAGCAGAGCTTGCCGTATACGCTCGTATCCCCGCTCCCATAGAAATGAATGGTGCTGCTTTAGACGCCGCTTATTCTGAACGTGTTTTACGTTCAGAATAAGCTAGCGTTTACTCAGTGTGAATTCACCCTTATAGCCTGTACTTAGGTGAATTGCATTCTTTGAGTGTTTCATGTACTCACTATGACATTGAGGTTTACTTCATGGATAACCACATTGTTTTGTTATTTCCTACAATAATGCTGGGAGATTGAGTGTGTTTTATTAATGTCAGAAAAAGCCGTTGATAAACCAACATTCCCATTTCTATGGGAGCTATTCAATATAACAATTGTGTACAAATAAAGTCTCTGTTGGTTACATATAGTGTTCTAGATATACAGTATGTATTGCCATAGGTTAAGATGAATAGTTTTTCTCCTTCTTAGATGCTTCATTTACTATGTTTTCAATGTTTCGGTATAGAATCGCTAAGGTTTCCCAGTTAATACTATGATTAAATGTATATTAGTAAATAGTCATTGTAATGTTATCATATACTTACCAGCATGTGCTTGACTAAAATAAAATTACAGGTTATCCTGCAATAAAAGCAATTCTGCCTAGACAAGGCTGCTGCTTAGGAAACCATGCTTGCACACAATACCCCTTTAGGAAAGCTTTTCTTTGACATGTAAATGTGGAGGGTCCCCTGACCAGGCTGTATAGGATTAGAGCAGAGGGTGTTGCAGATGTCCTTCAGTTGTATCACTCACACTGGACTTCCTTTACGAGTATATACGGTTCCTATAGATCAGCAGAATACATGTAAGTATTAATGCTTCTTATTTTCTCCTTCTCACTAAGTTTATAACAGGATAAATTGTCCATAAAAGTAAATGACTTTTATAGTAAATGCTACATTTTGATTTGCACGTCATGTGCATTGTCCAGCTTGCTCCCATGGAAGCACAAAAACAACCAGTAAGATGAGGAAACTGGTGTGACATACAGTATGTGATGTCATGTATGTGAGTTATATTCATTTCAAATCTGTTTGGATTATTTAATAATTTGATGGTGTATTATCCATATGTCTGCAGGTATTAGATAGCATTGCAAATGGTTGTATAGCTATCCTTAAATAGAAATAAGTTCCAGATTTCCAGCCATGGGCATTGTAAGTGCAGTACTTTACGTGACACATTCCATAAATATTTGCACTGAGTGTTTGAAGTTCACATTCCAGGAATACTAATATTGAGAACCTACCAAAATTTAAGGGAATTTCAAGAAACCTGTTTTTTGAGTCGTCTACTTGAGCCCTGCTAACTATTGTCCCCTGATCAGTGAACTCTCTTACTTTAACTACAGATACAATAGACCCATAGACAAGTCCTGTTGTAAATATAGTTATATATGCTCAATGTTTTTGTGTATGTTTTTATCTGTAAAAGAGCAAACATACAGAAAAATGCATGTGTAGTGTCTAAACAATTTCTCATGTTTTTGATATTTTGTAGCATATTTCCCTGTATGGAGATACTTCTCAATTGGGGTGGAGGGGATGGGAGGATATTTTCTTTGATTATTTTCTGCCCTACTGCTGTATTTTATGTGCTCAGTATACTGTGAAGGAGATGGGCCTTTTGTCTATGTGAAATAGAACACAATAATGCATTTTGACAATGCATTTTATTTTTAAACTCTCATCTCGAAATATATTTGTGTTTTACTGGTAATTAGATACTCTTTTCTAATTATGGGCTGCATGTTGTGATGCACTGTAAGCGTATGTGGAGCATTGTGTAGCGTTAGCATTGTTTAAATGGGTTACCGGGATAAAAATATTGATGACCTCAAAATTAAGACAGTGGGGGTCCGACACTCTGTACCCTTATCAAAAGGCTGTTCTCAGCAGCTAGTAGACAGAGAATGGAGCAGGTAGCAAACAGCTCCATTCCCTGTGTTTATGATTAGATTAGATTACTGCAGCTCCCATTCACTTGAATGAAAGTTAAGCTGCAGTGATTCAGTTCAGAAGCTACAGATCTGTGTGTTTCATCTCTATGCTCTGCAAATCAAATGCTGAAAATATCTTGGAAAACTCCTTTAAAAAGCAGATGTACAGTGTTGGCCAAAAGTATTGGCACCCCTGCAATTCTGTCAGATAATACTCATGCTCTTCCAGAAAATGATTGCAATCACAAACTCTTTGGTATTAATATCTTCATTTATTTTGCTTGCAATGAAAAAACACAAAAGAGAATGAAAAAAAAAAGTCAAATCATTGATCATTTTACACAAAACTCCAAAAATGGGCCGGACAAAAGTATTGGCACCCTCAGCCTAATACTTGGCAGCACAACCTTTAGACAAAATAACTGCGAACAACGGCTTCCGGTAACCATCAATGAGTTTCTTACAATGCTCGGCTGGAATTTTAGACCATTCTTCTTTGGCAAACTGCTCTAGGTCCCTGAGATTTGAAGGGGGCCTTCTCCAAACTGCCATTTTGAGATCTCTCCACAGATGTTCTATTGGATTCAGGTCTGGACTCATTGCTGGCCACTTTAGAAGTCTCCAGTGCTTTCTCTCAAACCATTTTCTAGTGCTTTTTGAAGTGTGTTTTGGGTCATTGTCCTGCTGAAAGACCCATGACCTCTGAGGGAGACCCAGCTTTCTCACACTGCAAAATTTGTTGGTAGTCTTCAAACTTCATAATGCCATGCACACGGTCAAGCAGTCCAGTGCCAGAGGCAGCAAAGCAACCCCAAAACATCAGGGAACCTCCGCCATTTTTGACTGTAGGGACCGTGTTCTTTTCTTTGAAGGACTTTTTTTTTCCCTGTAAACTCTATGTTAATATAATAATAATAATACATTTTATTTATATAGCGCCAACATATTCCGCAACGCTGTACAATTTGTAGGGTTCAAATACAGACAGATACATTACAAAGAAAATCATTTCACACAATGGGACTGAGGGCCCTGCTCGCAAGAGCTTACAATCTATGAGGTAGAGGGGGTGACACAAGAGGTAGCAGGGGCGGTATTACTTATGCAGAGGTCAGACACTTTTGTAATAGAGGTGACTGTCATTACACAAACATAAGACTTTATGAGCCGTCACCAGTCGTGTCCTGTAACATGTGGATGGAGCTTGGACCTATAAAGTTATCCTGAGATGACATCATATCATGTGGGGTAATGTGGGAGCAGGGACAGAGGAGGGTTAAGGGTTTACATTAGACATTGTGATAGGCTTGTCTGAAAAGATGCGTCTTTAGTTTGCGTTTGAAACTGTAGAAATTGGGAGTTAATCTGATTGTCCGGGGTAGAGCATTCCAGAGAAGTGTTGCAACTCGGGAGAAGTCTTGTACACGAGCGTGGGAGGTTCTGATAATACAGGATGTAAGTGTTAGGTCATTGAGTGAGCAGAGAGCACGGGTTGGGCGGTAGACAGAGGTGAGGGAGGAAATGTATGGAGGTGCAGCATTATAGAGAGCCTTGTGGATGAGAGTAATAACTTTATATTTTATTCTATATTGAATAGGCAGCCAATGTAACGACTGGCACAGACCAGAGGCATCACTGCAGCGTCTAGCCTGATAGATGAGCCTGGCCGCTGCATTCAGAATAGATTGTAGAGGGGAGAGTTTAGTGAGGGGAAGACCGATTAGTAAGGAGTTACAGTAGTCAAGACGAGAATGAATCAGAGAGACAATAAGTGTCTTTAGTGTATCTCTGGTGAGGAAAGGGCGTATTCTGGAGATGTTTTTGAGGTGGAGGTGACATGAACGTGCGAGTGATTCAACATGAGGGGTGAAGGAAAGGTCTGCGTCAAACATGACCCCAAGGCAGTGGGCCTGCTGCCTAGGAGTTATAGTAAGGCCTGAGACTGCAATGGATATATCAGGGACAGATCTATTAGATGGTGGAAACAGTAGTAGTTCAGTCTTGGAGAGATTTAGTTTCAGATAGAGTGAGGACATGATATTTGAGACAGCAGAGAGACAGTTGCTGGTATTCTGTATGAGTGCAGGGGTGATGTCATGGGAAGATGTGTATAATTGGGTGTCATCAGCATAAAGATGGTACCTGAAGCCAAATCTGGCAATGGTTTGTCCAATGGGGGCTGTGTAGAGAGAAAAGAGGAGGGGGCCTAGGACCGAGCCCTGAGGAACCCCAACAGCAAGGGAAAGAGGGGAGGAAACAGAGCCCGCAAATGATACACTGAAGGTGCGGTCTGAGAGATAAGAGGAGAACCAGGAGAGCGCAGTGTCATTGAGGCCAACTGAGTGGAGCATAGTGAGGAGGAGTTGATGGTCAACAGTGTCAGAAGCTGCAGAGAGGTCCAGAAGAATAAGTGTCAAAAGCTGCAGAGAGGTCCAGAAGAATAAGAAGAGAGAAGTCGCCATTGAATTTAGCCATTAGGAGATCATTGGAGACTTTTGTGAGAGCCGTTTCAGTAGAGTGCAGAGCGCAGAAGCCAGATTGTAAGGGGTCAAGCAGAGAGTTAGCAGAGAGATAGCGGATTAAACGAGAATAGACCAGGCGTTACAAGAGTTTAGAGATGAAGGGGAGGTTAGAGACAGGTCGATAGTTAGCATCACAGGATGGGTCCAGGGAGGGTTTTTTCAATAGCGGGGTTATAACAGCATGCTTGAAGGAGGATGGGAAGATTCCAGAAGAGAGAGAGAGGTTAAATATTTTAGTAAGGTAAGTAGTGACAGCAGGCGACAGAGATTGGAGAAGGTGTGAGGGGAAGGGGTCACTGCTGCAGGTTGTAGGGCGAGATGAAGAAAGTAGGTGGGAGACTTCCTCTTCTGTAACAGGTTCAAAAGATGAGAATGGACAGTCTGAAGTGCGGTTGGTGAGGGGATCATTGCTATGGTAGGTGGTGGGATCAATGCCACCTGGGGCTTGGGCAGTAATTTCCTGATGGATCTTATCAATTTTAGCATGGAAATATGTTGATGTGTTTTCCCAAAAAGCTCTACTTATGTCTCATCTGACCAGAGAACATTCTTCCAAAACATTTTTGGCTTTCTCAGGTACGTTTTGGCAAACTCCAGCCTGGATTTTTTATGTCTCTGGGTAAGAAGTGGGGTCTTCCTGGGTATTCTACCATACAGTCCCTTTTCTTTCAGACGCTGACAGATAGTACGGGTTGACACTGTTCTATCCTCGGACTGCAGGGCAGCTTGAACTTGTTTGGATGTTAGTTGAAGTTCTTTATCCACCATCTGCACAATCTTGCATTGAAATCTCTCGTCAATTTTTCTTTTCCGTCCAAATCTAGGGAGGTTAGCCACAGTGCCATTGGCTTTAAACTTCTTGATGACACTGCGCACGGTAGACACAGGAACATTCAGGTCTTTGGAGATGGACTTGTAGCCTTGAGATTGCTCATGCTTCCTCACAATTTTGCTTCTCAAGTCCTCAGACAGTTCTTTGGTCTTCTTTCTTTTCTCCATGCTCAATGTGGTACACACAAGGACACAGGACAGAGGTTGAGTCAACTTTAATCCATTTCAACTGGCTGCAAGTGTGATTTAGTTATTACCACCACCTGTTAGGTGCCTCAGGTAAGTAACAGGTGCTGTTAATTACACAAATTAGAGAAGCATCACATGATTTTTCAAACTGTGCCAATACTGACAGAATTGCAGGGGTGCCAATACTTTTGATCTACACTGTAGTAAAATTCCAGAGACAATAATCTTTCAGAAAATTAATATTAGGCTGAGGCCCCACATTGCAGAAACACAACTTTTTTGTTGCAGATTTTTGAGCCAAAGTCAAGAATGGCTACACAAGGAATGGGAAATATAGAGGAAGCTCTTATACTTCTAACTTCTGCTCAAACCACTCGGGCTTTGGCTCAAAAAGCCACAGCAAAATCTGCAACAAAAAAAGCTGCTTTTCCGCAACGTGGGAGCCTCAGCCTGAGGGGTGGTTCACACTTGCGCCCAGTGTCCAGTTTGTGCATTCCATCGGGTTTCCGTCTTCAGCCCCGGCGAAACTGAAACCCTGCAGTCACTTTTAAAACCTATTCTGTTGAAAGGGTTTGTACAGGTGACCACCCTTGACTGCCTGCTGCCTGTCCGCGGGCATGCAGGACTTTGTGTCCGGCTAAAAAAAAATTGGTTTCCCCGCAGGCCGGCGGACACGTTCGGTAATGGGTTTTAAAACACGTTCAGGAGAATGGGTTTTAAAACTGACTGCTAGGTTTCAGTTTCACCGGGGCTGAAGACGGAAACCCGATGGAATGCACAAACTGGACACCATGGGCAAGTGTGAACTGCCCCTTAAAGGGGTTTTTCGACATTTTTTAATTACCTTTCCTTAACTCCTTGATGACCCTGGACCTCTGAGGATCAGCTGTTTGAAACCTCAGCAGCGATGCTTCCACTTCACAGTCTATGTGACGTCAGATTTATTGGTTGTATGGCCTGATCGCAGCTCATTTCCATTCAAGTAGTGGGTTGAGTTGCAATACTAAGCACAGCTGTTGCACAAATCTACAGCAATGTGTTTGGCAAGTACTAAATAGACCGCAGCCCTCACATGAGCGATATAGCCCCTTCAAACAGCTGATCAGTCAGGATCATAGGTGTCAGAATCTGTAACTGATGACCTATCCATTAACCTTTCCGCTATTTAGAAAGCATGGAAAACCCCTGTATGCCTAATGCACAGCATGATTGCCAAGTACTGCCTTTATCAAGAGGAGTTGGTCTGCTTTAAAGGAGTTTTTCAAGAATCCCAATTTTAAAAGGAGCCTATCACTGCTCCAGTTTCTTTAACATGCTCCCATAGTGCTATAAATGCTGTTACCAGGATATAAACAATAACTTTTTTTTATGTTGCAGAGCCCCAGAGATGTGGAGAAAAAGCCCTTTTATTCTTTATTCAAATGAGGATCTTGAAGCACAGGGTAAGTTTTCTTCTATTATTGAGCTCTGCTGCATCATCAAGAAACACGCCCATCCTGCATTCAGCTCACCCCCTGGGCAGTGTGAGTTGATCCAATGTGAGTTGATCCTCCCACTGCCCAGGGGGGGAGTGAATGTAGGATGAGCGTGTTTCTTGATGATGCAGCAGTACTCAGTAATAGAAGAAAACTACTCCTGTGCTCCAAGATCCTAATTTGAATAAAGAATAAAAGTTCTTTTTTTCTATGCATCCCTGGGGCTCTGAAACATAAGAAAGGTGTTGTTTTAATTTTGCTAACAGCATCTACAGCAGTATGGAAGCAGTTTTTGTTTCCAGTTTTCCAGGAATTTCTAACATCTTTTCCATAATGGTTGGCACTCCTTTAAAATAGCTATGGTATCATTTCAGCCCACACCGGAAACATTTTTGTTCTCCCACCAAGTTTTGTGAAGCAGTTTATTATCCACCCGTATTCCTCCTGACTTAATGCACATTCAGGGAGAATATGGACAGAGCTGCCTCACAATATGTGGTGGGATGATCTGGCATCTATACACCTGCTGGATATCCTCAAATGTGTATAAATAATATTATGTTTTAATACCTTTTTTTTTTTTTTTTTTTAAATGAGTTTAATTTCTGTGCATCATCATATTCTAAAACCCCTTATGCTTCTGTGAACGGAGCTATGTAAGACACCTTTTTATGCAGTTTTTATTGACATTGTTTAGGAGGATACAGTCCTATGAAAAAGTTTGGGCACCCCTATTAATCTTAATCATTTTTTGTTCTAAATATTTTGGTGTTTGCAACAGCCATTTCAGTTTGATATATCTAATAACTGATGGACACAGTAATATTTCAGGATTGAAATGAGGTTTATTGTACTAACAGAAAATGTGCAATATGCATTAAACCAAAATTTGACCGGTGCAAAAGTATGGGCACCCTTATCATTTTATTGATTTGAATTCCCCTAACTACTTTTTACTGACTTACTAAAGCACAAAATTGGTTTTGTAACCTCAGTGAGCTTTGAACTTCATAGCCAGATGTATCCAATCATAAGAAAAGGTATTTAAGGTGGCCAATTGCAAGTTGATCTCCTATTTGAATCTCCTCTGAAGAGTGGCATCATGGGCTACTCAAAACAACTCTCAAATGATCTGAAAACAAAGATTGTTCAACATAGTTGTTCAGGGGAAGGATACAAAAAGTTGTCTCAGAGATTTAACCTGTCAGTTTCCACTGTGAGGAACATAGTAAGGAAATGGAAGACCACAGGGACAGTTCTTGTTAAGCCCAGAAGTGGCAGGCCAAGAAAAATATCAGAAAGGCAGAGAAGAAGAATGGTGAGAACAGTCAAGGACAATCCACAGACCACCTCCAAAGAGCTGCAGCATCATATTGCTGCAGATGGTGTCACTGTGCATCGGTCAACTATACAGCGCACTTTGCACAAATAGAAGCTGTATGGGAGAGTGATGAGAAAGAAGCCGTTTCTGCACGTACGCCACAAATAGAGTTGCCTGAGGTATGAAAAAGCACATTTGGACAAGGCAGCTTCATTTTGGAAACAAAAATTGAGTTGTTTGGTTATAAAAAAAGGTGTTATGCATGGCGTCCAAAAAGAAACAGCATTCCAAGAAAAACACATGCTACCCACTGTAAAATTTGGTGGAGGTTCCATCATGCTTTGGGGCTGTGTGGCCAATGCCGGCATCGGGAATCTTGTTAAAGTTGAGAGTCGCATGGATTCCACTCAGTATCAGCAGATTCTTGAGAATAATGTTCAAGAATCAGTGACGAAGTTGAAGTTACGCCGGGGATGGATATTTCAGCAAGACAATGATCCAAAACACTGCTCCAAATCCTCAGGCATTCATGCAGAGGAACAATTACAATGTTCTGGAATGGCCATCCCAGTCCCCAGACCTGAATATCATTGAACATCTGTGGGATGATTTGAAGCGGGCTGTCCATGCTCGGCGACCATCTAACTTAACTGAACTTGAATTGTTTGTCCAAAATACCTTTATCCAGGATCCAGGAACTGATTAAAAGCTACAGGAAGCGACTAGAGGCTGTTATCTTTGCAAAAGGAGGATCTACTAAATATTAATGTCACTTTTCTGTTGAGGTGCCCATACTTTTGCACCGGTCAAATTTTGGTTTAATGCATATTGCACATTTTCTGTTAGTACAATAAACCTCATTTCAATCCTGAAATATTACTGTGTCCATCAGTTCTTAGATATATCAAACTGAAATGGCTGTTATAAACACCAAAATATTTAGAACTAAAAATGATTAAGATTAATAGGGGTGCCCAAACTTTTTCATAGGACTGTATGTACTGTCATGGCTCTTTTTATTATTATTTTTTGGAAGGTGAGACAATTTGGGCATTTTAAAAAAAAATTTCTCCCATTATTTTATTCACCACGTGGAATTAAAAATGTTATATTTCATAAATATTTTATAGTTTTGGGTGTGGGTATACCTAATATGTAGGTTTTATTTCTTTGATATCTGATCTAGGGAAAGGGGGATAAATATTTTTCTTATTTTTTTTATATTTTTAAAACTCTTTGGAACTTTTAGAATTTATTTTTAATCCCTCCCCCCCATTAGTTTGCAGATATCATAGGCCGTAATTTTACAGTATTGCAGTCTATGGTGAAACCGCTACATTGCTATTGAGTCCTACCATAGCGAGAGATTAATAGCAAAGTGCCTATGGCAGGGCTGGGAACCTTCAGAAGGCTCCCAGCTGCCATGGTAGTGGAAAGGCTCTGCCTTAACTGTTCCATTGCTAAGAATAAAAGTAACCCACCTCCACGTAGCAAAGGATAGATTTATATGCTCTGAGTTATTAAGATAATCCTTTAATAGTCCCACAGTGGGGAAATTTCAGTATGTTACAGCAGCATAGTAATACAGATACAGGATAATAAACAGTGATATATTACAGAAGCAGACACACATATGCTGAGAGGGGAAAATATACTAGGAATCCATAGCAGCTAAGGAACAGAGGAAGAAATAAGGAAGACTTTTAGTTCTCTGCGCGGAGTGATCTTTGCTTGGTCTGATGTGGAGTGGTATGGTGGCCGCACAGGAACTAGGCCATCTTGTCCCTGCTTTTTTACACAGCAGGGATCAGGTAGTATGGTCCCTGCATGTTTGAGACAGAGCCATTATAGAAGGTTTTTTTTAAAAAAATCTATTTACATGTCTAGATAACAGCACTTTACTGTTACATACAGTGCCCAAATACTAGGACTGCACAAGGCTGTGAAAGTCAATGCATAGAACTAATAAATTGAAGAGAATTGAAGTAAATCTTATTTGATAAGCTAAAAGGTCTTATTTGAGCCCAAGAAACTATGCAATTTTGTAAAATGTGAGTTTGATAACTACTGACTTTCCAAGTAATGAATAGCTGCAGCTATAGATGGAAACTTGAACCTAGGAATGTTTTCTAAAACTGTTTCTTTAAGAGGCTGAATTTGACTTGGATTCCAGAACTGTACAGTAATGCTTGAATAATCTGCATTTCTAATGGTGCGCACAAAATATGTCCATGGATGTACTTTGAATGTTCTGTGGAGTTGCTATATTTTATTTTCAAGCAGATTTTTGTCTTGTGTGAATGAAGATACGTGATCACACTTGGATCACTGTGACAGAAGTTTTTCTTCTGGTGTCAGGTTCTAGCGTATGTGCTATGTACTCTTCTATATATACTTCCGTTATGATAAAGTTTTGTCGTCCTTAACACATCACCCACGTACTGCAGCTTTCATTGTGCTCTTGATGGCCATGTGCTATGACTAAGAAACCCTGGAGGCAGACCACACCATCAACTAGTTCTCTCTTCTACCAGTAACCATGGCAACGAAAAGCGAGTTCACGGCTAAGGCTTATTAGGTTTCAAAATAACATTAGGTAACTAAAGGTGCAATCCTACATTCACCGTCACACTGCAACTTTACTATTACAGACACCAGGTCCTATCGGCATATTTATGCCCTTCTAAATGAAATGCATCAGGAATTGTTTAATACTTTACTGACCTTATTTCGCCAGATCCCTGGCACGCTGGCTTGGCAGTCAGGGACAATGGTAACATGCAGGCATCTAGTGATCAGCATCATCTTGACAAGACGTGGCTCAAAATTGCTATAAATGAACTTTTATTTGGTTTGCATTCAAAATCTGAGGCAGCTTGGGTAGAATTATACTTTGTGGGGGGAACTGGATGAATGTTATACTGTGTAGGAATCAATGTAGTAAACATTATACTGTATGGGTCCACACAGAATACTGGATACTGTCTGGGTGACAAAGGTGGTATGATACTATGTGGAAACCACTAAGGAGGCATTATGCTGTGTGTGGGCATCAAGTGACTGGATGAGAGGGGTTAAAAGCATGGTCACTTGTAAAATTTTACGCATGCTACATGTTTTGTCACTCTATATAGCAGTACATGTGAAGCTCGATGGACCTCATTGACCATAATATGATGACATGTAATGCATTGCTTAAAACACTGAACAGCTTTCTGTAGGCATCAATAAAGGCACTTTGTCTTATATGATAACATAATTTCAGGGGCATGTAACTGTGTGCCAAGATAAATCAATTCAATGGTTTATTTTTCTTCTTTGTCTTGTGTCCTTTTTGTTTTCAGTATTCTACAGCAAAATTTGGATTAAGACAATTTTATGACCCTCTGCCAGGGTGAATAATTACTTTTGCCAGGCTTTAGTGTGGCTCTTTTGTTATTCAAGTAGCACAGAAATGCCAAGAAACAATTTTCCTAATTTGGAGAGCAGGGACAGTTCCTTTTTTACACTGTCGCCTTCCCTTAGAAATATTTTTTTGTGAATATCCAGTAACCAAATTTATAATACATTTATATTTATATAAACTTATTAGAGTGTTTATTTTGCAATCTATTTACAATTCCTACAAAAAAATTACAAAAGGAATAACTTTGTAAATCACAATACGGTATATTCTCTAGTCAAAGGATTTCTTAATTTGTACACCTAGCTTGCACCTTTGATATTTATCAGCGGATAAAAAAAAAACCATGTTATAGTCTATAGGCATGGATAAATGATCTTTAAATATGTTAATGATTGCCTTAAGTTGCACTAAGTCTTTTCTCATACAGTACATTCCAGATATTCGCTTTGTAAATCTAGAATGGCTGCTGTCTTCTTTAGCTCTCATGTATCATTACAGCTTCATTACTTTACAATTTTTTCCCTAGTGCTGACAGACGTAGATATTGGGATGTGCATTATCTTTTCCACTCCCTTTGGATTCTACTCTGGCTGCTACCATTTTCTCTCTATAGTTCACACACGGACGTGTGTATTTTGGCACTGGAAAGAAAAGCTTCCTAAGCTTTTTTTTTTTTTACCTTTCCAAGCTTTTTTTGGAGCTTTTTTTTGTAAAAACAGCTTCCAAAAAAAGCCAGGCTGTTTTCCCCTCCCATAAAATGAATGGGCTGAAAAAACAGCTAGTGTTTTTTTTCCATGCGGTTTTTGCAAAAAAAGCGTTGCTTATTTTTGCAAAAAAACGCGCGGAAAAAAAGCTTGCTGTTTTCGCCTCCCATTCTCTTCTATTGCTTTCTTCAGGCGGAAAACGCCTGAAGTGAAGAAAGGTCTTGTCGCTTCTTTTTCTGCTAGCAGAAAAAAAAGCTAGCAGAAATAAAAAACTAGCTGTTCACACGGGGACATGGAGGCTGATTTTGACAGCTGATTTCGCTTCAAAATCAGTCCCTTTACAATGGAGCCCTATGTGAACAGCTAGTTTTTTTTTTCTGCTAGCTTTTTTTTATTGCTAGCTTTTTTTGCTAGCAGAAAAAGAAGCAACATGACCTTTCTTTTTAACGCCTGAAAAAATGAATTGGAGTCTATGGGGCGCTAGCGGTTTTTGGTCGCTTATTTTTGCAGCTGTTTTGGCAAAAACAGCGACCGAAACCGCTAGCGGTTTTTTATCATGTACTTTTTTGTAGTGCAAAAAAAAAGCTTCAAAAAAACAGCGACCTAAAAAGCGTCAAAAACAGCATCAAAAACAGTGTCAAAAACAGCCTCCAATGCAGCATCCAAAAAAAGCGACGCTGAAAAATCAGTGCCAAAATCAGCTAGGCTTTTTTCAAGTGTGAACTAGGGGCGAAATCAGCTGTCAAAATCAGCCTCCATGTCCCCGTGTGAACTAGCTCTGTATTGTTTGCCTCAACTGAAAACTCTGATGTCTTCCTTCTTCTCCACTTCTCTATTCTGATCTGCCATATACAATCTTCTTTTTCCATTGCTTCAATATCTATTACTAAAAGAAGGGAGGGAGAGAGCAGAGATTGATGACACCGCTAAAAGCAGTGTGGTGTTGGATATATTTGAAAAGCAGCAGGACAACCAATTATATGAATGAGTTAAACAGACTCTTCCACAACAAAATCATTTTTTTTTTTTTTTTTTTTTTTATAAAGACTGTTTAGAAATTTGGTTAATTTTGAATATACACTGATGAGCAAAAGGGTAACAATGTTTTGATTTTATAATTTTCAGGGTCCATATTTCATCACGTCAGCTTCAAACGTGACACTACCATCATTTTATAGACAATCATCTTCGCTGTCTCACACATAAATTTGACTTACAACTATTTAGCATATGATTAGTTATGCAGATTCTTGTTACTGTTTTGCTCCTAAAAATCTAAATTTACATTTTTATGACTTTGTTAGTATTTTGTAGATCCACCTTTTGGCTTTTAACACTGCCTGAATCCTTCTGGGCACACCCCAGAATCCTTCTCCTGACACACCTAAAACCATTCATTGTAAAAGTTAATATTTTTCAGAACACCTACCAAGAAGCACTGGAATATCTTATTGCCTTGATGTACCCAAAAGATCTTTTTTGTCCTTTCTGCCAACCAAATTTGGACTAGAATCTAGTTCACTTTCTCCTTGCAACTCAACGAACATAGTAAATCCTCTCTCAATCAGTACTACCACTAAAAGCCTGATTTTAATAAAAGAAAATACAACAAAAAATAAGCCCAGTGAGTCAAACCTAAATAAAGATGGACACAATGGAGCTGATACAGAAACTTAACCTAATATATCCATTAGTTCCTCATCAACAAGGCATCTTGAAGACTCCCTATATAACACACCCTGTCTCTAACCGAAATCCATAAGGTAATGAAAATCGCTCATCCTCAGCCTACTACTGATTAAACTTTTTAGGGCTTCCCCCACCCATACTCACCCCAACTGCTACCTATCACATTTGGGAAACTCTACATTATACCAAGATACAAGACTACTACAATCCCTTGGGCCTAAAAAGGAGATCGAGAGAACCAGATTTCGGAGCCACTATTTCCTTTTTAGGAAACAAAGGGGCTGTACAGGAGGTATAAAGAAGGACAAAATATGATCTCGAACATCCCAGTGCCAGCCCTAAATGCAACAAGATCTAAATTCTAGGATTTTCAATCTTTCAGATCATAAACTGACCCCAGTAGACAAAAGGATTGTCATATTATCCGGAAAAAAAATTAGATGACCTACAACTATTAGTTGACTTAAATTTATATATTCGTAAATTGACTCTAACCTGACATTTCACAATAACTTATATAAACCATCCACTACCCATTGATGAAATAAATCTTAACTCAGATAAAACAATGAAAGTAACTTGAGATACATGTATCCCAATAAACTGTAACCTCAAATCCTGATCCACGTTTTACCTGACACAACATAAGGGTGCATTCACACTACGTATACGGCAGCTTACTCTGAACGTAAAACACGTTCAGAATAAACGGCGTATAAAGCAGTTCCATTTATTTCTATGGGAGCCGGCATACGAGCACTCCCCATAGAAATGAATGGGCTGCTTTTTTCACTACGAGCAGTCCCATTGAAGTGAATGGGAAGTGCCCGCGTGTACGGCTTGGCATGAGCAGAGCTAGCCGTACACGCCAGCACATCCCATTCACTTCAATGGGACTGCTCGTAGTGAAAAAAGCAGCCCATTCATTTCTATGGGGAGCGCTCGTATGCCGGCAAAGTCAGCGTCACAGGTGTTTCCATTCATTTCTATGGGAGCGTGCTGTTCGGATCGGCTGATTCGAACAGTGTTCGCTCATCTCTAATAATGACGTAAAAGCCATTTGATCTTTGAAAGATAATCACAATTTGGCGGGGGGGGGGGGGAATAGTTCTGCAAAATAGAACCTCCTATCTAATGGAAGCAGATAGAATTCTGTTGGACACATTATACTATATTCATTTACGTACAAACCTCACCTTTAAATGACTGAATTACAATCATCTAATACAAGAATCCTTTTATCCGGTATCCTCCTCAAAAAAGAGAGAATTCCTCTGGGTAAAGAACCCAATTCTTGCTCAGTACCGTCATCTCCCACAGATGCAAAAGGATGCCTTTAATCCCCCTGGCAGGCCTTTTATCTCAAGGATGAACTCAATTACACAAAACTTATCACAATACATTGAAATCCATTTGCAGCAATTTGTGGTCAATTTAGCCTCTTATCTCAAGGACTTTGTGAGCCTTATCAATAAACTATTCACAATATCTTGGAAACCATCATATAGATTGGCTGCATTGGATGTTGCTGCATTATACAGCAACATCCCTCATGAAAAGGGACTATTTACCATTACCAATCTGTCTTGCCATTCAAACATTATCAGAGTCCTGTCTACCTGGGATTAACCCTACTTGGTCAGAATGTATAAGGAATGGCAGGAAGCCTTTTAGATGTGTGGTGAGGAAGGAGGAAAATAATTTTATATTTAAGTTTAAAAGATAAATGGTCCTATAGTTGGCAGGGGTAGTATCGTCTTTTCCAGGTTTGGGAATAACTATAATGGATGCATGAAGCATATCCTGAGGGATTTTGCCACCCTGCAGGACATGACTGAACATCTGGGGGAGGTGAGGTGAAAGGATATTTTTGATTTTTTTTTTTTTTTATAGTACAGGAAATAGAAAACATCTGAACCAAGAGCCTTGCCGTTCTTAAGAGCATCAATGGCAGATTCCAGCTCCTCCTTGAATATCGGTCTAGCTGACTGGGGGAGGAAAACAATAGGGAGGTGGAGGGAGCAGAGCAAGAAGGCAATCTCCGGGAGATTAGGCCGTGGTGGTGGCAGAATATAGGTTTTGGTAAAATCACTGGAATTGAGCATAGATAGAGTTGGGATTGGAGGTCATAATTCCTCCTGATGTCTGTAGTTGATTAATAGTGTTCAGTCTCTGGCAAGCTCGTAATTTGGAGTCTAGTAGCTTATCAAGTTTATTAGGATATTTTGGGTTCAGCACATGGCCTTTTAAGTTCGGTGCATTAAGACTGGGTCGAGTTGTAGTTTAATAGTTGCATCCCTAATATATTTTGCTATATAGCGAGAAGGTTAAAGCAGGTTGGTGGTTTTCTAGTTTTAGTAGCTTGTGTTCCAGGTCTGCTTGAACCTTTCAGGTGGAACTTTCTCTTTTGAGGCGAGAGGATTCTGCTATAAGGGAGCTTGGAACTGTGGCCTTATGGACTGCCCAATAAACGGCTGGGTTGGTGCCCGAAGCTTTATTAAGGGAAAAGAACTGGTGAAGGAAGTCTTTAATTCGTCACCAAATACCAGAGTGAGTCAGTAGGGACTCATTTGAACACCAACTGGAACACGTTTTTGAAGGGACTGGAAGGCAATATCAATCAGAACCAGATCGTGGTCCGACCAGGCATGGGTATTTGTTGGACATAGGTCATTTCAGAGAATATGGCAGTGGAGAGGAGGATTTTATGGATCCTGCTATAATGGCGGTGAGCAGGGGAAAATTACATTTAACCCCTCCTGTTCCCATTAAAATCCCAACACACATCTGCTACATTGAAGGACTGTAGGGCAGAGTGAATTTCTTCCTTAGCTTTAGAGGATGTTAGGAGCTCAGATGCAGGTACACGGTTCAGATTAGTCAGAACAGAGAGAAGCAGCAGAACTGAATCTAACAACCACTAGCGGAGAAGCCGTAACTAAACTTCTACACACCCATTATGAGCCAAAGCCAGTCTCAGGATGTTTTCACCAGAGCTCCTAGTGGTGGAGATGGACTTGTCAGAATCCCAGACCAGAATTGACAACACAGAGGAATGTGCGTCAAATTGATTAATCACAAGCAAAAGCCAGAGAGCTGAATTACAAGCAATTCATCATATGAAGAGTTAATGACAGAGTGGAGATAGCAGCAAAGTAAAGGAGGGAGTGATGGAAGGAGAGGTCGAGGTATGTGGCCAGAGTCAATGTGCCAGAGAGAGTAAGTTCAGCAGAGTTGTAATCCAAAGAGAACTCCATGTACACTGTCCGACGGTCAGAGCCAGCAAAGCACAAACAGCAAACAGGAAGCAACAGGGATGGGAGCCAAAACCAGGTTGAAACCAATAGCCAGCATGGAAGTAAGAAATGGAGAGGAGTATAAAGACCAGGATATAAATTAAAGCACAGTTTCTTAAAGGGAAATTCAACGCTGTGGACTCTGCAGACTTAGAGGCCACAGCAGATGTCACAACTCTTAACAGAGGAAAGCTTATCTGTAGGCGGGGAAGAGTGGTCTAGGGTATTAACAGTGAAATTGAAGCCCCCACACCAGATTATTTTAGAGAAATTTAATTGTCCAAGCAAGGCACACAACTCATGAAAATAGAACCACAGAATTTAGCAAGAGCATAGGAGTTAACAATACACAGATGATTAACATAAAGTTGGCACTGGAGGACGATGTATTTCCCCTGAGGATCTATGATCGAGCTATCAACGTGGAGGTGAACAGAAGTCCTGAGAAAAACTCCCCTACTTAGACTGAATGGGAATATGGCCCATGAGGGTATAGCAATAGTGGAAATACTTAGGGGATGAGATGAGAGTGAAAGGGGATTCTAGAATGCAGAGAATATCGGGTTTAACGTCTCATATTGGTGAAACATTTTACGACGCTTCTGAGGGGAGTTGAATCCCTTACATTGTGTGAGATATTACTACACATAAGGAGGGGCTAAATATTTTGCATCTAAAGACAGGGGTTAATGGTCAGGCTTTCAAGGGTTGGGCTGGGCAGGGCCTAAAAGTAACCGTAATCAGAAACAATAAAAAAGTAAAGAGTAGTGTTGTAGGGAGGAAAATACATTAACAGGAAACAACAGTTGAAGTAAACTCAAAGATAGGGTGAGCACTCCAGGGTAAATTGAAGAGCTGCAAGCCTTGCAGCGCAGGGGGCACATTGGAACCGCCGTAATGGCTAACCTCGAAGAAATACTGTTGGTTACTGTATTTACTGAAATTACAGGTGGCAGTATGCATACTAGCAATGCATTACACATCACCTGTATAGCGAAAAAAACGGTAACACGTTAGATAAAGGTTACTGGTCATTATACACTATGTTGGATCAGTTGTACATGCCTGACTGAAT
This sequence comes from Leptodactylus fuscus, assembly GCF_031893055.1. Lineage (NCBI taxonomy): Eukaryota > Metazoa > Chordata > Amphibia > Anura > Leptodactylidae > Leptodactylus > Leptodactylus fuscus. The sequence continues at coordinate 119,490,244 of NC_134267.1, read as the reverse complement.
TGGCTGGTTCACAATTTTAGGCAAAACCTTATAATGTAGTTATGTTGTACAGTCCTATGAAAAAGTTTGGGCACCCCTATTAATCTTAATCATTTTTAGTTCTAAATATTTTGGTGTTTGCAACAGCCATTTCAGTTTGATATATCTAATAACTGATGGACACAGTAATATTTCAGGATTGAAATGAGGTTTATTGTACTAACAGAAAATGTGCAATATGCATTAAACCAAAATTTGACCGGTGCCAAAGTATGGGCACCTCAACAGAAAAGTGACATTAATATTTAGTAGATCCTCTTTTTGCAAAGATAACAGCCTCTAGTTGCTTCCTGTAGCTTTTAATCAGTTCCTGGATCCTGGATGAAGGTATTTTGGACCATTCCTCTTTACAAAACAATTCAAGTTCAGTTAAGTTTGATGGTCGCCAAGCATGGACAGCCCGCTTCAAATCATCCCAGATGTTCAATGATATTCAGGTCTGGGGACTGGGATGGCCATTCCAGAACATTGTAATTGTTCCTCTGCATGAATGCCTGAGTCGATTTGGAGCGGTGTTTTGGATCATTGTCTTGCTGAAATATCCATCCCCGGCGTAACTTCAACTTCGTCACTGATTCTTGAACATTATTCTCAAGAATCTGCTGATACTGAGTGGAATCCATGCGACCCTCAAATTTAACAAGATTCCCGGTGCCGGCATTGGCCACACAGCCCCAAAGCATGATGGAACCTCCACCAAATTTTATAGTGGGTTGCAATTGTTTTTCTTGGAATGTTGCTTTTTTTGGACGCCATGCATAACACCTTTTTGCATGACCAAACAACTCAATCTTTGTTTCATCAGTCCACAGTACATTCTTCCAAAATGAAGCTGGCTTGTCCAAATGTGCTTTTGCATACCTCAGGCGACTCTGTTTGTGGCGTGCTTGCAGAAACGGCTTCTTTCTCATCACTCTCCCATACAGCTTCTCCTTGTGCAAAGTGTGCTGTATTGTTGACCAATGCACAGTGACACCATCTGCAGCAAGATGATGCTGCAGCTCTTTGGAGGGGGTCTGTGGATTGTCCTTGACTGTTCTCACCATTCTTCTTCTCTGCCTTTCTGATATTTTTCTTGGCCTGCCACTTCTGGGCTTAACAACAACCGTCCCTGTGGTCTTCCATTTCCTTACTATGTTCCTCACAGTGGAAACTGACAGGTTAAATCTCTGAGACAACTTTTTGTATCCTTCCCCTGAACAACTATGTTGAACAATCTTTGTTTTCACATCATTTGAGAGTGGGCTGTCCATGCTAGGCGACCATCAAACTTAACTGAACTTGAATTGTTTTGTAAAGAGGAATGGTCCAAAATACCTTCATCCAGGATCCAGGAACTGATTAAAAGCTGCAGGAAGCGACTAGAGGCTGTTATCTTTGCAAAAGGAGGATCTACTAAATATTAATGTCACTTTTCTGTTGAGGTGCCCATACTTTTGCACCGGTCAAATTTTGGTGTATTGCATATTGCACATTTTCAGTTAGTACAATAAACCTCTTTTCAATCCTGAAATATTACTGTGTCCATCAGTTATTAGGTATATCAAACTGAAATGGCTGCTGCATACACCAAAATATTTAGAACTAAAAATGATTAAGATTAATAGGGGTGCCCAAACTTTTTCATAGGACTGTATGTCTTTGGGAGCTGAGATACAGTAATGTTAGTGAACGTTTCCCAGCACGATACAGACTCCAAGGTATATTTCAATAAAACTTAGTTTTTATTCTGTATCATCATACAGCCGATTAAAAAGGTGCAGATGTAATGATAGGGGGGTCTGTAGACCTTAGCCTACGCGTTTCGGAGTGGGGACTCCTTATTCATGGCATAAGAGACATTCTGACCTATGCACCATCTTACTCAAACTATATTTATTTGTGTATTTAATCGTCTGTAAATCTGAATGTATTTCAACTTTGATTGCAAGATATACTTACCATTATGTGTTCTAGGATTTGTTTGTAATCTGCGATATTTTTGTCCTCAGCGATCTTCATCAGCTGCATGCATATATTCATACTGATTGACATTTCCGTCAATGTGAGAACAAAAGGGGTTGAGTCTTCCTTTTGTTTTTAATCCTATATAATGGTGCATAGATCAGAATGTCTTTTATGCCATGAATAAGGAGTCCCCACTAGGCTAAGGTCTACAGACCCCCCTATCATTACATCTGCACCTTTTTAATCGGCTGTATGATGATACAGAATAAAAGCTAACTTTTGTTGAAATATACCTTGGAGTCTGTATCGTGCTGGGAAACGTTCACTTCAGTTTTTTCCATTCGGATTCGGATCTTCCTACGGGGGAAGACATCCCGTGCACCTTCAGCTACTCCTACTAATAAGGAATTGCTTTTTTATTTTGGGCTGTATTGTACACCTTTTTTGCCTTTTGGAATACTGTACCGTTAGCCTGGCCACTATATAGTGTAGAAAGCCATCAAATTCTGGCTCTGTACACTGTATAGCACAGTGATCTGATACAGCTACAATACCTTGAAAAGAGATTAAAATACATATATTAGACCTGCATTAAAATCTACTCATATAGCTAGATAAAGACAGTGTGAACACTAAAAGCTGATTAGATTAAGCCCATTGTTCGCATTATAGACAAAAAGTGACCCCCAATACTTCTCATGCCCAATCCCTAGACTCCTATTCAATTTCGAGTATGCCTATGCGAACCTCCAGGAGAGGAGTTATCACACTTGCATTATTGATTCATAGGAAAGAAATCGGGCAACACGGTAGCTCAGTGGTTAGCACTTCAGCCTTGCAGTGCTGGAGTTCTAGGTTCAAATCCTGCCAGGAACAGCATCAGTAAGGAGTTTGTATGTTCTCCCCGTGTTTGTGTGGACTTCCTCCCGTACTACAAAGACATACTGTTAGGAGAAAAAAAAAGTACACTGTGAGCCGTATATGGGGCTCACAATCTACATTAAAAAAAAAAAAAAGAAATTGCAATAACTTAACTCTTTTAAATTACCGTATTTTTCGGACTATAAGACGCACTTTTTTCCCCCCAAATTTCGGAGGAAAATGAGGGTGCGTCTTATAGTCTGAATGTGGGTGGAGGAGTGGGTTTGCAGCATGGCCGCGCTACTGCCACCGCTGGTTTTCTTCAGCGGTGGCAGTAGCATGACAATCTGCAGGCCCCGGCAGCTAAGACAGTCCCCGGCATCTGCTGTAATAGACCGGCGGATGCCAGGGAGTGTCTTAGCTGAAGGTACTTTGTAAACAGCTGTGATAAAATCATTTGTTTCCGCTTAAAGGGGTTTTCCCTCACTCACCAGTTTGCCTGGTCTCTTTTTTCCTCATTTCCTGTATTCTTCAACAAGCTGATGGGCGGTATATGACTGTTTGCTAGCCAGGACACTATGAAGTAGCTCAGTAGATGTAGATACTCCTTTACCATAAAAGATTTAATATTATCACTAGAAATTTAACATACATGCAGATCAAATAATATGCAATTAAATGTATTATATCACATAGGTAAGGTCAGAAAAAACTTACCTGCTGCCAGGACCCTCCATGAAGAGTGGGATTGCATTAATCTCAACAAATTAAACTCAGATCACAGTTCTGAGACTATGCATGATAAAGAGATTTCAGCCCACAACGCCTCCCTAGAGTAGTGAGTTACCTCATAGTCCTGAGATGATATAACAGGTCAGGGACCAAGGAAATGTTGTGTAAACAATGGAGAGGAATTATTTCAAATAGAAGGTAAATGAGGCAGCATTTCTACAGAAATGAATTGAGGAAAAATTTATATAAACTAGCAGATTTGATAGGATCCTTGAGATAAAAATAACAATGATATGTAAACAATGGAGAGGTGAGAGCCAGGGAAGGCTGATGATGATGATTAGAGATGAGCGAGTAGTGTTTGATTGAGTAGGTGTTCGATCGAATACTACGGTATTCAAAATACTCGTACTCCATCGAACACTACTAGCTGTTCGAAGTTTAAGGTTCGATGCAGAACCAGCGTTGATTGGCAGAATGCTATAGAAGTCTTCTCCGTGCAGCGTCCCCGCGGCGTCTTCCGACTGGAATTCACTCTGCCTAGGCATCCGGCCTAGGCAGAGCCGACTGCGCATGCGCGGGCATGCCCTCGCATGCGCAGTCGGCTCTGCTCAGGCATCGGGCCCAGGCAGAGCCGACTGCGAATGTCCGCGTATGACTGCGCATGCGCAGTCGGCTCTGCCTAGGCCCCGATGCCTAGGCAGAGTGAATTCCAGCCGGGGATGCGAGGACGCTGTGCCGGAATAAGACTTTAAGGAGAATCCAGCCCAACCGTCACTCGTGGACTTGGTAAGTATAATTTTATCGAATTTTGCGTACCCCTGAAACGAGCATTTCCCACCATAGACTATAATGGGGTTCGAAATCTGTTCGAACAGTCGAACAGTGTGCGGCTGTTCGAATCGGATTTCGAACCTTGGACATTTTAGTGTTCGCTCATCTCTAATGATGATGAGTCATCAACCTTCCCTGCTCTCACCTCTCCCTTGTTTACACATATCACACATGCAGTGCTCAGGGAATATCACAGAGACTTCCTATGCTTATCGTGGCTAATTAGCATATCAATAAAAGCGGGATAATTCAAAAATGGCTGGGAGGATTAATGAATAGAAGGTATGTCTGGAATAGCCTTTCTAAAGGCTATGCAGATATATGCTTAGTTAAAAATCACTAGATCCAATGATAGACTCTAGAGATGAGCGAACACTAAAATGTTCGAGGTTCGAAATTCGATTCGAACAGCCGCTCACTGTTCGAGTGTTCGAATGGGTTTCGAACCCCATTATAGTCTATGGGGAACATAAACTCGTTAAGGGGGAAACCCAAATTCGTGTCTGGAGGGTCACCAAGTCCACTATGACACCCCAGGAAATGATACCAACACCCTGGAATGACACTGGGACAGCAGGGGAAGCATGTCTGGGGGCATAAAAGTCACTTTATTTCATGGAAATCCCTGTCAGTTTGCGATTTTCGCAAGCTAACTTTTCCCCATAGAAATGCATTGGCCAGTGCTGATTGGCCAGAGTACGGAACTCGACCAATCAGCGCTGGCTCTGCTGGAGGAGGCGGAGTCTAAGATAGCTCCACACCAGTCTCCATTCAGGTCCGACCTTAGACTCCGCCTCCTCCGGCAGAGCCAGCGCTGATTGGCCGAAGGCTGGCCAATGCATTCCTATGCGAATGCAGACTTAGCAGTGCTGAGTCAGTTTTGCTCAACTACACATCTGATGCACACTCGGCACTGCTACATCAGATGTAGCAATCTGATGTAGCAGAGCCGAGGGTGCACTAGAACCCCTGTGCAAACTCAGTTCACGCTAATAGAATGCATTGGCCAGCGCTGATTGGCCAATGCATTCTATTAGCCCGATGAAGTAGAGCTGAATGTGTGTGCTAAGCACACACATTCAGCACTGCTTCATCAAGCCAATACAATGCATTAGCCAGTGCTGATTGGCCAGAGTACGGAATTCGGCCAATCAGCGCTGGCTCTGCTGGAGGAGGCGGAGTCTAAGATCGCTCCACACCAGTCTCCATTCAGGTCCGACCTTAGACTCCGCCTCCTCCGGCAGAGCCAGCGCTGATTGGCCGAAGGCTGGCCAATGCATTCCTATGCGAATGCAGACTTAGCAGTGCTGAGTCAGTTTTGCTCAACTACACATCTGATGCACACTCGGCACTGCTACATCAGATGTAGCAATCTGATGTAGCAGAGCCGAGGGTGCACTAGAACCCCTGTGCAAACTCAGTTCACGCTAATAGAATGCATTGGCCAGCGCTGATTGGCCAATGCATTCTATTAGCCCGATGAAGTAGAGCTGAATGTGTGTGCTAAGCACACACATTCAGCACTGCTTCATCAAGCCAATACAATGCATTAGCCAGTGCTGATTGGCCAGAGTACGGAATTCGGCCAATCAGCGCTGGCCAATGCATTCTATTAGCCCGATGAAGTAGAGCTGAATGTGTGTGCTAAGCACACACATTCAGCACTGCTTCATCAAGCCAATACAATGCATTAGCCAGTGCTGATTGGCCAGAGTACGGAATTCGGCCAATCAGCGCTGGCTCTGCTGGAGGAGGCGGAGTCTAAGGTCGGACCTGAATGGAGACTGGTGTGGAGCGATCTTAGACTCCGCCTCCTCCAGCAGAGCCAGCGCTGATTGGCCGAATTCCGTACTCTGGCCAATCAGCACTGGCTAATGCATTGTATTGGCGTGATGAAGCAGTGCTGAATGTGTGTGCTTAGCACACACATTCAGCTCTACTTCATCGGGCTAATAGAATGCATTGGCCAGCGCTGATTGGCCGAATTCCGTACTCTGGCCAATCAGTGCTGGCCAATGCATTCTATTAGCTTGATGAAGCAGAGTGTGCACAAGGGTTCAAGCGCACCCTCGGCTCTGATGTAGCAGAGCCGAGGCTGCACAAGGGTTCAAGCGCACCCTCGGCTCTGATGTAGGAGAGCCGAGGGTGCACTTGAACCCTTGTGCAGCCTCGGCTCTGCTACATCAGAGCCGAGGGTGCGCTTGAACCCTTGTGCACACTCTGCTTCATCAAGCTAATAGAATGCATTGGCCAGCGCTGATTGGCCAATGTATTCTATTAGCCTGATGAAGTAGAGCTGAATGTGTGTGCTAAGCACACACATTCAGCTCTACTTCATCGGGCTAATAGAATGCATTGGCCAGCGCTGATTGGCCAGAGTACGGAACTCGACCAATCAGCGCTGGCTCTGCTGGAGGAGGCGGAGTCTAAGATCGCTCCACACCAGTCTCCATTCAGGTCCGACCTTAGACTCCGCCTCCTCCAGCAGAGCCAGCGCTGATTGGCCGAATTCCGTACTCTGGCCAATCAGCACTGGCTAATGCATTGTATTGGCGTGATGAAGCAGTGCTGAATGTGTGTGCTTAGCACACACATTCAGCTCTACTTCATCGGGCTAATAGAATGCATTGGCCAATCAGCGCTGGCCAATGCATTCTATTAGCGTGAACTGAGTTTGCACAGGGGTTCTAGTGCACCCTCGGCTCTGCTACATCAGATTGCTACATCTGATGTAGCAGTGCCGAGTGTGCATCAGATGTGTAGTTGAGCAAAACTGACTCAGCACTGCTAAGTCTCTGCATTCGCATAGGAATGCATTGGCCAGCCTTCGGCCAATCAGCGCTGGCTCTGCCGGAGGAGGCGGAGTCTAAGGTCGGACCTGAATGGAGACTGGTGTGGAGCGATCTTAGACTCCGCCTCCTCCAGCAGAGCCAGCGCTGATTGGTCGAGTTCCGTACTCTGGCCAATCAGCGCTGGCCAATGCATTCTATTAGCCCGATGAAGTAGAGCTGAATGTGTGTGCTTAGCACACACATTCAGCTCTACTTCATCAGGCTAATAGAATACATTGGCCAATCAGCGCTGGCCAATGCATTCTATTAGCTTGATGAAGCAGAGTGTGCACAAGGGTTCAAGCGCACCCTCGGCTCTGATGTAGCAGAGCTGAGGGTGCACAAGGGTTCAAGTGCACCCTCGGCTCTCCTACATCAGAGCCGAGGGTGCGCTTGAACCCTTGTGCAGCCTCGGCTCTGCTACATCAGAGCCGAGGGTGCGCTTGAACCCTTGTGCACACTCTGCTTCATCAAGCTAATAGAATGCATTGGCCAGCACTGATTGGCCAGAGTACGGAATTCGGCCAATCAGCGCTGGCCAATGCATCCCTATGGGAAAAAGTTTATCTCACAAAAATCACAATTACACACCCGATAGAGCCCCAAAAAGTTATTTTTAATAACATTCCCCCCTAAATAAAGGTTATCCCTAGCTATCCCTGCCTGTACAGCTATCCCTGTCTCATAGTCACAAAGTTCACATTCTCATATGACCCGGATTTGAAATCCACTATTCGTCTAAAATGGAGGTCACCTGATTTCGGCAGCCAATGACTTTTTCCAATTTTTTTCAATGCCCCCAGTGTCGTAGTTCCTGTCCCACCTCCCCTGCGCTGTTATTGGTGCAAAAAAGGCGCCAGGGAAGGTGGGAGGGGAATCGAATTTTGGCGCACTTTACCACGTGGTGTTCGATTCGATTCGAACATGGCGAACACCCTGATATCCGATCGAACATGTGTTCGATAGAACACTGTTCGCTCATCTCTAATAGACTCCCATTAATTCACATTTCTCTTGTAATAAATTTAAAATAAAGTATTTTATTACTTCAGTTATATAAGCATGAAGTAGATGATACCTTAATATAAATGTACAATAGATCATATGTCAGTTTTAAAATATCTTGTCAAATGAATCATTTACCCACTGATTATGAAGCACTTTGTGTTGGTTCTGGCCTTCCTGCTTGATGTGGAGATTCTGAATAGTTTCCAGAACTGAAGAAATGCTAAGCTTTGGCAGGATATTGATGCATCTGTTGTATCTTCCTATTACTTGTAGCTTGATTTAGAAATGAATAACCAGAGCTAATTCATATAGCATTAGCTAAACTACTGTTCCTTACTAGTAATACAGGTTACCAATGTAATCTGCTTTATTTTATACTAGCCTCTGCCTGCGACATCGTCTGCGTGTTGTTGGCGTCGATGATCCGTGTATATTCATGAAAATTGCTGTCGTCTGTGATCCGCCTGCTCCAGCGTTTCAGCAGCTCTCAAGCTGTCCTTCTACTGAACTTGTTCCTCGAGCCATGCTTGTGATTGTTCCGGTATCTCAGCAGCTGGTTGGGACGCCATATGATGATGTTGTTGGCGTTGATGATCCGCCTGCTCTAGCGTTTCAGCTGCTCTAAGAACCGTTTGACACCTAGTTTGCTCAATCCTCCTCAGTTCCGCTTGAGGAGAACTCTGTTGAATTCTGGCTACCTTCATAGCTCTCGTTGTTTTAGAATGTTGCGAAAAATTAGATTTTCTTTTTCCCGGCATGTTTAAAATTGGCAAACTGCCAATTTGGATTAAAGAGGTTTTCCCATGTCAGTGTCTCAGCACTGGAGCAGATCAGATAATATGCAAAACAATGGAGCGTTATCTGTGTGTTTACATAGAGAGATAACAGACCAGGCTTTAGCAGCAAACTCCAATTAGCTGAGAGTGTCCTGCTGGCAAGAGCAGTTTATTATAGTATAGTATATAGTAATATATGAACATAAATTCATAACAATCGTGCAGCCATGTCATTTACCTAGATAAAAAGTAGCAACTAGCATCTTGGGTATGTGGGCCCCTAGCTCTCCAACGCCTGCAAGAGTTGGGCCCAATATAGTCATTGCTCTACATATGGATAGGCTGGATGAGAACATATATATTGTGTATGTGCCTTTTAATTAAACTGGGTAGAATAACATTTCACACCAAAATTAAAGCATATCTTTCATTTCTTATGACTTTTCAGTTTAAGTTGTGTGTGGAAATGAGAAGTAACACTATATTATGTATATTGTGTCATGTTCAGTAGTTTTCCCTCTGTATGCTGATACTTCTGTAGAGTCAGTTTCAAAACATATGAAACATTGATTTTTTACAGTGTAAAGTAATTTAGTAGAGGAAGAGGAAGCAGGTAACCAGCCTGATAAGAATAGAAAGAGATATTTTCCTCTAATAAGATATGTTACAAAGTTTCTTTTGATCACCTGTACTATTAAATTATACAAAGTTTGTTGAAATAACAGCTTTTATTTAGAGAGGAACTTTCACCACCTCCAACAAGTCCAGCTCTTACGTCATCCTATTAATATTATAAATGTGAAAGTTTGTGAGTTTGGATGTTTGTGGGTTTGTGTGTTCGGATGTTTGTTAGTCAATCACGCAAAACCCGCTCGACCGATTTGGCTGAAATTTTCCACAAACATAGTTAATACACCCCATTGCGCAATAGGCTACTTTTCGTCACAATAGCGCACATACGTTTTTCCCAGGACCCCCACAAACCCCAAACTCACATCACCATCTCTGCAATCTCACACACTTTGGACCATAGCAAGCCACAAAATTCATATTGCCCTCTACAGCCTCGCCCCTAACCCCACACAATCACATATACATATACTTTACCACTTTGCCCCTCACCTTAACGATATTCCAGGAGGCTCTCTTTAACGCTCCGGAACAGCCATGTTTGCCAACCCCCACCGCTCTGACAATCCGCGACACCGCCCACCCATGTCAATACCCCTAGGCGGTCTAATAAATGCAAAAAAAAAAGTTTAAAAAAAGTAAAAAAAATATTAAAAACAAAAAAAAAAGGATTAAAAATTCAAATCACCCCCTTTCCTTAGAACACATATAAAAGTAGTTAAAAACTGTGAAACACATACATGTTAGGTATCCCCGCGTCCAAAATCGCCCGCTCTACAAAGCTATACAAATATTTTTCCTGTTCGGTAAATGCCGTAGCGGGAAAAATGGTTAAAAGTGCCAAACCGCCGTTTTTTCACTGTTTTGATTCTGATAAAAATTTGAATAAAAAGTGATCAAAGCAATAACATTTCCTGAAGATGGTAGAATCACAAAGTACACCCGGTCCTGCAAAAAAAGACGCCATATACATCCCCGTACATGCACGTATACAAAAGTTACGGCTGTCGGACTTTTCAAAAAAAAAATTTTTTAACAGTTTTGGATTTGTTTTTAAGGGGTCAAAATGTAACTAAAACCATATAAATTTGGTATCCCCAGAATCGTAACGAAACACAGAATACAGGGGACATGTCATTTTGGTTGCACAGTGAACGCCGTAAAACCAAAGCCCGTAAGAAAGTCGCAGAAATGCATTTTTTCTTGAAATCCACCCCATTCTGAATTTTTTCCCTGCTTCCCAGTACATTATATAGAATAATTAATGGTGGCATCATGAAGAAAAATTTGTCCCGCAAAAATTAAGACCTCATATGGCACTGGGAGCGGAGAAATAAAAAAGTTATGGGGTTTAGAAGGAGGGGAGTCAAAAACGAAAATCAAAAAATGCCATCGGCGGGAAAGGGTTAACTTCAAATACCTCTGTCCCAAAGTCACTATGTAAAGTTTCTCACAACACCGTATAGCAGCTCAAATACAAAGTAACTTCAACACAAAAGTCTCACGTATTCTCTGAATTACAGCAACAACAACATACAAACTTACATTTCATATCCCATACCTTATACACACTACGAAAACCTTACCCACGCCTGTATATACCCACTTCTACAATCACCGCAGACGAAGTCGCGGGTACCAGCTAGTCTAACATAAAATGTAAAAATCGTTCATTTCAGGATTATGGAGAAAATAAATTTAAGATTAACTGAGCACTATATTGAAATTATGGTGGAGATGTCATGTAAGACCTGATATCCTGAATATTCTTACAGTCTAGTCTGCAAACTTTGCCTTCCTGTTTGATTGACATTTCCTGTGACATTTCATTCCATGTGACATTGCTTTATGTTCCTTGCTCATGTATACTGTAGTGTACAATGTCTGGTTTCTTTGAACACCACATACCCAGGTGGAGCACCTTGCTGCTCTGCACATGAGTACAGAGTACATGGCAAATCTTTAAGGGTTTGTCAGTCAAGCTGGGAGCGAGGGTTTGAAGACTGAACTACAAGGTCACCCTCTTGATTCATTTAGGGCTAATTCACACAGGGTCTTTTGGCAGCGGATTTTGACCCGGAATCCGCCTCAAAATCCGCTGCCAAAAATGACTCCCATTGACTTCAATGGCAGCCGCTCGCTTCTTTTTTCCACTAGCTAGTAGCGGAAAAAAGAAGCGAGCTGCTCTATCTTGCAAGGATTCCGCGTCTGAATGCGCGGCATGAGGCTCTGGCCCATTCAGCCCTTAGTGTACAGCATGCTGTTCATCCTACTAATATTATAGATGAGAAAGTTTGTATGTTTGTTACTCACAGAAAAACCCGGTAAATGACATGGCTTCACGATTATGAATTTATGTTCATATATTACTATATACTATACTATATTAAACTGCTCTTGCCAGCAGGACTCTCTCAGCTAATTGGAGTTTGCTGCTAAAGCCTGGTCTGTTATCTCTCTATGTAAACACACAGATAACATTCCATTGTGTATAAGTATTTGCATATTATCTGATCTGCTTCAGTGCTGAGACACTGACATGGGAAAACCCCTTTAATCCAAATTGGCAGTTTGCCAATTTTAAACATAGCGTGAAAAAGAAAATCTAATTTGTAGTAAAATTCTAAAACAACGAGAGCTATGAAAGTAGCCTGAAGTCAATAAAGTGCTCCAGAAAAATGTATTGTAAGCGGCCATTTTCTTGTGGCCGGCGGGCATGTGCAGTTTGCCCTAGGCCCGAGCCCTAGAATTTTTGAAGCCAACCCCTGGAAGAAGACAATCAAGACCCCATTCCTGAAGAAGATGGAGGCGCCGCTGGAGAGTTCTCTCGCAGCATTGGGGACGCCCCCAGTGCTGTTTGAGCGCTGGGGACTGCTGCCCAGTGCTGCGAAAGAACTCATTTGCATACCGGCGAAAAATGGAATTTTAACCAAACGCCGGGGCGTTGTATCTTCCTATTACTTGTAGCTTGATTTAGAAATGAATAACCAGAGCTAATTCATATAGCATTAGCTAAACTACTGTTCCTTACTAGTAATACAGGTTACCAATGTAATCTGCTTTATTTTATACTAGCCTCTGCCTGCGACATCGTCTGCGTGTTGTTGGCGTCGATGATCCGCATATATTTATGAAAATTGCTGTCGTCTGTGACCCGCCTGCTCCAGCGTTTCAGCAGCTGTCCTGCTACTGAAAAGAATCCATATTATCAAAGGAATACTGAATAAAATAATCTGAAGGCTCCTTTTGAGATATTAGGGTGCATGCACACTACGTAACGCCGGGCGTGTTTGAGAGCCGTACACGCCAGCATTACGGCAGACTGCCGAACACTTCCCATTCACTTCAATGGGAGCGCTCGTAACAGCGGCGTTTACGAGCGCTCCCATTGAAGTGAATGGGAAGTGTTCCGCAGCCCTGCTGTAACGCCGGCGTGTACGGCTCTCATACACGCCCGGCGTTACGTAGTGTGCATGCACCCTTACTGCTGAAAAGGCCAGGACTCTATGTAGCCAAACGCTGCGGAGAAAAATGTTTTTGTCCTGCAGCGTTTTTCATTGCGTTTTTGCTGCGTTATTCTCTGTAGATTTTCTTGCCTTATTAAACCTATAAATAGATGTAAGAAGCTTGTTGATGGTTATATGATGGTTTGATTTCTGTTATTTTTTTCCAAAGGGTGTGCAACCAAATATAAAGTTGAGGTTGCCAATAATTTTGTCTGACGCATTTTTAATTATATGAGTGGTGAAATTATTTAATTTTTGCTTATTTTTTTTCTCTTTGCACTCAAATGAAATAGATGTGTTTAACAAAACCTGTAATTGCAATAATTTTGTGGGAGAAAATCTTCATTTTCTGGAAAAATTTCAGGGGTACCAACACTGGCAGCTATGACTGTATTTTATGTCTATGGCTAATTTTTATAAGGAATGTTGAGTTTGTCAGGTTTTACTGAGAATTTTTATATCAATCAAAATCAAGTTTTTCTATTTTTTTATTTTTTTCCAAGTATCTGTATTTTTATTTTTATTTTTTTTTACCTTGTTCTGTAAAACTGGAGGGGGTCTGCTTAAGGGTTATTATTTAAACTGTCACGCTCCATAGAAAAGATAACATTTGCCAAAGCATGTTGTGTTGGCTTGTTTCCAAGATAAAGGAAAAATTGGTTTACTTCCAGGTTAAACCACTCATGCAACACCTCTAGTTAAAATGAAAGAAATACGTTGTCCGTGCATTTTTACATGAAGTGTGTGCTGTGTTTTAATAGAAAGAGTACACTTTTCAGCAATATGGCTTATATACACCTCTGTTTGCATACCGAATACATTATCTCTCAATTTTAGTCCAGAATTACAGTCAGGGATATGTTTCAATGGCTCAGCTCCTTCAGGACTAGACACAGTTTTTAGTGCATGCTAGTTTAATAGTTTTAACTTTTTTGTTCATCAAATGTTTGTTGAATCAAACATTTATAGAAATATTTAAATTATAATATATGAGTGGTATGGGACACTACTGTTTGCTACCTACTGAATTAAATCTATATTCACAGACTATACAGTATACTCATATTTTCACAGATACACCAGCGAGTATTCAAACCTTGAGGGGTAGAAGGTGGCACCCATTAGTTAGTGATATGCAAAAATTGCTGGAAGTGGACCACAGTTGCTGATGGCCATAATGATAAATTGTATAGGACATTTTTTTTTTGGCTCCAATTCCTGGAGACCACGCCCAACAGCTCTTCCTCTTTTCTTTCTCTCTTTGCTTCTTATGTGACTGTTTAAAGGGGTTGTCCCATCACAAGGATCCTATCTATACTGCTTGTTAATGTGGATGTAAGACTTTTCCTAAATACACTGCTTCAGCAAAACTGCTTTGTTTGTCCACTATCTTACTTTATTCACTTCTTTGTGGCCACAGCCCTGACTTATCTGCTCATAAGTCAAGTGATGTATCTGCCTGAAGCCAGGGGGGAGAGAGGAGGGGCTAAGTGCAGGGAGCCAGCCTGTGTTTCTAGCTATTCCTGTGTCTATACCATGTGACCTAGCTTCCTGCTATCGGATAGGGGAGAGGATCTGCTTTCATTTCTTCTGTTCTCCCAGTTATCAGGCTAGCTAATTCAATTGTGTTCATTATGGCAGAGACAGGCAGTCTCTCTATGTAACACAGAATGGAGTTGCTGCTGCCTGTACTTCATAGTCCAATATGGGTGGGCGGAGCTACATGCAAATTTGGGGGGGGAGCTAAATGGCAGGTTGCATGTGAAACCCCACCCACCAAATGATGCAAGAAAGTAGGAAGAAAGAAGATTTTACAGCAGTAAAGACTGGTGAGTATGCGAGCTGGGAATACCCCTTTAAGCAGGACCTTTGTATGTTGGAATTAAGTTCTGAAGTACCCCTTTATTTTTGTGCTCCATCTGTTGTGTGCCAGTATGTACATGATTGTACTGTACTCATTACTTTGTGCCTTTTTTCTGACACATGCAGCAGACCTATGTGTCAGTGCCTTACACCTTGAAGTCTTCTCCAGTTTCTGTATCTGTTTCTTCCTGAAAACCCAATATAAAGAATGTTTAAAAAGCAATATAAATAAAACCACTGTTCTAATTTTTTTTTTTTTTTTTTATTCTAGCTCACAAATATTTTGCTAATGTTTCTCTACACTTAGGGCTCGTTCACACAGGGCAAGAGGGGGCGGATTTTGGCGCAGAATCCGCCCTCTCAGAATGGAGGTCTATGTAGACCGGAAAAAAAGAAGCAAGCTGCCCTTTCTTCAGGCTGATTCTGCGGCTGATTCAGCCCTGGCGTCCGCCTCGCGGCAGCACCCTCAGGTCTAGGCCCGTTCATTTGGGCCTACTCCAGAGCAGGAAGCCGCGACTGTCGGAAGCCGTGACAGACATGGCAGATGCATTTTGTCCCTATTGTGACGCGGCTTCCCATGTCACAATCAGGACCAAAATCCGCCAATGTGTGAACTAGCCCTTATGGTGCATTAAATGCTGCCGTTATACACACATATTGTTTGGCATAAAGCAAGCCCTCATGTAACTATGTTGACAGAAAAAAAATTATGACCCTTAATAGGTAAAAAAGAAGAAAGTGTATGAAGATGGCCATATTGGTTTAATTCTTCATTAGCAGATTTATTATAGACTCAGATATGCCACACACCAAATTCGTAAACTGTTGTAGCTATTGGCATTAGGGAAAAAAACTCTGCTTTTTTACATTTTTAGTTTAGATTGGCCTGTGTTGTTTAGACATTGAAGTTTATTTCTTCTTCTTATGATCTATAGCACGTACTAAATACTTTCTAGTGTCGAATGAATACAACTTCACTGTGAGGATGTGTCCTCATTACGGGACATAAATTGTCTTTCCAGTTCAGTCTGCACACATCATTTGAATTTTCTTTTGTTATATGAGCTTTTTATTTGGCTTATTTCCCATGGATTCTTAGAGGCAGAGGGGTGAGCTTAGAGCATTCACCCTTCAATTGTGACCAACAAATGTTAACCTTTTGACCTTAAATCAATTCATTCTAAAAATGACCTCCTAAGAGGGTAACAGATGGCCAGCACAGTTGCTGATTTGTGGACTTGGATAAAAGTAGTAGAAACACACACACACACACACACACACACACACACACACACACACACTGTGATGTTACATTTTTATACGTATTTTTTTAATCTAAACTTTAAACCCTCTTTATTATGTTTGAATAACACTGACTCAAAGAGGTGGTCACAGAATCTGACACATTAAAGATCCCAGATACATATATCGCTATACATATTCATACTTGGTAAAGGTCCCTCTAAAGCTGGCTATAAGTATTAGATAAATGCTGGCCTAAAACATATTATTGCAGTAGATGTATCTAGCCATAAGCCGTATTTTCAGAGCTACTTATTGACCGATAAATGTGATCTGTGATGCCAGGTTCATTATACAAATACTTCATTTTATTGCAGCTGTGCCCTAGATCAATTTGGTGTTGTTTTTTTTTGACCATGCACATGGCCCCAAATAGGTTATGTGTGAATTAGCTCTGATTAACCAAAGAAATGGCAACCTTTTATTTTCTCTGGGGGTATGTCTCTATGTATTTTATGAATATATATTGTTACCTCTCCCTTTGCTTAGCACAAGCTAATTTATAAATAACCTACCAGGGCCCTATCCTCTGAACCAATGGATGATAAAAAAAGAAAACACCAAATTGCTCAGGGGCACAGTGGTGGCAGTCAAATAAAGAACGTCATTTAGATCTTTGCATTTAGTGACAGGTCCTTTTCTAATGTTGGTGACCTGCTATTCCGTTAGTTTGCAGTGAAAGGGAAAACTTCAGTAGT
The DNA here is from genome assembly GCF_031893055.1 of Leptodactylus fuscus. Lineage (NCBI taxonomy): Eukaryota > Metazoa > Chordata > Amphibia > Anura > Leptodactylidae > Leptodactylus > Leptodactylus fuscus. The sequence continues at coordinate 119,473,217 of NC_134267.1, read as the reverse complement.
GTAACAGACAATTAAGTTGTAGCACATGTTCTTCACTGTTACTTTCTGTATATATTAGGCATTGTGTATCAACTGAATGAGCAATAGTGCTTTAGTTGCACATGGGTTCAGTGTCCATTGTCTAAAGTGAGTAATGTTTTAATATGTGGGCCATTGGGGGTCTTGAACCCAGGTGGTCTGACCATTAATTCAATACACTGCAATGCTAATACATTTCTATTACAAACTGACCATTGCACCCTGTACTATAATCAAGTTTATGACAAACCTGGGGGCCTGACAGGCTCCCAGCTGTTATAGTGATAGATTGCCAATCCCAAATCTCAATTCTGGGGCTGGTGGTCCACCCTAAAATGGTGATGCCTATGCTCCTAGGAAATGGTACCCTGGTTATGTATAACTGAAGATTTAAGAAGGTTAATACAGATAGCAGACATGGCCCACCAGGTTTCCGCTGTTTAACATGGCATCCGCTTAGCTGTTATATATAAATACCCAGCATACACCGTAGTAGTAAAGATGATGTCAGGAAAAGGTAAAAGGGGTTTTCCGGCACCTAATACATGTTGGTTACTGATGATCTATCAACAGAATAGGATTTCTGGACCATACGCAGATCAGGTGTTCTGGCAGTCTCTCAATGCTGGAAACTATTGCAGTGGATGGGGAGCGTGTAGTCAATTATGTCAATTATGGCCGTATCGGGACGCAATGTAAAAAAGTACATACATAAAGAAAGAAAGAAATAGAAGAGTTAAAAAGGAAAAAATTATAGTAAAGTAAAAAAAAAAATGACATGTCCTTATCACAAGTTCTAGCCCCACCCCCGACGACACGATCCAAAATAAAAATGACTAACGGAAAATAAAAAGTATTTGAAAAAAGTTTTTAGTAGCACTTTAGTGCTAGCAAATAATTAAAAAAAAGTTAAAAACAGACATGTTTTTCCTCTTCTTTTGTTTAGATTTTCCTGGATATAAAAAAAAAAATTAACAAAATGTCCAAAAATAAAAAATAACAGCAATGTATCAGTGAATAAAGATGCAAAAATTAGTTGGGTAACCCAAATGATAAAAATGTTATATTCCTCAAACAAAAATGTGTCTGGACCGGAACCAGAAATTAGCCCGGTACTGAAGTGGTTATAGAATACCTGAGTTTTCATCAAAAGCTTAAATATTTGAAGCGTTCTGTTGGGCAGTCCATTCTCTGACCGAATAAAACTTTCATACATGGTATCCTGGTATTAGTTTTTCCTACTGCTTATAATTCCATCATGTATGAAACACATTTTACGTCTCACTGTGAGGCTGTGGACATGTACAATACAGCAGCACAATACAACAATATGGTCAGTCTGCCCCCCTCCCCTATCCATTACTACTACTACTGGCCTGTATACATGTAACGCTGCTTGGAGTAAAATAGAAAAAAAAATAGATATGAAAAACCCAAGAGAACACATAAGAAATCAAGGGACTGTAAATCCAGGTTATGATGCTAAAAATATTCCAGACACTAAAAAATAGAAATCTGGGCATAAATAGAAAAGATGCTTGCTGTCTATGATCTACTGCCTATGATCCAAATAGCAATTACACAAGCAGCTAGTCAGAACTATGTAGACATAGGCTGCAAACTCTTCTTACACTGCAAAAGCTGCCAGCAGTGTACAGGCAAGGAAATCTGTGTATGATGTTGAGGCTGTGAGGAGAACAGCACCTCCCCTCTCCATTCACTGTGCAAAAAGAACACAGCCCCTTCACTCACTGTGAACCTGTTTTCATTTTGAAGTTAACAGGATGAAGGATGGAACTTCCCCAGTAACAGGAAGCGAACAGCAAATTACCTAGAAGGGAGACATGCATGGAGTGGCATGTTTTTTTCAGGAAGAACAGAAACATTTTTAAATAAAGTGCAATACTTTTTGATTCAGAATCACATAAGACTAAACTGTCAGAAAAGTTTGTGACTATTTAAATTTTTTTACAGTATTTTTAATCTCCCAAGACGACTTGGACATGCGATCTTCTGAGTGCTTGTATAATACATTGCACTACCTATGTAGTACAGTGTACTATACTGCCTGTCACAATTGATAGACAGTCTACTAGGCATGACCTTATAGGAATACACAGAAGGCAGGCTTGGGGGCCTTCATTAGGCCTCTGTATGTTGTGTAAAGGCAACCAAAACACTGTGGCCACGTCAAATAGCCAGGTATTGGATCCCTGCTGATCTCTTATTGGTGATCTATAACGAGGATAGATGATCAATAAAAACACTGGAAATTATACTATATTATTAGTATAAAATAGTATAGTAAATTATACTAATATATATATATATATATATATATATATATATATATATATATATACACACACACACACACTTTCTGAATCAGTTTCTCATGGTTTCCTAGATCTCTGCTTGCTGTCTTCTAAAGTTTACCTTCAGTGACTAAAAATCAGACCATGGTCATGTGATAAACACATAGGAGCACAGCTCGTTACAGTCACACCAATGTAGTCATACATCTGTGCTGTAACGAGCTGTGCACCTGTGTGTCCGTCGCGTGATCATGGACCAATTTCAAATCAAATCAAATTATATATTTCTACAGTGCCTACAAGTAGTATTCAACCCCCTGCCGATTTAGCAGGTTTGATAAGATGCAAATAAGTTAGAGCCTTCAAACTTCAAACAAGAGCAGGATTTATTAACAGATGCATAAATCTTACAAACCAAAAAGTTATGTTGCTCAGTTAAATTTTAATAAATTTTAAACATAAAAGTGTGGGTCAATTATTATTCAACCCCTAGGTTTAATATTTTGTGGAATAACCCTTGTTTGCAATTACAGCTAATAATCGTCTTTTATAAGACCTGATCAGGCCGGCACAGGTCTCTGGAGTTATCTTGGCCCACTCCTCCATGCAGATCTTCTCCAAGTTATCTAGGTTCTTTGGGTGTCTCATGTGGACTTTAATCTTGAGCTCCTTCCACAAGTTTTCAATTGGGTTAAGGTCAGGAGACTGACTAGGCCACTGCAACACCTTGATTTTTTCCCTCTTGAACCAGGCCTTGTTTTTCTTGGCTGTGTGCTTTGGGTCGTTGTCTTGTTGGAAGATGAAATGACGACCCATCTTAAGATCCTTGATGGAGGAGCGGAGGTTCTTGGCCAAAATCTCCAGGTAGGCCGTGTTATCCATCTTCCCATGGATGTGGACCAGATGGCCAGGCCCCTTGGCTGAGAAGCAGCCCCACAGCATGATGCTTCCACCACCATGCTTGACTGTAGGGATGGTATTCTTGGGGTCGTATGCAGTGCCATCCAGTCTCCAAACATAACGTGTGTGGTTGGCACCAAAGATCTCAATCTTGGTCTCATCAGACCAGAGAACCTTGAACCAGTCTGTCTCAGAGTCCTCCAAGTGATCATGAGCAAACTGTAGACGACCTTTGACATGACGCTTTGAAAGTAAAGGTACCTTACGGGCTCGTCTGGAACGGAGACCATTGCGGTGGAGTACGTTACTTATGGTATTGACTGAAACCAATGTCCCTACTGCCATGAGATCTTCCCGGAGCTCCTTCCTTGTTGTCCTTGGGTTAGCCTTGACTCTTCGGACAAGCCTGGCCTCGGCACGGAAGGAAACTTTCAAAGGCTGTCCAGGCCGTGGAAGGCTAACAGTAGTTCCATAAGCCTTCCACTTCCGGATGATGTTCCCAACAGTGGAGACCGGTAGGCCCAACTCCTTGGAAAGGGTTTTGTACCCCTTGCCAGCCTTGTGACCCTCCACGATCTTGTCTCTGATGGCCTTGGAATGCTCCTTTGTCTTTCCCATGTTGACCATGTATGAGTGCTGTTCACAAGTTTGGGGAGGGTCTTATATAGTCAGAAAAGGCTGGAAAAAGAGATAATTAATCCAAACATGTGAAGCTCATTGTTCTTTGTGTCTGAATTACTTCTTAATACTTTAGGGGAACCAAACAGAGTTCTGGTGGTTTGAGGGGTTGAATAATAAATGACCCTCTGAATAAACTTTTCACAATTTAAAAAAAATTAAACAAAGAAATAACATTCTTTTTTGCTGCAGTGCATTTCACTCTTCCAGGCTGATCTACAGTCCAAATGTCACAATGCCAAGTTAATTCAGAATGTGTAAACCTGCTAAATCTGCAGGGGGTTGAATACTACTTGTAGGCACTGTATTTGTATGATAATGAAAATAGTGAAAAAACAGCAGTTTTGGACTTTTCAGTATGTTTGCGGCTACGGCGTTAAGCATCCAGGCAAAATATTTGTATAGCTTTGTAGAGCGGGCGATTTTGGACACAGGGATACCTAACATGTATGTGTTTCACAGTATTTAACTACTTTTATATGTGTTCTAGGGAAAGGGGGGTGATTTGAATTTGTAATACTTTTTATTTTGTTTTGTGGTTTATTTTTTTTCCTGGTTTTTTTTTTTTTTTTTGGTTTTTGCATTATTAGACCGCCTAGGGGTATTGACATGGGTGGGCAGTGTCGCGGATTGTCAGAGCGGTGGGGGTCGGCAAACATGGCTGCTCCAGAGCGTTAAAGAGATACTCCTGGAGTATCGTTAAGCTGAGGGGCAAAGTGGTAAAGTATATGTATATGTGATTGTGTGGGGTTAGGGGCTAGGCTGTAGAGGGCAATATGAATTTTGTGGCTTGCTATGGTCCAAACTGTGTGAGATTGCAGAGATGGTGATGAGTTTGGGTTTTGTGGGGGTCCTGGCACAAACGTATGTGCGCTATTGTGACGAAAAGTAGCCTATTGCGCAATCGAGTGTAGTGACTATGTTTGTGGAAAATTTCAGCCAAATCGGTGGAGCGGGTTTTGCGTGATTGAGGAACAAACATCCGAACATCCAAACACACAAACTCACAAACCCACAAACTCACAAACTTTCACATTTATAATATTAATAGGATTTATAAAGAATATGTATGACTAAGACAAAAGCAAGTATAAGTTTTTAAAGTTTGTATGTTGTACTAATATACAAAGTAAAGAAAACAGGAAAAGTTAGTCAAGTAATGTAGGAACAGCAGAAATGTAAATCAGTCAAATGTGTATAAACAAAACCATTAACTTAATACAGCAACAGACACATAGTATCAGTAGGAAAAATTGAGACATTGAGTTGTGTCCCTATGCGCATTGCTTTTGCTGAGCACATATTTTGTATGGCTAACTAGAAAAAGTTAAGTGTTGCACAAGTGGGTTTATTAGGAATCCATAATTTTAATAGTATACAAATTCTTCAATTGTACAGTGATTTATTTTCCTAGTGATGGAACAAAACAGATATCATTTATTAACATCTCTTGTTACTTACACCAACTGAGCCACATTTTACTGTTGTCTCCCGCAGAAACAAGTTTCAACCCTAACGGTCATGTCAGGCAGACACAGTGATGAATTATCTGTAATTTCTATATGCCTAGCCTCTGGGCTTGTCTATGTACATGTAACACTTATTAATTTGGTATGCTGTCAACATTCCTAACTCTATATATATATATATATCAAAATATTACAGAATAATGCAATCGGAGCTACAGGCCCATACTACAAACCCATACTCCATACACTGGGTGAGAGGCAGGAACAGGTAAAGGGTGAAAATTGCAGGAACTCACAGAAAGGACCCAAAATTTGTTAATAAAGTACCGGTATATTAAAGTTTATTAATGGCATAAATACTGCCAAAAAAATCAAAAATTGTCCGAAAATTTAGATACGCTTTAAGAGAATTATTTCTTGACATACCATGAATGCCTAAGGTTGAAATGCCTTTTTAATTATTATTTTATCAAAATAGGATATCCATAATAGCCTTTGGAATAAGGATTTTGGATATAAATAGTGATGGCAATATGCAAAGCTATTTAGGTGCATAGTTAGGCCAACTTCCTCCCTTGGCCCCATCTTCCCAATTACACTTCAGGGGCCCAATAACCATGCAGGGACCCAAAACTGATCATTCTTTCTGCTGTTGTTCGGGCACATATCACCAGCGCACAGAGCTAAATTGCAGATCACTATTTATTATAGAAGTATACTATTTTGGCCAGTTACCTTTTCATGAATTTAACAGACCAATTTATGGTTATTGATTCATTATTAATAAATTATACATATGAATTACGTGACAGCTAATTGAATATTTCCTGGAAGTCTACACATGAATTCATGCTTTTTAGTCCCAATCATTTTGCACACCCTTTCTTGTGTCTATAGTGTCTGACACCCTTGTCTCTAAATTTTATTTTATTTTTTTACCTTTTTGTTGAATATGATTATAAAAAAACAAATATAACGTATATACTCGAGTATAAGCCAACCCAAATATAAGCCGAGGCCCCTAATTTTACCACAAAAAACTGGGAAAACTTATTGACTCGAGGGGGTAGAAATGCAGCAGCTACTGAAAAATTTCAAAAATTAAAATGGCCGGAGTCTTTGGGTGCAGTAGATGCTGGGGAAGGGGAGGGGGTGTTTTGGTTGTCTGCCTGCCCCTTCCCTGAGCTTGAGGACTGGGTTTTTTTCCCCCCCACTTGGAATTCAGCCTGGCTGAATATAGGGTATCTGCTGTGCTCCTATTAACCCCTTCCCGACGGAATAGGAGCACTGCAGATACCCTATATTCAGCCTGGCTATAGTCAGACTGAATTCCAAGTGGGGGGAAAAAACTCAGTCTCAGAGAAGAGGCGGTTAGACAACAGCGTTTACAGTACAGGAAAAATATTTTTATACATTTGTAGAGCGGGTGTTTTCGGACACAGGGATACCTAACGTGTATGTGTTTCACAGTGTTCACACTATTAGTTTTATGTATGTTCTAGGGAAAAGGGGGCGATTTGAATTTTTTATATTTTAATTTTTTTAAAAATTTTTTGCATTTATTAGACCCCCTAGAGGTCTTGAACCCCAGGGGGTCTGATCACTAATGCAATGCATTACAATGTACATTGTAAAAAATCGTCATTTCCTTTGCAGGCTGCATAGAGCAGCCTGCAAAAGAAAAGCACTGCATGCCGGGGAGCCTTTACAAAAGCGCTGAGGGAGATCCCCTGCCGCCAGCAGAAGCGCTGAGGACGGTCCTGAAGGAGGACCTCGGCCGCCGGACCTGAAAGAGAACTGCGGCTGGCTGCCGGCAGAGGCGCTGAGAGAAATCCCCGGCAGAAGCGCTGAAGGGGAACCTCAGCTGCCAGACTTGCACCCGAGGATAGCGAGGATGGTATGCACTGGAACACGGTGCCGGCGCTGATGTTGCGGGCCCGGACGACACCCAGACTGAGGTGTCGCACAGGACTATGACACTGGAACCACGCCCCTGTGCATGCCATCCTCGGGTGCAAGCCTGGCAGCTGAGGTTCCCCTTCATCGCTTCTGCCGGGGATTCCCCTCAGCGCCTGTTAGGACCCGGTCTTCACTATCTCAGCCTGTTAGGTTTAGGTGTGAAGTGTCGGAATGGCATTCTGCACGTGAACTGTCTGATGCGCAGTAGGGGAGTGTTGACACTGGGCATACGGTATCAGCTAGTGTGTCTTGGCCTCGGACAGGGTTAAGTTTCTTTGCTGTGCTAGGACTCTAATTCAGGTGGTTCTGATATCCAATTGGCCTTCTTTATACTCCTGCTTTTGGCTATTTATACTCCGCCTTGCATTCTGTCAGTTGCCGGTCTTAATCTTCAGTGCCTGTGTCCCAGACATGGTCTGTCTGTCTGTCTGTCTGTCTGTCTGTCTGTCTGTCTGTCTGTCTGAAGCCTGCAATTCCATCTGCATCTGAGTCCTGGCCCATTCAGTTTCCTTTGCTGCCTGTTCATACTATCCACATTTTGCTAAGTATTGAGCTCCCTTATCCAAACATAGTTGTTCCGGGCGCAATGAGACCTAGCTTTATTTTCTGTTTGGAGGTTTAGATTTTTTGTAGTGTTTTTTTGTGTGTGATACTAAGTTCTGTTTATCCTATCCCTTTTTATAGTGTCAGTATTTCTGTGTTTCACATTTATTTTCTCCTCTATACTTTGCGTTTCCTCATATTCACCGTTTGTCCAGTCGGACACCTGTGGGGGGCTTTTCTGTATCTTCCCTCTCCTCATAAATGTGAAACCAGTCAGGTTTCTGTTTCACTAATAGGTGAGTTATTTCTCCGGCTGTGTCTGCGCCCACTCAGGCAAGTTAGTCGGGCCCACAACTACTACTAGTGTACAAGGTAGGGTATAGGAGTATCACACACTAGGTATTCCAGACTGCTCATTACTCTTGTTTTTTTATGTTTTCTATTTTACTTGACTGAGAAGTTATCAGTCAGGGACCAGTCCATGGTCCGAGATCCCCAAACCATAACAGCGCCTCTGCCGTCGGCCAGCCGCAGTTCCCCTTCTGGCCCGGCCGCCGAGGTCCGCCCTGAGCACTTCAGCCAACGGCAGGGGATCTCCCTCAGCGCTTCTGCGGCCGTCGTTCTCCTTCACATCTGCCCTTGAGAGAGTGGTCACGCCTGCTCCCTACAGCAGCGGGGAGCGTGTCACCTG